>NC_092416.1:80176731-80514731 GCF_040894005.1 Engystomops pustulosus | reverse complement strand
TTAAGAGAAAGACAGGGTGTGCAGCAACCCTTCAGTGCTGCCACAGATACTAATCCCAGTTACTTATACTGCCTGACATTTAGGGCAAGTCAGGAGACTCTAGCCCAGAGCTGCAGCTTCCACAATTTGGACACAGTTCCACCTCAACTATCCCAGCCTGCATCTTCTATCAGGCTGGTGCACCATTCCTGCAGACCACTCTCCAGTAACCGGAATCTGCTGTGTTATCGTTCGCCCGTTGCCTGAAGTTCAATAAAGAACTGTAAGTTGATTTGCACAGCCGTGCCTCTGTCTGATCCCTGTGAAAAAGTATGGCAAGAGTGGACAGGGAAAGAGAGTGCTAATAGTGTCACACCTTTAGAAATAGAGTTGGAATAGTAGTGAATATTAAGCTCACCGTATGGTGTTGTGCTGAGATAGGCATAACACTATGAAATAACGTTAGTATAGTCACAAATAGTCTAGTGCCACCTCCTGGTGGATTAACTCCTGTGCGGTGTAGCCGCACTACTCAGGATTTTCTTGACAGTAGTATTGAAAATGTGATCTAGTAAAGTGGCGCACTCAGAGTAGGATTAACAAATAGAATTTAATATAAGTCTAAAAACACAATGCGTTTCGGGGTTAGGAAAACCCCTTTATCAAGAGACTGAGAAAGGTGATGATATGTAGAAACATATAAGGAAGCCGGATCAAATGTAAACAAAAGCAATTACAATTCATTTAGTTGATGTTTTCTAATTACCGTATATGCCGGCGTATAAGACGACTGGGCGTATAAGACGACCCCCAACTTCTGCCCTAAAAATATAGAATTTGGTATATACTCACTGTATAAGACTACCCCTCTCCCAAATGAAAAAAGTCTGCTTAAAACTTTGCAAAACAAACAATAGAGCAAGTGCCTGGTGATCATAACTGTAAGCTGCGATATTAATGAAGATCCGACATGCTTCTGTAAGTGCCGCCTGTGACCCCCAGCTCTGTGACGCCAACCACTGTGACAGGGCGGCTGCATTAGCATACAGCGCGCCGCCCCGTCAGCGCGTACTAAGCCTCTTCTAATGACTGTGAGAGGCGGACTGCCGCGCATGCGCGGCGGTCCCAGGAAGCGTCTCTCTGCGCGCTGACGGGGAAAAAAAAACACCTCACACAGTGCGGCCCCCGTATATCCGGCGTATAAGACGACCCCCCACTGTAGCCATTATTTTAAGGGGTTAAAAAGTAGTCTTATACGCCAGTATATACAGTATATAGTTCATAAACGAAAAAATGGATATATATAGAATAAAACATGGAGTATCCAGATAAATAAAACTCATATATATATATATATATATATAAATATATATACTCACCGGCCACTGTATTAGGTACACCTGTCCAACTGCTCGTTAACACTTAATTTCTAATCAGCCAATCACATGGCGGCAACTCAGTGCATTTAGGCATACATGGTCAAGACAATCTCCTGCAGTTCAAACCGAGCATCAGTATGGGGAAGAAAGGTGATTTGAGTGCCTTTGAACGTGGCATGGCTGTTGGTGCCAGAAGGGCTGGTCTGAGTATTTCAGAAACTGCTGATCTACTGGGATATTCACGCACAACCATCTCTAGGGTTTACAGAGAATGGTCCGAAAAAGAAAAAACATCCAGTGAGCGGCAGTTCTGTGGGCGGAAATGCCTTGTTGATGCCAGAGGTCAGAGGAGAATGGGCAGACTGGTTCGAGCTGATAGAAAGGCAATAGTGACTCAAATCGCCACCCGTTACAACCAAGGTAGGCCGAAGAGCATCTCTGAACCACAGTACGTCGAACTTTGAGGCAGATGGGCTACAGCAGCAGAAGACCACACCGGGTGCCACTCCTTTCAGCTAAGAACAGGAAACTGAGGCTACAATTTGCACAAGCTCATCGAAATTGGACAGTAGAAGATTGGAAAAATGTTGCCTGGTCTGATGAGTCTCGATTTCTGCTGCGACATTCGGATGGTAGGGTCAGAATTTGGCGTCCAAATCCATCCTGCCTTGTATCAACGGTTCAGGCTGGTGGTGGTGGTGTCATGGTGTGGGGAATATTTTCTTGGCACTCTTTGGGCCCCTTGGTACCAATTGAGCATCGTTGCAACGCCACAGCCTACCTGAGTATTGTTGCTGACCATGTCCATCCCTTTATGACCACAATGTACCCAACATCTGATGGCTACTTTCAGCAGGATAATGCGCCATGTCATAAAGCTGGAATCATCTCAGACTGGTTTCTTGAACATGACAATGAGTTCACTGTACTCAAATGGCCTCCACAGTCACCAGATCTCAATCCAATAGAGCATCTTTGGGATGTGGTGGAACGGGAGATTCGCATCATGGATGTGCAGCCGACAAATCTGCGGCAATGACAATTTCTACTTTGATGGTATAATATCCTATCTGTCTTATAAATATAGTGCAAATAAAGATAGGGGGGAGGGGATACAGGTCATAATGAGCTTGGGTCATTTTCTGGTCAGTATAAGAATAGATTAGATTCGAATTGATAGAATTAGGTAAATTTATCATATATTAAATTGACACAAAACACTAATTATACAGCCTTTTCAGAGGATAGCCAACTGTAGGAGGTGTTTATTGGGCTTACCTATAATGGAGAGAAGATTCAGATACTCCGATCTCTTGGAGAATGCGGCGGGATGTGCCGGCATTTATCTGGTTCTGTCGGGGAGCGGCTCGCGCCACATTTTATTCTGCGCATGCGCAGACCATCCTAGCATCCAACAACATGTCGGTCGGGGAGGTAGCGACAGATGATTGCGCGCATGCGTGCAGGAGGTCCGTGAGGGTGTCATGTTTAGATACGATCGGAAGGTGTAGACGACGTTTAGTAGCTAATGTCAGGCGAGTGATCGGGCTGGTATTATTCAATTTAAGCAACAGAACGAGAGTTAAATGATCAGTGTGCTAGAGGATTTGTGATTGTTGGAATCTGCTGTGTTATCGTTCGGCCATTGCCTGCTGTCTGGAGTTCAATAAAGAACTGTAAGTTGATTTGCACAACCGTGCCTCCGCCTGATCCCTGGATGCGGCTGCTTACCATCACGGGCTTCCCAATCCATTACCGCTCATCTTACATAATAGTAGAATACTAGAATGGAAACAATGAGGCGTTGTAGGTCTTTCCCTTACAACCCTCATGTTCCCCCTTCGCTTATGGCTCTGAAAGTGTCAAGACATGGATAGCAGTTTTTTCTGTAGCAAAAATAAAGCAGCTTATTATGTTCTTTTTCTGGAGGGGGGCCTGCTAGTGGCCATAATTTTCACCAACAGCTGTTATCACAGGTGGTTAATAAAAAGTAAAGAAATTTTTGTTTGACATTTCCTCTCCCTTTGCCATAGACATGATTCCAACAATACAACACGGTATAAACAAAAGGCCTTATAATAATGCAGACTCTGTGGATAGCTGTGGTCATTGTAGTAAAATGTGCTCTGTGGGGGATAATTGTTTCCATCAAGTTTTGCAGCACAAACAATGCTTTTACAGAAGGCAGTGTGGAAAAATTATCCAGAGCCAGAAGCCTAGTGAAGCAGCGTGTGTAGGGACTATTAAATTGTCTTTGCCTTTAGAGGGCCCTCTTTGCCTTTAGAGATCTCACTATGAAATCGATCATAAATTGCCTTCATTGTGTGCTCATAGAACCGCAGGTTCGGACTGGAAAGATTTTCTTTAAGTTTTTGGTGGTTGAATTTTAGTGCTGATACCATAAAAACTGTTATAGTGCCATTCTGTAGGGCTTCTGTATAGCGGGCACACAGGGAGTCCTTACATCACATTTCTCTATGATGCATTGGCATACCTCCCAACTTTCAAGGGAGTGAAAGAGGGACAAGAGGGCGGCGATTTTTCCCATGTAAGCCACACCCACTTGCCACGCCCTTGCCACGCCCCTTATCAATTACAGAAATTCACATAATAACATAATAACACGGCGCTCACTGATCTCCATCAGCTTCATAGAAATTAATGGAGCAGAACGGTCAATCGCGGCTGTCTGCTCCATTAATCTGACGGAGCAGCAAGGGGTCGGTTGGACCCCTCGTTCTCGCGATCTGCGGGGGTCTCAGCTCTGAGACCCTCACTGATCAGCAAGTTGGGCCCTATCCCGTGCATAGGGTCTTACTTCTCTTTGTAGGAAAACCCCTTTAATTGGCTTAATGTATGCCAGATTTTGTCCATTACTTTATACCATGTCCCCTTTGTCATACTAGTTCTAAAGGGTCTAAAGCAGTATAAAACTCTTGACAAATGTGGTGCAAGGAGTTTTAGAGGGATTTTTAGCAATACAGTGGAAATTTATCATTGGAAATTCGAAATGATCATCGCATTTTCAGGTAGATAGTTTTACCACTAGAGATGAGCGAACATGCTCGTCCGAGCTTGATGCTCGTTCGAGCATTAGCGTACTCGAAACTGCTCGTTGCTCGGACGAATACTTCGCCCGCTCGAGAAAATGGCAGCTCCCGCCGTTTTGCTTTTTGGCGGCCAGAAACAGAGCCAATCACAAGCCAGGAGACTCTGCACTCCACCCAGCATGACGTGGTACCCTTACACGTCGATAGCAGTGGTTGGCTGGCCAGATCAGGTGACCCTGGGATAGACTAGCCGCTGCCCGCGCTGCTCGGATCATTCTGTGTCTGGATGCCGCTAGGGAGAGAGCTGCTGCTGGTCAGGGAAAGCATTAGGCTGTTCTATTAGAATAGTGTTAGGCAGGAGTGATTCTCCAAGAACCCAACAGCCCTTCTTAGGGCTACAATAACGTTCTACTTTTTTTTTTTTTTATTTGCATCTAGTACCATTTTGTGAGGAATTAGCAGGGGGACTTGCTACCGTTGTGTTTAGCTCTTAGTGGCACACATATCCACCTCAAACACCAAAGTGGGAAAATTTAGTAGGGGTTGGATTTCAATTAGGCACAGTCTGCCATTTTTCCTTTTTTATTTTACGTTTATTTTGTTTAATAACTCAGTGTCATCTCATCTGGCATAGTAGTGTGCTTTCATACTTGGCTAGAAAATAGCCATAGGAGAATCCAAACGGCTTACTTACGCCTACAGTAGCGTTATATATTTGATTTCTGGTTGATCTGCTGGTGGCTGTACTTGCTGCAGTGCATCTACTAGCCAATTGTGAGCAATTTGTAGTGAGACTTGCGACCGCTGTGTTTTGCGCTTAGTGACGCACATATCCATTGCAAAGACCGAAGTGGGAAAATTTAGTAGGGGTTGGATTTCAATTAGGCACAGTCTGCCATTTGTCCTTTTTTATTTTACGTTTATTTTGTTTAATAACTCAGCGTCATCTCATCTGGCATAGTAGTGTGCTTTCATACTTGGCTAGAAAATAGCCATAGGAGAATCCAAACGGCTTACTTACGCCTACAGTAGCGTTATATATTTGATTTCTGGTTGATCTGCTGGTGGCTGTACTTGCTGCAGTGCATCTACTAGCCAATTGTGAGCAATTTGTAGTGAGACTTGCGACCGCTGTGTTTTGCGCTTAGTGACGCACATATCCATTGCAAAGACCGAAGTGGGAAAATTTAGTAGGGGTTGGATTTCAATTAGGCACAGTCTGCCATTTGTCCTTTTTTATTTTACGTTTATTTTGTTTAATAACTCAGCGTCATCTCATCTGGCATAGTAGTGTGCTTTCATACTTGGCTAGAAAATAGCCATAGGAGAATCCAAACGGCTTACTTACGCCTACAGTAGCGTTATATATTTGATTTCTGGTTGATCTGCTGGTGGCTGTACTTGCTGCAGTGCATCTACTAGCCAATTGTGAGCAATTTGTAGTGAGACTTGCGACCGCTGTGTTTTGCGCTTAGTGACGCACATATCCATTGCAAAGACCGAAGTGGGAAAATTTAGTAGGGGTTGGATTTCAATTAGGCACAGTCTGCCATTTGTCCTTTTTTATTTTACGTTTATTTTGTTTAATAACTCAGCGTCATCTCATCTGGCATAGTAGTGTGCTTTCATACTTGGCTAGAAAATAGCCATAGGAGAATCCAAACGGCTTACTTACGCCTACAGTAGCGTTATATATTTGATTTCTGGTTGATCTGCTGGTGGCTGTACTTGCTGCAGTGCATCTACTAGCCAATTGTGAGCAATTTGTAGTGAGACTTGCGACCGCTGTGTTTTGCGCTTAGTGACGCACATATCCATTGCAAAGACCGAAGTGGGAAAATTTAGTAGGGGTTGGATTTCAATTAGGCACAGTCTGCCATTTGTCCTTTTTTATTTTACGTTTATTTTGTTTAATAACTCAGCGTCATCTCATCTGGCATAGTAGTGTGCTTTCATACTTGGCTAGAAAATAGCCATAGGAGAATCCAAACGGCTTACTTACGCCTACAGTAGCGTTATATATTTGATTTCTGGTTGATCTGCTGGTGGCTGTACTTGCTGCAGTGCATCTACTAGCCAATTGTGAGCAATTTGTAGTGAGACTTGCGACCGCTGTGTTTTGCGCTTAGTGACGCACATATCCATTGCAAAGACCGAAGTGGGAAAATTTAGTAGGGGTTGGATTTCAATTAGGCACAGTCTGCCATTTGTCCTTTTTTATTTTACGTTTATTTTGTTTAATAACTCAGCGTCATCTCATCTGGCATAGTAGTGTGCTTTCATACTTGGCTAGAAAATAGCCATAGGAGAATCCAAACGGCTTACTTACGCCTACAGTAGCGTTATATATTTGATTTCTGGTTGATCTGCTGGTGGCTGTACTTGCTGCAGTGCATCTACTAGCCAATTGTGAGCAATTTGTAGTGAGACTTGCGACCGCTGTGTTTTGCGCTTAGTGACGCACATATCCATTGCAAAGACCGAAGTGGGAAAATTTAGTAGGGGTTGGATTTCAATTAGGCACAGTCTGCCATTTGTCCTTTTTTATTTTACGTTTATTTTGTTTAATAACTCAGCGTCATCTCATCTGGCATAGTAGTGTGCTTTCATACTTGGCTAGAAAATAGCCATAGGAGAATCCAAACGGCTTACTTACGCCTACAGTAGCGTTATATATTTGATTTCTGGTTGATCTGCTGGTGGCTGTACTTGCTGCAGTGCATCTACTAGCCAATTGTGAGCAATTTGTAGTGAGACTTGCGACCGCTGTGTTTTGCGCTTAGTGACGCACATATCCATTGCAAAGACCGAAGTGGGAAAATTTAGTAGGGGTTGGATTTCAATTAGGCACAGTCTGCCATTTGTCCTTTTTTATTTTACGTTTATTTTGTTTAATAACTCAGCGTCATCTCATCTGGCATAGTAGTGTGCTTTCATACTTGGCTAGAAAATAGCCATAGGAGAATCCAAACGGCTTACTTACGCCTACAGTAGCGTTATATATTTGATTTCTGGTTGATCTGCTGGTGGCTGTACTTGCTGCAGTGCATCTACTAGCCAATTGTGAGCAATTTGTAGTGAGACTTGCGACCGCTGTGTTTTGCGCTTAGTGACGCACATATCCATTGCAAAGACCGAAGTGGGAAAATTTAGTAGGGGTTGGATTTCAATTAGGCACAGTCTGCCATTTGTCCTTTTTTATTTTACGTTTATTTTGTTTAATAACTCAGTGTCATCTCATCTGGCATAGTAGTGTGCTTTCATACTTGGCTAGAAAATAGCCATAGCAATAGGATAGCATCGTTTGGTTTTAAAAACTCAAAAACACAAAAAAAAAAAAAAAACACAAAAAAAAGTTAAAAAAAAATTAAAGCTATAACTCTCATTTTAAAAATGTTCAACCCGAGGGCTAGGGGTAGAGGACGAGGGCGGGGACGTGGGCGTCCAACTACTGCAGGGGTCAGAGGCCGTGGTCCTGGCCGGGGTGAGACACCACCTGCTTATGAGGGAGCAGGGGAACGCCGCAGAGCTACACTCCCTAGGTTCATGTCTGAAGTTACTGGGACTCGTGGTAGAGCACTGTTGAGGCCAGAACAGTGCGAACAGGTGATGTCGTGGATTGCTGACAATGCTTCGAGCAATTTGTCCACCAGTCAGTCTTCCACGCAGTCCACCCATGTCACCGAAATCGCCACTCCTCCAGCTCCTGCACCTCAGCCTCCTCCCCCCCAGTCTGCCCCCTCCCAGGAAAATTTGGCATTTGAACCGGCATACTCTGAGGAACTGTTTTCTGGACCCTTCCCACAGTCACAAACCACTTGTCCGGTTGCTGCTGAGCAATTTTCCGATGCCCAGGTTTTCCACCAGTCACAGTCTGTGGGTGATGATGACCTTCTTGACGTAGTGGAAGTGTGTAAAGAGGTGTCCGACGATGAGGAGACACGGTTGTCAGACAGTGGGGAAGTTGTTGTCAGGGCAGGAAGTCCGAGGGGGGAGCAGACTGAGGGATCGGAGGATGATGAGGTGACAGACCCAAGCTGGGTTGAGAGGCCGGGTGAACACAGTGCTTCTGAGACGGAGGAGAGTCCTCGACCAGAACAGGTTGGAAGAGGCAGTGGTGGGGCCAGACGGAGAGGCAGGGCCAGAGCTGGTGCATCAGCGCCAAATGTGTCAACTAGTGAAGCTCCCGTGGCGAGGGCTCTTGCGGCGAGGGCTAGATCTTCAGAAGTCTGGAGGTTCTTTAAGGAAACACCGGATGACCGACGGACTGTGGTGTGCAACATTTGCCAAACCAGGCTCAGCAGGGGTTCCACCACTACTAGCTTAACTACCACCAGTATGCGCAGGCATATGAATGCTAAACACCCCACTCAGTGGCAACAAGCCCGTTCACCTCCGGCCGTGCACACCACTGCTCCTTCCCCTGTGTCAGCTGATAGTCAGCCCCCTGCCCAGGACCCTGCCACAAAAACCCCATCGTCGCCTCCACGATCCTCCACAGCATCCACCAGCGTTCAGCTCTCCATACCCCAGACGCTGGAGCGGAAACGCAAATATAGTGCAACCCACCCGCACGCCCAAGCCCTTAATGTGCACATCTCCAGATTGCTTAGCCTGGAGATGCTGCCCTATAGGCTAGTAGAGACCGAGGCCTTTCGCAACCTCATGGCGGCGGCCGCCCCTCGGTATTCGGTCCCCAGCCGCCACTACTTTTCCCGATGTGCCGTCCCAGCCCTGCACCAGCACGTGTCAGACAACATCATCCGTGCCCTGACCAACGCCATTTCTGACAAGGTCCACCTGACCACGGACACGTGGACGAGTGCTGCCGGGCAGGGCCACTATATATCGCTGACGGCACATTGGGTTAACTTGGTGGAGGCTGGGAGCGAGTCTGACCCTGCGGCTGGTCATATACTGCCGACGCCGAGGATTGCGGGGCCTACCTCGGTCCAGGTGTTTCAGGCCTACTATGCCTCCTCCTCCTCCCACCCCTCCTCCACCTCCTCCTCCGAACTACCATCCGTGGGCACGGCGCCATCAGTCGGTAGCTCTAGGCACAGCAGCAGTGCCGTCGCTAAGCGACAGCAGGCGGTGCTCAAACTGCTGAGCCTAGGCGATAAAAGGCACACCGCCCAAGAGCTATTACAGGGCATCACGGCGCAGACTGATCTGTGGCTGGCACCGCTGAACCTGAAGCCAGGCATGGTTGTGTGTGACAACGGCCGTAACCTGGTGGCGGCTCTGCAACTCGGCAGACTGACACATGTGCCATGCCTGGCCCATGTGTTAAATCTGATAGTTCAGCGTTTCCTCAAGACATACCCCAATCTGTCAGATTTGCTCACGAAGGTGCGCCGCATCTGTGCGCATTTCAGGAAGTCCAGCACAGATGCTGCCACTCTCAGGGCAGCGCAGCGCCGCCTCCAACTGCCCGCTCACCGACTGTTGTGCGACGTGCCCACGAGGTGGAATTCAACACTGACCATGTTATCCAGAGTTTACCAGCAGCGCCGAGCGATTGTAGACTGCCAGATGTCAACTTCCACCAGAACTGGTAGTCAGGTCAGTCAGCTTCCTCAAGTCTACAATGAGGAGTGGACGTGGATGTCTGATATCTGTCAGGTGCTGAGTAACTTTGAGGAGTCAACACAGATGGTCAGTGGCGATGCCACCATCATCAGCCTCACCATCCCGCTGCTTGGCCTGTTGAAAAACTCTCTGATCAGCATGAAGTCGGAAGCTTTGCGCTCGTCACAAGAGACGGGGGAAGAAGATTCCCTTGTTGATAGCCAAAGCACCCTCAGGTCTGTTTCTCAGCGCATATCAGAGGAGGTGGAGGTGGAGGAGGATGAGGAGGAAGAGGAGGAGAATGTTGGCGAGACACAAGAGGGGACCATTGTTGAGTCCTTCACTGTTCAGCGCTTATGGGCAGAAGAAGAGGAGTTGGAGGAGTTGGAGGAGGAGGAAATGGACAGTCAGGCCAGTGAGGGGAGTGAATTCTTACGCGTTGGTACTCTGGCGCATATGGCAGATTTCATGCTAGGCTGCCTATCCCGTGACCCTCGCGTTCAAAGAATTTATTCCAGCACCGATTACTGGGTGTTCACTCTCCTGGACCCACGGTACAAGCAAAATCTTTCCACTCTCATCCCTGCAGAGGAAAGGAGTGTGAGAATGCATGAATACCAGCAGGCCCTGGTGCACAAGCTGAAACAGTATTTCCCTTCTGACAGCGCTAGCGGCAGAGTGCGTAGTTCTGCGGGACAAGTAGCGAGGGAGAGTAGGCGAGCAGGCAGCTTGTCCAGCACTGGCAAGGGTACGCTTTACAAGGCTTTTGCCAGCTTTATGTCACCCCAGCAAGACACTGTCACCTGTCCCCAGTCTCGGCAGAGTAGGGCTGATCTTTACAGAAAGATGGTGAGGGAGTACGTAGCTGACCATACCATCGTCCTAAATGATCACACAGCTCCCTACAACTACTGGGTTTCAAAGCTGGACATGTGGCACGAACTGGCGCTGTACGCCTTGGAGGTTCTTGCCTGCCCTGCCGCTAGCGTCTTGTCCGAGCGGGTTTTCAGTGCAGCTGGTGGCATCATCACCGATAAGCGTACACGCCTGTCGACTGACAGCGCTGACAGGCTGACGCTTATTAAGATGAATAAAGCCTGGATTTCTCATAATTTCCAATCTCCACCAGGTGAAGGAAGCTCAACCTGAATAATTGATCCACTCCTCCTCCTCCTCATTTTCCTCCTTCTCCTCCTCTTTGTACAGTAAAGCAGAGGAAACTGGCTATTTTTTGACAGGGCCCACTGGCTCTAGCTACAGTACTTTATGCATTTAATTTTTCTGGAGGGCCACCTACCCGGTCCTCTGTTTTAAACAATTTTTGGGAGTGCCACATACAGGCACTCAATCTATTCAATTTTTCTGGAGGGCCACCTACCCGGTCCTCTGTTTTAAACAATTTTTGGGAGTGCCACATACAGGCACTCAATCTATTCAATTTTTCTGGAGGGCCACCTACCTGCTCCTCTGGTTTGAAAATTTTTTTGGACTGCCACATACAGGCACTCAATCTATTCCATTTTACTGGAGGGCCACCTACCTGCTCCTCTGGTTTGAAAAATTTTTGGGACTGCCACATACAGGCACTATCCAAATTAAATTGTCTCCATAGCAGCCTCCACACGTTGTCTCCATTGCTACCTCCAAAAGTCGTCCATATAGCTGCCTCCATACATCGTCCCTTTATCAAACGAGGTGTGTCAGGCAGAAATTTGGGTTGTTTTCATGGATTCCACATCAAAGTTGTTAACTTTGTCGCCACCCTGCTGTGTTATCCACAAAATATACTGACAAACTTTTATCATTTACCAATATTATTTCAGCGCTTCTTGCGCATCTGTTTACATTCCCCTCACCCGGCATATCCTAAACTTATAAGAACGCTACTACACTTGATCTTATACAAAAGGTTCTTAGAAGTGCTGTTTGGGGAGTAGCCTAGAGACAGGGGCTTGGATTGGCGAAAGCTCGCCTGGCAGCGGAGCGCCAGCTCCATGCGCATCAGCCGCTTCTTGCGCATCTGTTTACATTCCCCTCACCCGCCATATCCCAAACTTATAAGAACGCTACTACACTTAACTTGGTGCAGGCTGGGACCGAGTCTGACCCTGGGGCTGGTCATATACTGCCGACGCAGAGAATTGCGGGGCCTACCTCGGTCCAGGTCTCAAAGGCCTACTATACCTCCTCCCAACCCTCCTCCACCTCCTCCTCCTCCGAATTACCATCCGTGGGCATGGCGCCATCAGTCGGTAGCTCTAGGCACAGCAGCAGTGCCGTCGCTAAGCGACAGCAGGCGGTGCTCAAACTGCTGAGCCTAGGCGATAAAAGGCACACCGCCCAAGAGCTATTACAGGGCATTCCACATCAAACTTGTTAACTTTGTCGCCACCCTGCTGTGTAATCCACAAAATATACTTGCAAACTTTTATCATTTACCGATATTATTTCAGCGCTTCTTGCGCATCTGTTTACATTCCCCTCACCCAGCATATCCTAAACTTATAAGAACGCTACTACACTTGATCTTATACAAAAGGTTCTTAGAAGTGCTGTTTGGGGAGTAGCCTAGAGACAGGGGCTTGGATTGGCGAAAGCTCGCCTGGCAGCGGAGCGCCAGCTCCATGCCAAGATCCAACTAACATAGTTTTAACTACAGCACCTTTAATCTACTACTAGTTCACTGCCTCCATACATGGTCCCCTTATCAAACGAGCTGTGTCAGGCAGAATTTTGGGTTGTTTTCATGGCTTCCATGTTAACTTTGTCGCCACCCTGCTGTGTAATCCACAAAATATACTGGCAAACTTTTATCATGTACCGATATTATTTGAGCGCTTCTTGCTCACCTCCTTTGGTTCCTCTCTGCCACCCATTGGTTTGAAGCCTGAGTCCATTTAGGGTATGTCGCCATGCCACTCTCTAGCCTGCTGCCGCTGCCTCTGCATGCCGTCCCCTATAGTGTCAGGGTCAATTATTGCATGTTTTAGATGCTATCTAGCTTCATTCTGTCACTCTGTCATGGCCATGCTGTTGCCCATAATTTTGGCATAATGGTGCGATTATGCAGCCTCAGAGGCATCCATGCATGCTGCCCCTGCTGTTTTCTGTCCATTTCCGTGGTGTTTCCATCCTTTTCTGAGGTTCCCAGGTGTTTGGCCAAGCTTCCCTGTGCAGAGCCTTGGTCCCCTTGAAAAATGCTCGAGTCTCCCATTGACTTCAATGGGGTTCGTTATTCGAGACGAGCACTCGAGCATCGGGAAAAGTTCGTCTCGAATAACGAGTACCCGAGCATTTTAGTGCTCGCTCATCTCTATTTACCACCTAAATAAGTTGCTGAATAACATTTCCCGTATGTCTACTTAACATTTTCATAATTTCATAATCAGAAACAACTTTTAGGAAGATTATTAACCCCTTGAGATCTTCATAGCAATTACATCAAAATGGAGATGAAATTTAGAAAGGTAAAATTTTGTCGGTTATATGTTCATTTATGTTCAAGAAGCGCCCTGCAGCAGCCAGGAGTTTAGTTTTTTAAACGCGTGTTACACTGGGGTGTCGGGTATTAGTTATAGCCGGCACCCCGTGTGTCCCGATGCCGGTTCGGCTCAGATCTTGAGCTGAACCGGCATCGGCTCTGCGTCCGATATATTGGACGCAGAACAGCAAGGGGTTAATAAGGGTTTTTCAAAGAATCAGAAAAACCCTGATCAAGAATCAAAAAAACCCTGATTTCTCATAACCTAAACTTAGGCTATATTCACACTGCTGTTGGGGGACATATATACGGCCGGCGTATATATGTCCCCTATTGGCCAGCAATGGGCGCACGGAGCAGTACAGGAGCCATGCGGCACCGCACTGCACCTGGGGAAAAGATAGGACATGTCCCATATTCCCCCGTGTTATGGCGCCGTGCGCATTGTATCTCTATGGAGAGGGGCAGGAGCGAGCAGCGCTCACCCACTTCTCCTCTCCCGTGCACCAGTGCGCGCGACTGAATGCATCTTTAAGTTGACCAAACTAATTATTCAGAGAAACTTTTTTAAAATGTGCCTACCTTCTTTGGCTGGCTGCTCGCAGTCCTCAGTCTGTCTGGCTCTGTGCCCACATCTTCTTCTGTATGCAGACACATGCTTTCTCAGGGGGGCGGGACCGAACTCGGACTGAGGGGAGGTGCTGGGCTGTGCTCACACACAGCCCCATCACAGAGCAGGCATATCCTCAGAGGAGGGGGTGGGGCCAAATTCGGACTGAGGGGAGGTGCTGGGCTGTGCTCACACACAGCCCCATCACAGAGCAGGCATATCCTCAGGGGAGGGGGCGGGGCCAAATTCGGACTGAGGGGAGGTGCTGGGCTGTGCTCACACACAGCCCCATCACAGAGCAGGCATATCCTCAGGGGAGGGGGCGGGGCCAAATTCGGACTGAGGGGAGGTGCTGGGCTGTGCTCACACACAGCCCCATCACAGAGCCTGCATATCCTCAGAGGAGGGGGCGGGGCCAAATTCGGACTGAGGGGAGGTGCTGGGCTGTGCTCACACACAGAGCCCCATCACAGCAGGCGCATCGTAACACGGGGCGCGGGGCCAAACTCGGGATAGGGGCAGCCATCATGATGAGGGAGAGGTGTGACTCTGCCGAAGACCTGATCTGTCACAGCAGCGGGAAGATGTCAACCACGCCTCCTGGCTTCACTGCAGCCATTCAGAGAAAGAAGTAGGTGTCGGGGGCGGAACATAGACGAGGCGGGACATGGAGGCGGGCCATGCCAAGCCAGAGCGGAACCCAGCGGGGAAATACGTGACAAATCATCAATTGACCGGGGAGGCGGGACAGGGGTTAAAAAACGCATCAGTCCCGCTGAAAGCAGGACAGTTGGGAGCTATGCATTGGACTGTCCGGTACAATGTGTTCAGCCTGTGAGATCTGTCCATCATACTGGTCCATTTCCAAAGGCTTTGTGTGTAGACAGTCTTAGGCTGGCAATACACATGTATTGCTATTGGCCAAACACTTGTTTGCTAGTAGTTATGTTTCCGAATACACACATAAACATGTGTTCAAACATTGTGAATATGGAGAAAGGTTCTGCCAGACACCTCTTTACCTCACTGAATAGAGTAGAAAACAAATGGCCACAAATGGTCACTTTCTGCTGCAGCTTTGAGTAACAATTTACTTATCAAGATTATCCTATTTGACATATGGCAGAATTCATTAATAATTCTACAGAACCTAAAGCACTGCACCTGTGTACAGAGGTAGGCCATATAAATACCAGAAGGCCAGTTCTGCCTACTTTGTTCATATAAATATATCAAAATTTGGCTAAAACACAGTTTATTATTGCAAATTCAGCAAAAACAGCCAATTAAAGTGTCTGAAGCTGCACTTATTACATTAAAGTAACCATGGAAACTATCAAGTAAAGTTTTGTTTTTTACCTATTTACACATGCAACACCCTCGCCGATGCAATGGCGAGGTAGTGTTTGCGAATACGTCCCACCTGCATATACCCACATCACACTACATGGTCCTGATAGGACATAGGGGTATTGCAGTGGTGAATCCTGCCTGGCAAGGCAGAGGTTAAGTATTTTGTATGATGCAAGATGCTGTTGTCCAATGATATGTGTTACATCCTGTGCTTTGTAAGCTGAGATGTGATTGGAGGAGCAGCCACCACCTGACCAAAGGAAGGTAATAAAACCCCTGGCCAGGAATGTTCTAGAGAACACTGAGGAGAAGATTCTAGTTGAGAGAGATTCCAGTGTAGGAGAATCCTAGTGAGTGAGTGAGTGAGTCTCAGTCTAGCCCATACCAGAGCAGGAAGAGCCTAGCCCCTGCCTCTGAAGAGTGGAGCATCAGACTAGAGTTAGTGTAGTGAGGAAAAGGGGTATCATCTTACCTTTAAAGGTGATACCTGAAGCCCTACAGGACAAGCTGAAGCTTCCTACCAGGACACAGCTGCCTCCCAGCCTGCCCTCTACATCCAGGCTGGTGAACTATCTCCTGAGGCTCCCTCCAACTCACATCTCAGCACTCCATCTACCTGTTAAAGGCACGTTGCTGCGGTTCCTGCCGGTTCAAATAAAGAACTGTAAGTTGTTTTCTTCAACTTCTGTCTCCGTCTGGTCCCTGCTAATACGGCTGCCTTCATCACCGGCACCCTGTCCATCACCCAGAGACTCACACTCGGGACATTAAGGGGTTGCCCCAGGGAGATCCGCTATAGCAGCCTCACCCTCATCATTTCTTGCCAACACCACCCTGCTGGAGACCTGCCAGGCTGTGGGACAGCCCTCCGGTTCCCCATACCAAGCACCGTGACAATAGCGTGCTTAAGCCGCAACCGCCAGCCACTCAGGTACTGCGGGCCCCGGCTGACTCCAGGCCTCACCCCAAAGGCTAGGCCCCGGTGGGGGATGTTGCACACACATTTCCAGCATTTCTATTACATCATCTGTCCCAGCAGAGCTAAACCCCTTTCCAATTTTCTTACACCCTCTCTTTTATTAAAGTGGTTGTCCAGCAAGAAGAACAAATGGTTGAAGATGGTAGTTTGGTCTCAAAATACTGCCAGGAAATCTATTTCTCACATGGCAGGAACTCATCCCCTTACTTTCTTTAACCAGGGACAGCCTCCTGCTAGCGCTCACACTGCTCCCTCCTGGTATGCCTATAAATCATTCCAACTATTTGTGTTTGTGTCCTGGGCAGCCTTTTTCAATTGTCATCACTCACAGATGACAAACCACCTGACCGTTCTTTGAGTCCCATATTTGCCTATTTGCAGTTTTCATGGCCTAAAAGCTTAAAAAAACTATATATATAAAAATATATATATATAACAATACTGATGTAAGGAAATATAATCTCTATAGATATTTATGTAAATGCTGTATATGGAGAAATAGAGATATATCTTCATAGATCAGTATTATATGCCTTTATCTGAAAAGATTGTATGAGGTTTGTAGGTTAAAAGAACTCTTAAAGGTGTTGTCCAAAACTTTCCAAGGCTTTCCACAGTTTGCTGCCTCTGATATGGAGTTCAAATATTGCATCAGACATATAAAAATGGACTGAAAAGTGTGAAAGTAGACAGGACACTGTGGAGGGAATTTATCAGTGCTTCTGTAATGATCCACTCGAATTAAAGGAAACCTACCACTTGAAGTGGCAGGTTTCCGATGGCAATACCAAGCACCAGCTCAGGGTGAGCTGGTGCCGGCGCTTATTTTTGTTAGTGTTTTAAACCGCGGTATCGCGGTTTAAAACACTTTTTAAACTTTATAGCCGGCGCAGGGAGGTACGCGGTATTGCCATCGGAAACCTGCCACTTCAAGTGGTAGGTTTCCTTTAAGCCAATCCCTTAAGGTTCAATATGCTATACAGAGCCTGATTACCTCTGTTAGGCATTTCCAGGGTATTTGACTCCATCTACTGTTATTGCATCTGTATTCTCTATCTGCCTGGAAGGAGGGGTTCAAGTGTTAGTCATTTGTAATCCATGTTTAATTATTTGATTGGTTGGATGCCGGGAACCCCGCCCAGAGTGGAAGTTTATTTATACTCCCTCTGGCTGAAGTTCCAGAGAGTTCTGAGAACACTAGAGAAGAGAGTAGCAGTCTGCTGCTGCTGTCTCCACACAAAGACCTTAACCTCTACTAGGCCTGCAGCTCTGCCACGAAGTTGCTGCCAAGCAGTCTTCAATTTTACTATTACTTTCTTAAAAAGAAATAGGAGAGTAAATTCTTGGATACCAGACTGCATCCAACCACCAGCTACCTCGGACCTGGCAGATAGGACAACTACCTCAGCCTGTAACTGTTGCTGTGTTTGGAGTTTTCAGTATAAAAAAGGGGAGAGGAATTTTAGGAGAAAAAGAAAGTTGTGAGTGTGCTAAAAATTTACTTTTATTAATATATTAAACACGTGAGTCTGTTCTCACTCTATTAAACATGGTAATAATAAGATTGCAAGCATGGCATTGATCTTCTTGCCAAGCTTTGCCCTAGCCACAGGAGTTATGAATTGACACCTAGGGATGCAAACACAGGTAGGGGTCCCCTTATGGCAGTGGTGGCGAACTTATGGCACGGGTGCCAGAGGTGGCACCCAGAGCCCTTTCTGTGGGCACCCAGGACTTCACCCCAACACAGAGTTTGCCAGATATGACTCGAGGCTTTCTCCTGTGGTCCAATACAGCCCAGGACGTGCCATGCTCCGCTCTATTTTAAAGCAACATCCTAGGCTGCCAGGACTACAGGAGGAGCAAGAAGGTGTGGATAGAGATGGATTGTCATTTGAGCTCCTGCTCTGGGTCGCTTGATTCTTCCTCTTCAGGGGACCCTGGAGGGAAGCTACAATCCAAATTTCTCCATCAAGTTTCTATTGTATTGGTGAACTCAGTACACCAATACCATTAAAATCTGCTCTACAGCAGGGATCAATAAGTTACTGCTTAAATTGTCATGTTGGCACTTTGCGACATACAAGTGGGTTTTGGTTTTAGCTTTGGCACTCTGTCTCCAAAAGGTTCGCCATCACTGCCTTATGGTTTAATCCATCCCTCCTGTGATGTAACTGAAACCCACAGAAGATTTCTTATGGGAATCAGAGACAGTGTAGCGATCTCTAGAATGAGAGATCATGGAGTGTATCCGCTATCATCCAGCACGGCACAGCATCGTGCATGCACCGGCTGTCTAAATGTGAGGGGATCGCGGTAAGTTGAGATATATGCCGCAGGTCCTCTATCTGTCACAGCATGGATTGTCTAGTCTCTAGATGCGTGCGTCCACGCAACTGAGACTGGAGACTCTGTTGCCCTGTGTTTGGAGTTTTGGAATAAAGAGACAGTAATTTGTAAGTTGATGTTCTTCACCTTGTCTTCACGTGTGATCCCTGGCTGATGCTAACACCACGGGCCTTACACCACACCTACACTGGGAGTGCCCAGAGGGAACCCTCAATCATATTGCAGCTTCTCCCTCATCTTACATCGCCTTACTGACACTGCCCAGCGTTGAAGAGGCCTGTTCTTCTGGACCACACAACCGTGACAGGGCTAGCACTAACCCGTGCTCTACACCAACCACTCAGGTACAAGGAGAATACAGCTGCCCCCACACCATTAGGTCAGACCCTGGTGGTGGTGTCAGTCTCTGGCAAAGAAGCACTGAAATAATTGCACTGGAAGAAATATAGACTATTTTTTCTGCTATTATAATCCAATTGTAACAAAAGGGAACCTTCCATTGTGTATGTAAAAGTCAACGGGGGACAGAAGGTGAACGTAGACTTTCCACTCACATTCTGTTTTTACTAGGGGGGTTCAATAAGTACCCGTGTTAGAAATGAAGACGACATTTTTTCAATTTTTTTTTTTAATTTTTCAACATAGTCCCCTTTTAGAAATCTACACTTCTCGCAACGTTCCTGCCATTTTTTAACCCCTACAAAAAGTAGGATTTGTCGAACTCTCCAAAATCCACCTCTGTCTTGGCGATGACTTCCTCATTTGAGCAAAATTTTTTTCCCACAAGCCATTTCTTCATGTTGGGGAACAAGAAAAAGTCACAGGGAGCCAGATAGAGTGAATACAGGGGGTGCAGCAGCAATTCATAACACAATTCATGCAGTTTGCCGGCGAAAACTCTGGATGAACGTGCTAGTGCGATATCGTGTTGAAACAGCACCTTCTTTTTCGCCAAATGTGGCTGTGTCAATTTTTTGTCGAAGCTGTCCAATAAGTCACTGTCTAGTGAACGTTCTTCCTTTTTTCTAAAAATCCATGAGGATGACGCCGTTCGCATGCCAAAAAATCGTCTTTACCCCTGAGGAAGTCTCCAGTTGGAGACGTAACGCATGGGGAGCCCTCCACCTCCTGACTATTCTACCACCCCGCTTGAATGCTGCTACTTCACTGGTTTTCTTGCCAGGCTATTTGTAATATATACTAGGGTTTTGCCTCCACTACCTTAATCCCCCTCGATTTTTGGGTGTTTTTTTTTTACCTTATTTACTTTGTAGGCATTAACTTATTTGGTTCTTACTTCTATGGCAGCTTGACAGAGGCACTTGCACTTTTTACGTGTTTCCTTACCCTTTAGGAGTGGTTTGGGTGGATTTCACCCATTCAGGAGGTGTTTTGTTTTTGCACCAATCATAGTGCATATAACATGGTATATAATTGTATGTACTTTGGTACAATTTTAATTGATTTTATATTCATGTCTGTGTTCAGTGTTGGATGTCAATAACATTTATTTCATGTCTTTTTGAACAAATTATGTTAGTGACATACTACTTTGTTTTTGTTTGATGGCTTGTTCTGAGTGTGTCGACCATTACCTTTATATGGTTTGATATTTGGTTGTGCAAGGTTCCTCATTTTTCTGTTTGTTCCCAAAAAATCGTCACAATGACCTTTCTGTCCGATGGGAGCGTCTTCACCTTCTTTGGAGCAGATTCATCGGAAAGAAATCCATTGTTTTGATTGTTGTGACAATTCGACGCAAAAACTCCTTCGGATCTCGCTAAAATTGTTCCAAACACTGCCTCGAAGTTAACAGCCGCATCCGCTTGTTGTCCACCGTGAGAAATCGCAGCACCCATCAGGCCGACAATTTTTTAATCGCCAACTTATCATTGTAAAATATTAATTGCCGTTCTGGTCGACACACCTACGGCCTCTGCTACTTTGCGCACTTTCGTTTGTCGATCAGCGAGTATCAGGTAGTGGAGTTTTGAATGATTTCCTCAGTAACCACGTCTGCCAGACGTCCTGATCGCTCATCAAAAATGGAAGTTCACCAACTAACCAATCAATCAGTCTGCAATCTGTTTTGCCGTCGTTTGATAGATGGCAGCACACGATGATAACACCAACTTCCCTCAGGAATGCCCTCTGTCGTCAAACATGGGTACTTATTGAACTGCCCTCGTAGTTTCCCAAACACAGGTGTGAACTGAGCCTGTGTCTCTCATTCTCTCATTTATTTTGTTGGGGTTTAATATCAGTTAATGTTGGTCTATTTAATCCCTTTCAGTAGCTGGTACAGTCTTGCCCTCCTCTAGCCTCTTCTTTTCTATATTTTGTGAGTTAATACAGAATCTACCAGTCCTCGTGGTACGTATACATATATAAATGTAGTGTTAGGTTTAGCATATTATTTTATAGTCATAAACAAAGTGGCCACCCCCATCACACACTCTCCCTGGCAACACTACATTGCATTGTTCTAGAGAATATAAGATGACTTCACTCTTTCCTTACCTCTGTAATGTATCAGCTCATAATCTGTATATAAAGGCTGCAGGAAAAACTAAGGAAGCAGCAAACAGATCGTGCCACATGTCCCTTTGCCACAGAAGAGTGTGCATCCTATTAATATGGGGGTGAGCCTGCAGCCCCTTCACTCTGTTATATACTCGGTCGCTGATGACAGAAAAGTACCAGGATGGGAGGTGGGGACAGAAATTGATTGTCTGGCTTTATGCTCTAACGAGTAATCAGATGCCATCGCTCACCGTAATCACTAATCTGCAGCAATTAGTGGCAATTATCATAAATAACAATCCCTTCCTGAGCTGCGGAGGGACCTAGCGAAGTGTGATGTGACGGAACTGGCTCTGCTGCGCCACGCAGGAACAGACGCCTTCCCAGACAGTCTGCGCTCTAAGCTAGACCTTTTCATCAGCCCCCCCGGCCAATAAATTATCGTGTTTTCTATTCATTTACAGGGAGCAGATTCCTCCCGCCCAGAGATACAGCACCAATAAAACCAGCACGGTAAATACTGCTAAGTTATCATAAATGTGCGGCAGTCTGACAATGCAGAATCCAGGATGATGATGATGATGAGGTTGAGCGGGTTTTAAGGGACCGGGGGAAGAGACAAATCTGCACCAGAAAATCAGGAAAACAGATAGCACCAGCTGAATTCACTGAGGTTGTAAATATAAGAGCAGTCGCTCACCCGACTGCAACCAAAAGCACCACCATGAATAATACAGACACAAGTCATCAGATCAGACTGCATGGTTAGAAGGGCGATAAATAATTCTTATATTGCAGCAGAAAGTGGTGAATAATGCAATAATCAATCATACGCACAGTACCGGAAACCTCCTACAACAACCTCACCAAAACAAGAGGGTAGGAGTCGAGTAACCACAGCAAGGGTGAAACCCCTACGAGCCTTTAAGGTGGTGAAGATTTTAGTGCTGCAAAACCATCCAGGACTCATTAGTTATCCAATGCTATCAGCTTTGCCTGTACCCTCCTTTACTAAAAGCGGAAAACAGAGAATTTTTTTCAGGGAAGGGCATGGCCGGGAGTTATAGACACCATCCTACATAAAAATGACTTTGACCCCTAAGCTTTATGGCAGAAACAAAATATATGCACTTCCTTTTGTCTTCTTTTGTCTTGTAAACTGGCAGTTCATTGTTATTGTAGGAATAACCACCATCCTCATCAACATCAACATCACTGACTTGGACAGTTTTGCGTATGTAAGCCTTAACAACAATGGGGCTCAATTACTTACCTGGTCCTGTCGCGATCCCGCGGCGCGTTGTCCGCCGTGGATTCGGGTTCTGCCGGGATTCACTAAGGTCGTGCACCGGATATCCAGTAGTTGCAGCTGCTGCGCCGAGGTCCGCCGGAATTCACCTTCTTCTCCTCAGTGCATGTAAGTGCTTCATCTTGCGACACATTTCGGTTTTTAAATTCAGTGGGTTTTCCGAATCAGAATTTTCTGTGGCGTGAAAACCGGCGCCAAAATCCAAACGCGTGCGCCAAAATCCCGGCGGAATTTGTCGCAAAACGGAAACATTTGGGAAACCCAACGAAAGTGCGCCCGCGGTGCCCTTAGTAAATGGGGCCTAATATGTCCACATCAAATAATCCAAAATTGTCACCGGGTCAATAAAACAACATTAATGGCAGCAGAAACCCAAAGTCCTTGTCCAATGTCAATTATTTATAATTTTTCAGAAATTTTTTTATTATCCTCTAAAATAAATTAATTTCCTCTCTGCAGGCCTGCATGGCTACAAGAGAGTCCTCATTTATGGGAGCTATTGGAATATAAAAAGGTAGGGACACAGTTCTCAGAGAAGACACCAGCACAGCGAACGCTTCATGTGCAGCACCTATGAATTAGTGTCCTTATGAAAACCTTAATTCCTGTTACACTGGTACATTATATTTTATAACTATCCAGTAAGCAAGTAATCTGCCATTAAAGACCTTCCATCCACCCAGTTTTACTGCCGCTTACAGTTAATGAACGATGGCAGGTCAGCGCTGGAATCAATAAAAATGAATGTTCTCTAAAGTTATGTCAAGAATTTGCCAATAAAAGTTGTCACATTGGAGCAGTAAGCACGAGGGAGACACCACGTATATGAATGCAATATACTGGGCAACAGGGAAAGGCTCTTCATACTGTCAGGAATCCATCACATTTAGGTCAGTGCAAACAACAGCATGCTCAAGCAGAGGGCCCAAGAGGCATGTTCATACATAAGATGTTTCTATCGGAGCAAAGTTGCAGAATTTGCAATTGATCTGCAGACAAATTAAGTTCTATTCAAAATCATCCGTGGCAAGAACTTGGATATAAAGTTTAAGAGATGCTGATGTGAAATCCATGATGGAAAAATGTGCACCTGTATGAATAACAGCACAGAGTTGTATTGAAAGCAAAAGGATGTGGATTTAGAGGTGGAAAACACAGCAAAAACGTAACAAAGATTCTAACCATGTCCTTAAGTTTACAGTGGAAATTGTATGGTTTTCGCAGTGGATGTGCTCAGTATAAGTAATTTCTCACTACAGATGTTTTAAAGTGACGTATGGATGGGATTTGTTAAAATTGCATTCTCTATTACTACTAATGTAATTCTCAGTCAGTTAGCCCCTAAGAATGTGCAGTCCAAATGACGCGTCAACTTTATTTTTCGGTCAGTACGATCACAGGGTTTTGTTATTAATTTATAATATCTTTGGAAAACTACGCAAAAAAAATTAGCAAAACATTTCCCTGTAACGCCATATTCTAACACCCGTAACAGAGCTGTGTAAGGTGTCATTTTGCAGGACAAGCTAACATTTTCATTGATAACTTTTTGGGGCTTATACTACATCAATTTCTTGCAGACTTTGTTTTTACAGCTTTCACTGTACTGTTCCAAAGGTCAATGCAGTCAAGGTAAAATGATGCCAAATGAATGTAGTTTTTGTTACGTCTTAAAACCTTTGAAAAACCATAGCTGCTTTCTTCCAAAAACTGCACCACACCTGACCAAGGTTTGTGCCAGTATTCCAACTTAATTGTTTAGCGATAAATGGATCTGAGTTTCAATAATGGCATAAACCTTGTTCAGGTGTGTCGTTGTTTTTGAAGAAAGCAGCCATGTTTTTCAACCCCTTTAAAAACACTGTGCTGCAATGCAGTACTGTGTGGGTCATAAAGTAGTTCAAAGGATTAGCGACAATAACCAAAATTAACCAGGTTAAAAAAATCCCCTAATAGCGTTACCCATATCGCATTTACCCTGGTAAAACAAGCTACAGGTCATCTGACCCTCTAGCAGGTGTTTTTGGGACTTGTGGTGACGTCCCATGTCCTGCCGCACTTCTGGTCGGTCAGGGGGCCACCTGCTCACCTGCAATCTCCAATAAGATGAATGTCACAGGAATTTTGACCTTATGTGAATTCATCTTCATTTAACCTTTCCAATGTTTATTTTAAGGAGGGTTGTGTTAGCCTTCTCCACTGAAATATTTAGTTGCTGATTCTTTGCATAGTCCAGTGCATAATCTGAATCTAATTTGAATTTGTAACATCTATTGACATACTATTTAAAAATTTGTATTGTATCCCAAAGTAGGTCTTTTTGCATCATTTGGATGAGATTTGGTAAAATACACATGGACCAATGTAAAAAGACTAGTGCATTGTGTGCCCCTTGCCACTGAAACCGGTTTTCACCTTCCTGACTGTGGTGAAAACTTTTGAGGGTGCATCCCACATGCCACTGGCAGGGCCTGGTGAAGAGATAAGCACTGCGTAGGACCCCACCGGATACATCAAAAGGGCGGCATATGATAAATAATCCCCCTTCTGTTTACAGCGCTGGCTTCACTTGTGGTTGAGAACACATGGTCTTGGTCAGTATATTTCAGAAGCAGAGGAGAGTGCAGCATCTGCCTGTGCTGCACGAGCCAGTGTCACACTACCAGGAAGCGGAGGTGTTTAAGGCCAGCTGCCTGACACCTTGGGCAAGTCAGGAGACCAAGCCCCAGAGCAGAGGTCCACTGCACGGACTCGGCTCCATCTTACTCAGCCCAGTCTGAAGTTACTACCAGGCTGTGAGCAACCCTTCATGCGGACCTGCTATCTCCTATTAGCTTCCCAGTTTGCTGAACCTGTTGTTGATGTTAGGCTGTTGCCTGCTGTTCCAGTACAAACAAAGGACAGTGAGTTGATTTGCACAATGTGCCTCTGTTTGATCCCTGGATCAGGCTGCTTCACCATCACAGGCTCCCAAGGATTCCCATGTACAACTCAGGGGTTGCCCCAGGGAGAAACCTCCTTCATCAACATCTACCTCCATCATTCTTGCACATACCACCTGCTGGAGACCTGCCAGGGTGTAGGCCTATTTTCTGGTCCCAATACCAAACACCATGACCATAGAGTGCTCAAGGCCGAATAAGCCAGTCACTTTAGTATTCTGGGCCACGGCTGTCTACAACCACCAAAGAAAGGCTAGGCCTTGGTGGGGGATGTTACATATATATATATTTACCCCAAGAACCATTAGCTAATGTCCTGACCTCACATGTGGGAGTTTCTCCAGTATATAGCAACAGTCAGATTACCTCAATGGCCAACTGCCTGTATAAATAAAACCTGCTAGGCATCTGACACTCTCCGCTCTGAGCTTCCTAGATAATTTAATGGACAACAAATTAAGAGTCTGTTTACAGGGGAATAAACCTGCGGAAACTCAAACACTGATGTCAGATAACAATGCAGAAGAGATTAATATCTAATTACGCCGCAGGATTATAGACTTCTGCCATCATGATGAGGAGATACTAATAGATAGGGGAGGGGGCTTTTATTTATTTACATGTAATTTGCATCTCCTTTATCCTGACTCAGGTTCTCCATGAAATATAAGGTTTATCAACCAGACTACTTAGCAGGGGCATAACTACAGTAGTAGCAGCCATGGAAGCTACTATGTGGCCCACTCTGTCATGGTACCGCTGCATCCAACCTGACAAACTAAAGAATGGATGATGTGCATGATGATATACATAATATGCAGCACATTGTATATAACAGTGCATATCTTCCATAGTATACAGCAGAGCCCACAGCTCAGATAAAAATGTCAGGGGAGAGGGAAGGGACATGAGACATGACTGGGATCTCTCATCTGTAATGCCTGTTGTTTACTTATCCCACATGGTCAGCAACTACTGGGACAGATCTCTGTAAGTGTATAAATGTATATATCAGTGCGTAAATGTACAGATGCAGTGCTGGTTAACATGACTTAAAGGATAATAACCCTTTTAGTTATCACAGAAAACAGGTGGTTCCCTCTATTCACTTATACTACAGACTGAGTTATCATGTCTGGTTAACGGGTTAAGCCATTTATGTTATCCAGTGATGCATATGCAGCATCCCCCACCGAGGCCTAGCCTTTTCTTGGGGCCTGCAGGCAGCCGGGGCCCGGAATACCGGAGTGGCTGGCGGTTGCGGCCTAGGTACGCTGATGTCACGGTGCTTGGTATGGGGACCGGGGTGCTGTCCCACAGCCTGGCAGGTCTCCAGCAGGTGGTATATGCAAGAAATTATATAGAGGGAGAGGCTGTTGTACTGATTCTCCCTGGGGCGCCCTTAGAGTCTGTAGTGTGTGTCCCTGGTAGATGGATGGGGCGCCCTTGGTGTTACAGCCGTAGCAGGGACCAGCCGGAGGCAACGTTGTGCAAAAATAACTTACAGTTCTTTATCCAAACCAACAGCGACAGCTGGGAGTGCTCTTGGAGAGGAACCACAGGAGTCTGTTCACCAGCCTAGATGCAGGGGCAGACTGGGATGGAGCTGTGTCCAATGTAGGAAACTTCAGTTTTTATCCTGGAATGGTTCAGTGTTAGCCCTGAAGGTGGACTGACACTCTATAGAGCTGCTGAGGGCTAGGGGGCCTGTTGTCCGAGCACGAGCTCTGAGGTGGTGCTTCTCAGTCAGAAGCTGGGTCTCAAGAGATCTGCTCTCTTCAAAAGTTTCTGGAACTCTCCCTCCTCCCCTGACTAAGGGTTTAGTTAATCCCTGGTCAAGTGGTCTCCTCCTCCAATCACACTCCAGTTCACAATTAAGTGCATTGAGGCATATCATTGGATGACAAAAACAAATAACATTTAACCCTTGCCTATCCAGGCAGAATCTACCGCTGCACAATGACCTAATTATATGTATAGTGTCCTGCAGAGGAGCTGATCAGACCCTTTATTAGGGGAACACACCTATTAGGGGCTTATTCGCAACAACTCCTCTGCCTTGCATTGGCAGGGATGTTGCACATATGTATGCGCATAAGTGTATAACTTATATATGTATGTAAGAGTATGAACACATGAGTATTCAAATGTATATTTTCTGAGGGGGTAGGAGCCCCATTCAGAAGTCTGCTGTGAGGTCTGCCTTTACTAGTTCCGCCCCTGCTACTTAAGTCTCTTCAGCAGTCATGGTATAACAAGAAGTCTTGTTATCTTTTATAGTTAGCCAATAAAAGGTATCAACAACTGTGGATTCTCAAACTTTCATCTATTATACTTAAACTACACAGTCTAAGGCCACTTTCACACGTGGTGATTTGAGACCCAATTCAGAGGCTTGACCCGTGACCACATATTAAGGTCAATCGTAGCGATACTGGAGGTAGAGGTTGCCTTCAAATCAGCTCTTAGAGCACTTAGACCAGGTGTTCAAATATCATGAGATGAGAGGAAGGAAAAGTGAAACAGGTGCGCTGACCTCGTGAAATAGTAACGGTAAAAAAAAAGGATAAATATGATAAAATTTAGCCGCTCACCTGAGGGCATAGTCAAATGCACCTTTTTGAATGTCACATATCGGCAGCCCGTAGTCCCTTGGCAACTGCAAGTTCCGCACCAGTCAGCAGAGTTGCAGAGAGATATATGGAAATTTCCCGTGGAGGAGATAAGGGAAGCGTCGGCGCCACGTGGATCCAAAACACTACCAAATTGTAGTGGATTTCAAAGTTGGTTCTTTATTACGATTTTAAACATGAATAAAAGGATAAATTGCTACGCGTTTCGGCCCTGGACATGGGCCTTCGTCAGGCATTAGGACAGGCAGGAGGTCGAGACAGGCAGCACGGGATGAATGTCAGGAACAAAGCCGGAAGTCAGGACGGGCAGCACAGTGACAAAGTCAGGAAAGTAACCAGGGTCACAATGGGAAATCAGCACTAGGCACCAAAACAAGCTTTCTCGGAGGCATATAGCACAAAGATCTGACGGGGAATGCTCGGAGAGGCTGGCATTTAGAGAATTCCAGGAAATGGCCAGCACCAATTAGCAGTGCACTGGCCCTTTAAATCTTCGAGCGCTGACACACACGCGCCCTAAGAGGCAGGGACGCGTGTGCAGGGCTGCTGGATCCGGAGCAGGAGCGTGGAGATGTAAGGAAGTACGGAGGGGAGCTGGGGTCCAGAGCGACAATGTAACAATGTAGTATATACTTGAAACCAGAATTTTCTCTATGGAACATTTAAATAATTTTGGTAATTCTAATTGACCTTAAATGGGAAAGGTTTATTCTTAGATAATAGATAGTCAGATAGTTAGGAAACCTGCATAGGTGTCTTTTATATAATGTATGTAAACTTCTAACAATTTTAACAATGTATGTCAATCAGTTTTGAAAAATAACATATTTGAATAACTCTCAAAAAAACATTGGCAGGCCCAAACATTACAGACCAAAACATAGAAATAAAAAAACATGGCATTGTGGCCCCATAAACCTAATCACAAGTTTTACTATAAAGTACCACAAAACACAGCTTTCAAAAATAACTATGCAACACATCAAATGAACTCCATATAGCAAACATATTATTCAATAAAGGAAAAGATTCTTTCCACATATCACCCTGTGGTACATTATAAAGTACAATGAGACACAGCAGATGAAAAGTGTTCAGTTTACTAGACACAAGAAAAGCAAGAACTCAGAAATAAGCCTCTTGTTAGTGCCAGTCTTGTGAATCTAATGAAGCTTAGTTCCATCCAAGGGCTCAGAAATGTAAGTGATAAAAATGATAATATAATTATTAGCTGATCATTATCACTAACACACAGTTATTAGCTGATCGTATCACTCGCTCCCAGAGACCCTCCATTATCAGACAAATGCACAGGTGGATCTATTAAATTCCTTCAGTCCGGGCAGTTTGTAACATGCTGTCCATCATCCCTGGTTGTGGCCTAAAGCTCAAACTCACATAGTGTGCAAAATGTTTGCTGCATAGTCCAGTTCAGCGGCGTAACTAGGAGAGGCTGGGCCCCATAGAAGATTTATGCATGGGGTCCCACTTCCCCTTAAAAATTATATACATAGTTTTTGAATCACACACATTCATACACTCAAATATACACACACATACATTTACAGTGTATACTTAAATACACACACATAAACTTCTACACTCATACACACATTAATACACTCTTACACACATACAAACATGTACAGTATAAACTTATATGTACACATTTTTGTACTCATATTTATTAATACACTCATACATGCATTATATACAAACTCAAAGTATATACACACGGTATGTACACACATATGAACACATTCTGCATAGTACAAAGACAATTATAAACAAATATAGTGTATATATATATATATATATATATATATATATATATATATATATATATATATACACTCACTGGCCACTTTAAAGTGACCATACTGGTTACTAGAGAGCCTAGGGGGAAGGAGCCAGGATCAGTACAGTCCGTGACCCTCGCTGGCCCAGTAGGGTTATCTATACTCCTGTCTATATAGAAACAGGCTTCATAGGTGAGGAAGCAAGACTGGAGTAACACTGGGACCCCATGGATGGAGGGTGGACTATGGCAAAAAGGTGACAAGCAACGTCTGCCAAGGGCCCTTTACCCTATGATGGTTCAGTGCACCCACAGGGTGAGACACCCGTCTAAGACTCTATATGCTCCGTGGTGGATAAGTATTGAGTATCACTTAGATTCACTTTTGCTACTGTCCATTTACACAAGTTTATATATGCTTAGTACAATGTAGGGAGAGTAGTGAAAACCCTCTTATATACACTCCAAAGCCTCATTACCCCTTCCAGAGGTTGTAGATTGGCTAAGTACAGCTGCCAAAGGTAAGTAGCTATGAACATGTACTTATGTGTGTGGACCTCTTTTCTGGGTAATCTGAACCCTACCCTGTAACTAAAGCAACTGTAAAGACCACAGCCAGGGATCGAGGAATATGTTAGTCCACTTATTCTAGAGACTAAAGTAATAATCCCTATTGGGGCAGTAATATAGTTGATGACAGTTCTAGGGATTAAAAAGTCTTTTCACCTACTGAGGTTGTTTTTAGAATTGCCCCATGGATGAACATATACTTCCCTAAGGTTGTCCAGAGGTGTCATAGAGAATTGGTGGGGTGTCCAAAGACCTGCAGATACATTTTTTTCTTAGGTGCATAACCAAGTATCTGTTTCAGTTCCAGAACCTAAAGTAGCTAGAGCAGAGGACCTGCACCCAGGTGATGAGATGGTCCTGATGTGACACCTGAGAGTCTTTTGAAGGGTCATCCCAAGTACCTCTGACACATCAACGTGTAGAAACTACAACGAGACAGCGACAGCTGAAGAAGAATGGTGCAGGACCCAGAGACTGTTGAACATGAATCTGTGTAGCTCGATGCTGCTATGGACATTGCTACTCCTACTACAGTGTGTGCGCCGCATACCATGTCTAATAGTACTCAGGGGTCGGTAGACTGACATGTATAAGGATATACACCAATAGGATGTAGAGATTCTGCCCTTTACAATGGATTTACATGACTTGTGTTGTGATGTAATGTTCAGGATGCTCAGGAGGGAAGCAGGTGAAGAGGTCAGATAAGTCCTGGATGTGTGACTAGCACATGTCAATGTACCACCTGAGCAGTATCATAGTATATAATATAAGGCTGGAAGGAGACGCAAGTCCATCAAGTCCAACCTTTAAGAATTAAATAAATGTTTTATCCCCGTAACCCGTGATATTTTTTCTCTCCAGAAAGGTATCCAGGCCTCTCTTGAACATGTACATAGAGTCCGCCATAACAACCTCCTGCGGCAGAGAGTTCCACAGTCTCACTGCTCTTACAGTAAAGAACCTTTGTCTATGTTGATGGTAAAATCGCCTCTCCTCTAAGCGTAGAGGATGCCCCCTTGTCCTGGTCACAGGCCGAGGTATAAAAAGATCTTTGGAGAGATCCTTGTACTGTCCGTTCAGGTATTTGTACATTGTAATGAGGTCTCCCCTCAGTCGTCTTTTTTCCAAACTGAATAATCCCAAATTTTTTAATCTGTCAGTGTATTCTAGTTCCCCCATTCCCCTAATAATCCTGGTTGCTCTCCTCTGCACCCGTTCCAGCTCTACTATATCCTTTTTATACACTGGTGCCCAAAACTGTACACAATATTCCATGTGTGGTCTGACCAGGGATTTGTATAAGGGCAAAACTATGTCTTTATCATGAGAATCTATTCCTCTCTTGATACATCCCATTATTTTATTTGCTTTAGCAGCAGCCGCCTGGCTCTGGTCACTAAAATTAAGTTTACCATCCACCAATACCCCCAATCCTTTTCAGCTTCAGTTTTACTAAGTAATTGACCGTTTAGAACATAATTATACTTTTTGTTTCCATGGCCCAAGTGCATAACTTTACATTTATCTACATTAAACCTCATCAACCATTTCTCTGCCCATCCCTCAAGCTTCCACAAATCCCTCTGTAATGCTAAACTATCGACCTCAGTATTTATTACTTTACACAGCTTAGTATCATCTGCAAATATTGAAACTTGACTGTGTAAACCCACTACAAGGTCATTAATAAAAATATTAAAAAGAAGTGGCCCCAATACTGACCCCTGTGGCACTCCACTGGTAACATCAACCCAATCTGAGAATGTGCCATTAATGACCACCCTCTGTTTTCTATCACTAAGCCAATTACTTACCCAAATACACAGATTTTCTCCTATTCCCAGCAGTCTCATTTTTATATACCAACCTTTTATGTGGCACGGTGTCAAATGCCTTTGAAAAGTCCAGATATACAACACCCACAGCGTCCCCCAGATCCAGTCTTGAACTTACCTCCTCGTAGAAACCAATCAGATTAGTCTGACAGGAGCGATCTCTCATAAACCCATGCTGACGCTGGGTTATAAGGTTGTGCACAGTGAGATACTCCAGGATAGCATCTCTAATAAACCCCTCAAATATTTTCCCCACCACAGCAGTTAGACTCACGTGTCTGTAGTTTCCAGGATCGCTATTTGATCCTTTTTTGTATATTGGTACCACATTTGCTATGCGCCATTCCTGTGGAACATAACCAGTCCTCAGTGAATCTTCAAATATTAAAAATAACGGTTTGTCTATCACCGTACATAATTCATGCAGAACCCGGGGGTGTATGCCATCTGGCCCAGGTGATTTATCTATCTTAGTGGTTGCGAGGCGGCGCCGTACCTCTTCCTGGGTTAAACTGTTGACATTATAAAAAGAATTAACATTATTCCTCATTGTGTCTTCCACCAGGGGATTTTCCTGGGTAAAGACAGTTGAGAAGGCGACATTCAGTAGATTGGCCCTTTCCTCATCTCCTTCCACCATGACCCCCATGTTATTTCTAAGGGGACCCAAACTCTCTGTTTTTAGTTTCTTATCATTTATATACTTGAAAAATAATTTGGGATTATTTTTGCTCTCCCTGGCAATATTTCTCTCAGTCTCTATTTTTGCGGCCTTTATCTGCTTTTTACAGGATTTATTTTTCTCTCTATAATCCTCTAATGCCTCATCGCTACCTTCACGTTTTAGCACCTTAAACGCTTTATCTTTCTCGCTTATTGCTTTCCTTACAAGACTAGTTAGCCACATAGGGTTTTTCTTGTTCCTTTTATGCTTTTTCCCATAAGGTATGTGTTTCTCACAGGACTTTTTCAGAATATATAAGAAAAAGTCCCATTTTTGGGGTGTACTTTTGTCTTTGAGAACATTATCCCAGTCTATGCCTTTAAGGTTTTCCCTTAGTTGCTGAAAATTTGCCCTCCTGAAGTTTAGAGTGTTGGTTGCCCCTTCACTAACGTTCTTAGTAAAGCATAATACAAAATCAATAATATTATGATCACTATTCCCCAGGTTCCCCCCAACCTGTAGTTTTGATACCCTATCAGGTCTGTTGGTAAGGATAAGGTCCAGCAGTGCCCCCCCTCTTGTTGGCTCCAGGACTAGTTGCGACAGGTAATTGTCTTTTGTTGTTGACAAGAACCTGCTGCCTTTGAAGGACCTGCATGTTTCTGCCCCCCAGTCAACATCTGGGTAATTGAAGTCCCCCATGATAAGTACTTCACCATGCTTTGAAGCCGCATCCATTTCACTTATCAGCATTTCCTCTGCTGCCTCCATTATATTTGGAGCCTTATAACAAACCCCTAGTAATATTTTATTATTCTTTTTCCCTCCCCTTATCTCCACCCATAGGGACTCCACATTTGCGTTACTGATGTCATCTCGCAGGACGGGCTTGAGGCGAGAATTCACATATAAACAAACCCCTCCCCCTTTTTTATTTATACGATCCTTTCTAAAAAGACTATAACCATCTATAGCAACAGCCCAGTCATAGCTACTGTCCAGCCATGTCTCGCTGATACCCACTATATCATATTTCCGCTCCAACATCAAGAGTTCCAGTTCCTCCATTTTGTTTGTGAGGCTTCTGGCATTTGTGTACATGCACTTTATATGGTTTTCCCTGTCCGAATTCCTTTTGTCCTTATTCCCCAATCTCATTCCAGCCCCCCTTCCTCCCCCATGGACTATGGCTCTTCCCAGCTCTCTATGTACACTGTCTATTTGCCCTGCACAAGTGTAGTTGCCTTCCCCCCAGGTCTCTAGTTTAAACACTCCTCCAACCTTCTAGCTATTTTTTCCCCTAAAACAGCGGCCCCCTCCCCATTGAGGTGCAGCCCATCCCTACTGTAGAGCCTGTAGCCAACAGAAAAGTCAGTCCAGTTCTCCATGAACCCAAAACCCTCCTTCCTACACCAACTTTTGAGCCACTTATTTACCTCCTTGATCTCCCGCTGCCTTTCTGGTGTGGCACGTGGTACAGGCAGTATTTCGGAGAAAATTACCTTTGAGGTCCTTGCCCTGAGCTTATGGCCTAAATCTCTGAAATCATTTTTAAGGACCTTCCACCTACCTGTTACTTTGTCATTTGTGCCAATGTGGACCATGACCGCTGGTTCCTCACCAGCCCCTCCCAGTAATCCGTCAACCCGATCCGCAACATGCCGAACCCGAGCACCCGGCAAACAACACACTGTTCGGTATGCATGGTCTTTGTGACAGATTGCCCTGTGTGTTCCCCTAATAATCGAATCTGAAATTATTCACAAAAAGGAGGAATTGTGAGGGATAGAATCCATTTTCTTTTGTGTACCATATGTTTTACTATACAAAGATCCCTCGTACTATACAATGATTTGGAACCACACATTAAATCGAGATATGGGGATATTTCCCTGACAGGTACACCTGTCCAGCTGCTCCTTAACACTTAATTTCTAATCAGCCAATCACATGGCGACAACTCAGTGCATTTAGGCATGTAGACATGGTCAAGACAATCTCCTGCAGTTCAAATCGAGCATCAGTATGGGGAAGAAAGGTGATTTGAGTGCCTTTGAACGTGGCTTGGTTGTTGGTGCCAGAAGAGCTGGTCTGAGTATTTCAGAAACTGCTGATCTACTGGGATTTTCATGCACAACCATCTCTAGGGTTTACAGAGAATGGTCCGAAAAAGAAAAAACATCCAGTGAGCGGCAGTTCTGTGGGCAGAAATGCCTTGTTGATGCCAGAGGTCAGAGGAAAATGGGCAGACTGGTTCGAGCTGATAGAAAGGCAACAGTGACTCAAATCGCCACCCGTTACAACCAAGGTAGGCAGAAGAGCATCTCTGAATGCACAGTACGTCAAACTCTGAGGCAGATGGGCTACAGCAGCAGAAGAAAACACCGGGTGCCACTCCTTTCAGCTAAGAACAGGAAACTGAGGCTACAATTTGCACAAGCTCATCGAAATTGGACAGTAGAAGATTGGAAAAACGTTGCCTGGTCTGATGAGTCTCGATTTCTGCTGCGACATTCAGATGGTAGGGTCAGAATTTGGCATCAACAACATGAAAGCATGGATCCATCCTGCCTTGTATCACCGGTTCAGGCTGGTGGTAGTGGTGTCATGGTGTGGGGAATATTTTCTTGGCACTCTTTGGGCCCCTTGGTGCCAATTGAGCATCGTTGCAACGCCACAGCCTACCTGAGTATTGTTGCTGACCATGTCCATCCCTTTATGACCACAATGTACCCAACATCTGATGGCTACTTTCAGCAGGATAATGTGCCATGTCATAAAGCTGGAATCATCTCAGATTGGTTTCTTGAACATGACAATGAGTTCACTGTACTCAAATGGCCTCCACAGTCACCAGATCTCAATCCAATAGAGCATCTTTGGGATGTGGTGGAACGGGAAATTCGCATCATGGATGTGCAGCCGACAAATCTGCGGCAACTGTGTGATGCCATCATGTCAATATGGACCAAAATCTCTGAGCTGCATACTTCCCAGAAGATGGGAGCTTGGGTCGGGGCTGACTTCATATGCAGGGACTGCGACAGCCCGTCCCTGTAATTTATGCTGCAGAGGCACAGTTGGGCCGGTAGCACTGCAATTCACCCATCTGCCGTGGACACCTGGTCCACTGGTCCCATTCATTAACCCATTAGTTGCCACTTGCCATACATGTTTAATCACTTAGATCCAGAATACTAATGAGCCTCAGGACTCTTTCACACTGGTGGTGTTTTTCCATGATCTATTGTCCGTGGAAACATTTTTGAAACCTGTCCTATTTTATTCACAGATGAGGATCACAGAAAGCAATAGAAGTCTATGGCCCTATGTGCAGTTTGCATCACTAATGTGCATTGTGAGTCATATTCATTTGGACAGGAGCACGAATGTCTTCATGCCACGTCTTCATGAATGTGGCCAGGTCTGGATCATAAGGAGGGCACCTGGGGCGTTCGCCACGGGGCCCCCACCACTTTGCCCTTTTAGGGGTCCCCACCAAATGTGGGTGATTGTGACCGCCCGAATTGCCCACAGTATATTTTGGTCCAGGCTCCCCGGGCCTACCCAATAGACCTGCCCGGAATACAGTCTATGGCAGAGCGAGGGAACAATAAGTTCCTTTCTCTGCCATAGATGATTGAAGGTTCAACAAGACGTCGGCGCCCTGCCACTGGCGTCGCAGCGTGTGACGTCACAGCGGCGCAACGTCACGGCGCCATCTGTAGCAGAACGCCGCCATCTTGGTACACCTCCGATATCCACATTGACACCGCGAGGGAAGAGGAGGAAAGCGCGCATCGAGGGAACAATGGAAGGTGAGTACAAATTTATTTTTTTTTACCAAGGACTTTATGTAGTTATTATGAGGGGGTGTATATAGTTATAATAAATATCTCTATATAGTTAGTTGTTATATGGGCTATATATAGTTATTATAGGCGGACTGTATATAGTTGTTATAGGGGGCTATATATAGTTATAGGGGGACTGTAAATAGGTTTTATACAGGGCTGTATATAGTTATTATAGTGTTAAGGAGATTGCACTGGTTTCTGGCTCCATCTTGCGTACTGTCAGCCATGTTAGATACAGTGGAAATGTTCGCTGACCACTATCCAGCTAGAGCCATGATTCAGCCATTTTTGTATAACCTGCCTGTAAAAGTTTTTCCTTGGCACATATGAGAGATGATTGACCTTAAGTATGTTCTCCTTCTTATCACAAATGTTTGGGTTCGGGAGACATTCTCTGTACATTCTGTAGATAAACATGTCTGAGGAACAAGGCCTGTTAATTTTTTCACAGAATGTGCTGGTAAATTCATTACGGCCAATAGCATTGCAGTATTCTATTCACGCCTCTTTGACGATTTTCTTCTGTGATATTATGCAGCGGAGATGAATAAACAAGAGAGAAGATCTTTACATATACTAAGAGACTGACGTGAGCCTTGGTTTTGTGTTCAAGCCCTGGGGGCAGCCATGAAGGTCACCATGCAATGGGGGCTTTTGAGCCCCAGATAAAAATCTCTAAATACAAGGAGGCTGTATATAGTTGTTATAGGAGGCAGTATATAGTTAATGCTGTGGGGGGCTGCTAGTGATTACTAGGGGGCTGTATATAGTGATTGCTGGGAAGCTGTATATAGTGATTGCTGGGGAGCTGTATATAGTGATTGCTGGGGAGCTGTATACAGTGATTGCTGGGGAGCTGTATACAGTGATTGCTGAGGGTCTGTATACAGTGATTGCTGGGGTGGGCTGTATACAGTGATTACTGGGGGGGGCTGTATACAGTGATTACTGGGGGAGCTGTATATAGTGGTTGCTGTGGAAGCTGTATATAGTGGTTGCTGGGGGAGCAGTCTACAGTGATTACTGGGGAGGCTGTACATAGCTATTGCTGGGGAGCAGTATATAGTGATTGCTGTTCCCCTTCTGGACTATATTCAATGGGCACTGAATGTGGCGCACACTGCAAGTGGCCAAAGGGCCAGTTTTTTTCTGCTGCTCTCAGTTTAAGGGGCATGTGACACATTTATGTCGGACTTCCAACATAAATGTGAATACAGCGTTGTGAATACGCCCCGGAACACCCCTTTCTGTGCACAGTATTGTCTCGCAGCATGCATAGTGCAGATGTGACACAATACTGGCGCAAACACTTTATAAATAGGTCCTTTTTTCTCTGATGAGAACCAGGTGTTATTTTTTTCTAACCAATGTTAAACCTTCAGGGTTTTTTTGCGGGCGAGTATCAAAAACATAAGCAAAACGGAGACGAAATGCAATGGATGAGCAACGGACACACCACAAACATGCCAGTGTGAATCCACCCCCATAGTTACATGATAACAATCAACAACTAAAGCTTACCAGTGCTACACACAAATCCAAGGATTTGTAATAGCTGCATCCGGTAACATCTGTTAAGTATGACATGTTCCAATATCCAGTGTTATGAGTAAAAGGGAATGTGTCACCAGAAGATAGCCTCTTTTTTACCCAATGCTGAAGTACTGTAGGAGCACGTCAAACCAATACTTGAAGCATTACCTAGGCTACCTGCACGTAAACGTGTGCTGTACTTGGGCTGCAAACAATGCAACAGCGCTCAGTTTTAGCAGTTTGCATGTCATCAGTGCGCAATCTGTGTGTGATAAATGGCCGATACAAAAAGCTGTCCTAAAAATATAATGGGTTCCATGATTATATTAAATAGCAGCTGATCTTCAAATATAGATGGCCTCATACACAGGCCGGAATAGGATTTCTATAGCCTCCCCACTTGAAAAACTCATTGAAAAACAAATCCATTAGCATCCATGGATCCATGTGTCATCCATAATAAAGGGGAGTCCCAAAAAATCTGGACAAAAGCCGGGCTGGGGCGGGCTTTTTAAAAAAATAAACAAGTACTCACCTACACCGTCGCTACTGATGTTCCGCACAGCGGTCTGTCTGATCTGTTCCCCTGCTCGGAAGCTGTGCTCGGGCAGCTTACGGCCAGCTGGCCGCTCCCGCTTGTCTATCTCTCAGCACTTTATCAGACGCCGGAATATGGTGATGGGTGGGCGTGGCCAACCATAGGCTCCCTGAGCATAGCTTGTATGCTCCTGTAAACAAACACAGATCAGATAGACCACGGCACAGAAAATCGGGAGTAATGGAGAAGGTAAGTACACGTTTATTTAAAAAAAAAAGCCTGTCCCAGCCCGGCTCCTACGTTTTTGGAACTCTTGGAAACCCCTTTAAAAAAATACATTATAGCACGTTCGTATGCATGTTGCCTTACCTATTTGGAACACCTTTTTGGTTTGGTAAATATGTCTGAAAGAAACAGATTTGGCGGCAGGGTCGTAACTACATGGGTAGCAGCCACAGCAGCTGCTACAGGGCCTGCAGTGTCAGGGGGCCCAGCAAATTGACCTGTCTCACTAAAGAATAGAGGATGTGTACCATTATATACATAATGGGGCATATTTATCAGGACCTCTGTGCCACATCAGTGTATATATGTCTATAAATGTGTGTATATGCGAGTCTATAAATGTGTGTTTGTATAAACATATGTGAGTGTACATATTTGTATATTTTTTAAGGGGAAGTGGGCCCCATTCAGAAATTTGCTATAGGGCCTTACTTCTATTAATTACAACCCTACTTGGCAGGGTATGTCAAATTTATGTATTCAAATGCCAAAATACCTGTATAATTTGTCCAATTGTATACCTTTATGAAAATGCTCTAATCAATTAACACTTGTTACAGAAATGTATGTAACAAATCTGCAATGTAAGAATATAACCTAATCTTTATATAATGTATCTTTCTATGCCCATATTAATTCAGTATATAGGCCAGAATCAGCTACTGTTCTCTTTCCTTGAAATTCCTGTAGAGACCATGAAGGAGTTAAACTCATAATGCTGCTTCAGGCCCTTTAGGAAGAACAGGGTTAAAAGATCTTATAGCACATAACCGTCAAGATGTTAATTAAAAGCTGGGATATGCGGCTGCTCAGCCTGAAGGAGGGCGAGGGCGGAGGGGGATTAGCGCCTGTCTGCTCTTTCAGCCAATTACAGATAAGGAGCAGCTGACATTTCGGACTTAACAGAACCTCCGTTAAACCTCGGGCACATCTCTGGGTTAGTGTTGTCTCTGATTCAGGGCATCGTACACCAATCTCCTGCCAAGACGGGGTTTTACGTTTTGTGCTCAAGGTTGGATGTTGCGTTTTCCTTCAGTAGGAAACATTCATTTGCAGAGAAGATGATTGGAAGAATAAAAGAAAGGTTTATATGTGAAAACACAAAAATCTAATGAAATAAAAAAATAGAACATGATAAATGAAATGGCACCACTATGTTCACCTATTTGGATTGGTCTTCGCCTAGTATTGGGCACAGCAAAATCCAGCTGAAAACATCTGCCACGTCTATCAGCCATGATTACCTGTAGAAAGGGCAGAATTCAACTTCTGCATTGCAAGGCTTGAATTCTACACTAAGAATTTGCAATCTAAAATTGACATTTAAATGAATCAACTATGTGGTCACTTTAAATCACTATGGGTTAGCTGTCAATGATTCGGCTGCAGCTAGCCCATAGCAATTACATCCTGTGTGTCGATGGCCTTCAGCAGCTTTTTCGGCTCCATAAATGTCTGTAAACAAGTGTATTTTCTGTCTTCTATTAACTTGAATAGCAATAATCAGTTTCTAAAATGCTGAGGAAAGCTTTTTTTGAATTAGCAGCATAAATATATGTCATATAATCAATGAATCATATTTCCCATTGAAGTCAATATTAAACTGGTTGCAGGAGTATTTAGTTGCAAAAAAAAAAAATGCTGTAAATTGCTTTATGTCTGCACGGAACATATGTGCAACATGTTACACAGTGGTGATGTTACAAGAATGTCATACACATGCAGCAACTATAACCCCAAATGCAAACAGAGATAATTTATAGGCTTTCACTCATACCACGTCAAGTTACCCTACCTGCACAAGAACGTGTCCTGTGGGACATTGCCCCGTTTTTTTGGCTCACGTGATCGGATTGTGGCGCATCGACGCTGGCTTGCATGCAACATAAATCGGGGGGGCGTGGCCATTGGACAACCCGAGGCACTCGGAAAAACCTTAGAATTTAAAAAACAAAATGTGTCGCAAGATCAAGCACTCACATGCACCAGGAAAAAGCAGGTGAACTCCAACGGACCTCAGCGCAGAAGCGACACCTGCAGGAACTCTGAAGCACGACCTTAGTGAATCGCGCCGGACCCGAATCCTCGTCGGACAACGCGGGATTGTCACAGGACTGGGTTAGTAAATATGCCCCATTGTGTGCAGCCTATTAGTCTTAAGTAGATGAGCAGCTCTCACACGCCGATTACACTAATAAAAAAAACTGCAATGCAATGCCCTGCTTTGTGCATGAGCCCATAGAGGCATATAAAAACAGCTAGCACATGTCAAAACCTCCTTGGTGTGCGCATGAACCTGTAGGAAGCATTTACAAGTTCGGATTTTCAGATGCGGTTTTCAAAGCCAAAAGCAGGTGTTGATCAAAATGGATGTGAACATAACATTAAGAGGTGCTCCTTCTCCTCATTTATAAGCTCCACTCCCGGTTTGGACATCAAAAACTGCATATGAAAAGCTGAACATATGAATGTAACCTTATACTACAGATTAAGGCTCTTTCACGTTGGCGTTGGTGCTCAGCTTCAGTTTTGCATCTATTACATTCAGTTTTGTCTCCATTTTTCTTCCATTTTTTTTCCAGGATGCATCCATTTTGTCTCTGAGTCCGCAAAAAATACTAAAGGTTTAACATTTCTTTGAAAACAATACACCTGGTTTTTCAGCCTAATCAGTGAAAAAAAAACAGGTGTTTCAGCGTTTTTTTTGTTGACCCATAAACTTTTATGGCCTTCCGTGATCTGCATCAGTGAAAAAAATGGGACATAATACAAGTCAATGGGGGTCATTTACTAAGGGCCCGATTCGCGTTTTCCCGACGTGTTACCCGAATATTTCCGATTTGCGCCGATTGTACCTGAATTGCCCCGGGATTGAGGCGCACGCGATCGGATTGTGGCGCATCGGCGCCGGCATGCGCGCGACGGAAATCGGGGGGCGTGGCCGAACGAAAACCCAACGTATTCGGAAAGACCGCCGCATTTAAAAACCGAAAAAGTGTCGCTTGGGGAGCGCTTACCTTCACCTGGTCCGAGGTGGTGCATTCCGGCGCGATGAGATGACTTTCAGCGCAGCAGCGCCACCTGGTGGACGGCGGAGGAACTGCCTTCATGAATCCCGGCCGGACCCGAATCCAGAGCAGAAAACGCGCCGCTGGATCGCGAATGGGCCGGGTAAGTAAATTTGCCCCAATGTGTAAACACCCTTAGAAATCAATGGCTTTGTGAGGCATCCTTGGAAATCACTGAACCACAGTTCACGTTAAAAACAAAGCCAATGTGAAAGAGCTCTTCTAAGTGACAAAGCCACAGAGTAAGTCCATGGTCCAAGGGCTCTTTCCCACATGTTATTGTATACTGTATATGTATACAGGCTATGTGCATCAGCTCTATATCTAGGTTCAGAAACGTTTCCCCTCCTTTAGAAAAAAAAATGATAAGACAATACATTACCTATAACTGTGCACAGAGTCTGACAGCCAAGAAGTATCAGAACCTATAAATTGCCGCTATTATACGATTATATGTCATTGTTGTGGTAGTAAGGACATAATAATTACTGTTTAATGATGATTGCTCAATCTTTGATGACTCTATCATGGCAGTGAATGCTGTATCAAGGGAAACAGATAGGATAATTGTAATTTAATGACGAAAAAAAAATCATAAAAGGACAATGTCCCTTGATGCATGTCTCCAAATAATCTGCAAAAAAACGTTAAATCTGCCCCAACTCCACCCACTGAGCTTTAATTGTCTCTTGTAGCTAGAAATGTTGTATCACTTGTTGATTTATTAACTAAACCTTAATTCTAATTCTCACTTTTTTTCTCCTGCAGATTTCATGTCGATTTTTTCATGAAAAAAAAAAAAAAGAGGATAAAATCTTCTCACAAATCCTCTGGAAATATACATCTTAAAAAATGTGTAAATTTTGAGAAAATACACACAACAATGGAGCACATTTACTTACCCGGTCCTGTCGCGATCCCCGATCCGGACGGTCCAACGAAGATGAAGTCCGGCGCGATTCACTAACGAGACACGAGATCCTGGATGTGTCGCTTCCCCGCTGAGGTCCGCCAGAGTTCACCTTCTTCTTCCTGGTGTATGTGAGTGCATGTCTTGGGACACAATTTGAGATGTAAAATCCTGTGCGTTGTCCAAATCCATCGGATCGTCCGACGGCCTGCCCCCGATTTGTGTCGTGTGAAAGCCTGAGCCGATGCACCAAAATCTGATCGCGTGCGCCAAAAACCCCAGTTAAATGCAGCGCAAAACAGAAAAAATGGAAATGCGTTCTGCAGACCCTTAGTAATTGCGCTCCAATGTGGGTGCAGATACTCTTATAGGGTGCATCTTAAAGAGCTGCGTTTAGTTTTATGACATTTTTGTTGCATTTTAATAATTGAACAGATGAACTGGTTGAAAAACAGTAAAATATTAGGTTTCCAAGAACGGCCCCAAAAGTGAGAAAGTGTAACTAAACTTTTTTATAATATTACAGAAATATGTTCTGGTATCCTTGTTGTATCCCTACCATTCTTCCTTATTTAAGCAGTTTGTGTAAATCAGCCTGCTCCCTCTGTATACCATGGAAAGCAGGGAAATAAGGAGCCTGATAAAGTATCTAATGACTTATCTCCTTATTGCAATCAGCCCCTTTAAAGTCTAATCACCTCAGAGGGCTAAATCATCAAGGGCAATATTCTCTTAGTATGGAAACAGTTAATTATTAGCCTTTTAATCTGCCTGCGGGGGACTGATACACTGCTCACTGCAGGAAGAAGAAGTGAGAAAAAGGAAACAAAGAAGCTGTTTCCTTAATAAAGTATATTACAAATTTTACTAATATCACCTGTACGTACTATTCATTTCTAAAATATAAGAATAAAATTTCTTTTAGATTCAGTTACTCTTTAACACACCCTAAGGAGCAACATATTTATTATATTAATTTCTTTGCCGAATTGAAAACATTGCATTTTTCAATACCAATATTATGGGTTACATAAAACTTATAGGGGGTAATTTATCATTAGGCTGGCTCCTTGCGACAGTTCTATGTCTGTCTTTGGAGCTCTGCTGCCCATCAGATTTATTAAAGTAGCTGTTTACCATTTATAAATCTGCTGGCAGTGTTCTTATGCTATGGGGGTTCACATAAAAAGTCGCAAAAAAACATCAAAAGTCACAGAATATTGACCGGGGTAGAACTGGACTCAAACTGCGCCAAAACTTGTGCCTTAATGGAAAGTCGCAATTCATTAATTCAGTCCTATTGTTTTTTTTTAAAAAACTAGGCTATATAACTTTAATGCATTTGTTCCATAGGCATAATGGAAAAGTTGTAAAATCGAATTTATATCAGAACTGCGCCAAAACAACGCAACATAGACAAAAAACAATAATACATGACCCTTATTGATTCACCTTTATTCACCATTATTTTTTAAGGATGTGTGGGACAGGAATGTTAAATTCTATCACATTCAAAGTGTGGCAAAATAATGTTTTACAAAATTCTTTAGCGTGATTATAGCTGTACCAACTATGTATAGGATTGTATTTATAATCAACAACTTTTTCACCATAAAACCTTTGTATAATTTAAAAATAATTATTTATAATTGTGTTGCTGGCTTTGAAGTTCTACAATTAGCTTATTTTGTTGTGTATCTATATGCAAATATGTATTTTGTGTGATGAGTTACCAATTAAATTATCTCCTTTATGGATTACTTGGTGCTTAATTAACTGATTAACTTAATTTTATAGGGACTGCTAGGTAAAAAAAAAATCACAGATATTCAGTATTTTTATGACAATTACAATGTAGTTTAAATTTCATTTTTATGTAATTTTTATGGATGCTTACATTCATAGCTAAAGCATATGTGTCATTTATTGAAGAGTATCCTGAGACCTAAAGATTCATTACATAGGATAATTATTTATGTGGTTACAATACAATTCCAATGAAGACAACGCCTGTGCTATTCTATGGGGCAGAAGCAGGGGTTATTGCAATGCACACTAAAGCTTATATTGTTCTGCCAATAATCGGGCTGATCTATAGACAATTCCAAGACTGGTCTTTTCCACACAAAGGTCTCCTTTCAAGGGTTCTTCCCTGACCACATTCAATAAGGATTTTATTTAATGTTCACATCTTGAGCTTAGCAGAAGCTGCACCCTGGACCCGCTTGAGTGCCGTTAACTGCATGATCTCCCACACAGATGGATGTGATCATTAACTGCAAGTGTAGTTTTACGTCTGCTGCTCCCTATAGGGTTCAATGTGAGATGAAACATAACTGCAGTAAGTTCTACCTCAGAACATAAAAAAAAACCTCTGAAAAGTGTCAGTTGGCCAAACATGATCCTATGACACTTAGGAAAAATCTCACAGGAGGCAGAACTGATCTTATTGTTCTAGAAGTGACACCTCAATAGCTTATCATCGCTGTAGAAGATGTTCTACAGCCCTCAACCTTAGTGTGGTTCATTTCCTTCAGTATACGTGCAGCAGTAACCTCACCGGTTAAGGTACTCGTAGTTATGCTATATTATATAAGCTTTCATCCTACTACAATAACATCAGCCAATGTGAAGGATGAAATACATGTTTTTTACCAATGCAGTCTTAACTGCATAGTCTGATGAACCCTTATAGTAAGCGTTAGACTTAGACTTTCCTCACATCTGGGTTGGAGGCACAATTGCAAAATGTTGCCAAAATGCTGCATAAAGCATGTAAGTGTGTCCAGTAAAATGTAGGGCTCCATGTCAGAAACATGCACCATTATTGGCGATGGGGTCTGTTAAGCGTCATTAAAATACATTATGCAGCAGATCCAGAGCTTCCATTAGCTTTGTTATTGTCCCGTGCTAAAAGGTGCAGGACTAACAAAGCCTTAATCCAAGAATACAGATCAATGGATGTATAAAGATATATTTGGTAACCCCCCATTTATTACTAATTGTACAATGTTGAAGGATCGGGAAATGAGGTAGAGTAGTATAATATAGAAATAACTACCCAAGGTTCTATATGGACTCGGAATTAAATAATCATCACTTGGCTGCTTCAATTACTTGGCAGAAGATTCTTGGCCATGCACCCTTCATAAACTACTGACCCGTAAGACCTTAATGGCATTATACATACTTTCAATAAAATATCGCAAGCCACTGCATCTGCAGCCTGCCCTCTGCCGGTCACCTCTCAGCCAATGACAGCTTTCTGGCATAAAACAGGATAATGGTGCTCGCACATCAGGAGGGTGGGGGTTGTGGTCTGTGCACAGGAAGACACGGCTCCACTCTGCACTTTAACACAAAGTAATATATATTGATCTGTGATCAGCAGCTCAGACTCAGCGATCTTCCATTGCCTTTGCTCCCAAGAGAGATACAGGGAGGGCAGCAATAACATCACATGCCCCGTGCACTGAGCAGATAAATTAAGAGGTTGCCTACTAATTTTCACATGGATTTAACATTAACCTCGATCACATATTAACAGCCTAACCTTCCGCACCACCCGCTTTTACACAATGAGACAATCGAAAGGCCGGTGCTCAAAAAGAGCATTGTATAGTGTTTATTTGTATGAGCAAGAGCCTGGCAGCGATATAAACAGACATTACATTCAATCAATTATAGTACAATAAAATGAAGACATGAACCCCCGGCACAAAGTCAGCGCTCTCTACAATGAATCCTAGGCCTGCAAAAGGCTGCAAGGCAAAAATGTTCACATTATACCGGTGTCACCAGAAAGACATTTTTATCCAAAGTCTCTTGACGTTGGTTTAGGATAAAGTGCAAATCGTCAGCCTGGGATTTAAGAGCAGCTGGGAACATCATTTACAAGTTACAAAGCTAAGAACATGCCTAGTTTTTCACCAATTTCTGCTGGTTTTGTCAAGGCTCCAGAGGAAACCCCTTAATACTCATTAGTTGATGATGGTCATTTTACTGAATACATGTACAAATCACAAATGCAGTTAAATCTAAGGCCGGTGGCAGCTGAACGTGTTTAGCCAGTGCATATGGAGCTGTATGTTGGTTCAATCCCACTGACTGAAATATGATGCAAGCACTATTACTATTACAGATGACATATGTGTTTATATACCTAAACAAATGCAATTGGGGATGAGCAACATGTGGTTTGCATGTAAAGAATGCAAAACACGTGGTGCTCATTGCATATGTTTAGGTTTAAAAACAAATACAATATCCCCATAGTTGTATTGGAATTTTGTTTCTACAAGGGAAAATCGGACGTGTACCAACAATTTTTTGAAAGGTCCGCACACAACTGCACTATATGCAATCTTTTTAAATAGATATGGGCCTATAGGCATTTTTTCACAGATCAAACAACCAAGAGTCCTGAGCACCCAGGCCATCACCCCATCTAACAGTTCACAAGCTGTTCTGCGCTCAGTTATATTTTAACCCCTTTTTTTAACGACCTTGCATTTCCTTTTTTGATTCCCCTTATTCAAAAATCTATAACTTTATTGTTTCATGTAAAGAGCTGTGTGTGAGCTGCATAACAAATGGCATTTCATAGGGACAATATTTAATATTCCATGTTGTGTACTGTGACGTGGGCAAAAAAATCCAAATGCAGTGAAACTGTTGGAAAAATGCATTTGCGCAATTTTCTTGTGGGCTTGGTTTTTACGGCATTCACTGTGCACTTCTCCAAATGACATGTCTAATTTATTCTTTGGGTCAATATGACCAGTAGGATACTAAATTTATATAGGTTTTATTATGTTTGAATACATTAAAAAAAATGTAAACTTTTTGTACAAAAATTTCACCATTTTCTGCCGCTAATAACTTTAATATTTCTGTGCACAGAGCTGTGTGAGGTGAAATGTTTTGCAGAATGAGTTGACATTTTCTTTGCTACCATTTTGGCGACCTCTTGATCCCTTTTTATTATTTTTTTTATATGGTTGATTTGGGTGCTCTTTTTTTCTGTTACAGGGTTCAGCACCGAGAATAACCAGTATTATATTTTGATAGATTGGATATTTTGGGACCTGCAGATACCTAACAGGTTTATGGTTTTTAAACTACAGTATAGCAGTATATGGGGATTTTACACATGGTGCCACTGGTACAAAAATGAAACACAAATGAAACAGCACCAGGCAATACATAGCAAGCAACCACCTTGTAAGGAGAGAGTCTGCCCCCAGATGACATGTGACGTACTTATACAAAAGGTTCTGGCTCATTAGCATTATTTTAATAGTTGATTTTAGAAGGAAGCCATGAATAACAAATATATGAGGATTGACACATTCATGGCATCAGGATAAATTAGTTAATGCCACTGGTATTGTGAAAAATGAATTACTTTTCTGGGTCAATATAATCCAAGAGTCATAACCTTTTTAAAATTTTTGGTCAATGTGCCACGGCAGCTATTTTTTTGTGAGATGAAATGTTTTTGGTTAGCCTACTTTTTATCTTGTATTAATAGAAAGAAATCAAATGTTTCAAAAATGTTTTGGTGTTCTATCATGACCGTCCTAGGTCTGCAGTATGGAAGTGGTCAAATGCATTACAAACAAGATGCAAGAGTGCAAAAAATCACCTAAAGGGTACAAAATAGAAACAAAGGCCACAAGCCGCTCGCCTGCAGCTGCTGCATGCAACTTTTACTGACTCTTCAGTCGAGACACTGGTCTCTATTTCTCTAATTAAACATAATAATCATCATAGAGGTTTATGTTTTTAATCCAGATGAGCTCCTTCTGTGAACTGGTTACTGAATCCTTTTACGCTATGGCTTAGAGATGGCAAATAGGATTATGGTTTAATGCAGCACATAGCAGAAAATTAAAGAAAGGCTTGCCAACACCTAATCTCAGGGGAGTGTGGCAGCTACAAGTAAATGTAAGTGACAAATAATGCATTTAGCACGCTGCGTCAATGCACTGGATATGGGATTAGCGGCACATCACTAACTACCACAATACGAGAGACCAACAAGCTCAGCCACTTGCAGGATGTTAAGGCTTCATAAATCAATAAACAGTATAACAGGAGGCACTGGCATCTGTACAGTCTGGAGCCAATAACCAGGAGTGAAATATCAGGGGGATAATACAGTATGTTACTATAAAGAGTATTGTCGCTGTAAATGGAAAGCTCAGGTTACACAGAGAGGATTACGGTTATTTGTTCTGCAGACTCTTATCCAGAAATATGGATCCTTGAATCTTAAGGTTAGTTTATGATCAAGACAGTATAGTGCATATAGGAAAATTTTTAAAGGGAACCTGTTATCAGTATATCACATTTCACCTAAGTTCCCATAGATTTTTGAATATTAATTGGCAATGCTTGGAAAGACGATCCTTACGGGGTAACCTGTTGCCTAGCATATTGAGTTCAAGCATTGTTACAAAGAGCCTTGCTGCAGCATGAGGGGCGCTGATATTCGGGACAGAGGTATACACCGTAGACCTAAGTACTCTATTTTTGTTGTCACTACAACACCCTGCTGCTTATCTTTGCATTTCTTCTGACTTGCAGAATGTAAAATAAAGATCAGATAAGTAATGAATGTGGAAAAACCAGAGTAATAAAAAAAGGACACATACTTAACTTGTTCCTGCATCTCTCCAGTACTGTACTTCTGTTTGCTGGTCTGTGTTGTGAGGAAATTCCATGAAGTAAGTGGACCTGCTTCATCCAATGAGTGGCATCCTTATCCAATCAGTGGCCTGTGTTTTTTACAGACTGAACACAGTGCACGGTTTGGATCAAATTGATATTTGAAGCAAGGATATCCTGATTACTTTCAGAACAGCAGCGCCAATCTGTGATCATAAGTATAGTTCAGCACTGCTGAACTGGAAAGCAGGGACTCCTTGATTCCAATACCACTATGATGCAAGGCAGGGACAATTCTAACATATTAAAATGCTGCCCCCCCCCCCCTTCTGTTCCATTGCCCGCTCCCTGTTCAGTCAATGCTGAAAAATTAACATCCCCACAGGCAGGCTCACTGACCAATATAAAAATAAAACACCCCATAATATATACTGTAAATATATAATAATTTATTTATTTTTTATAAAGCCCTGCTCTCATTATTCACCACCCAATTAGATTATATACAGCTCCCTTATGAATAGATACAGAGCCCCCCACTATAAACCGTATCCGACCCCATATAAATGTATATAGAGCCCACATTATAAACAGCATCCAGACCCATATAAATATAAACAGCCCCCTCCCCCAGGAAAAAAGGAATCTGGCCCCATATAAATATATACAGCCCCCCCCCCCCAGTATAAAACAATTCTGGACCCATATACATATATACAGCCCCCAGTATAAAACAAATCAGACCCCATATACATATATACAGCCCCCCAGTATAAAATAAATCAGGCCCCATATAAATATATACAGCCCCCCCAGTATAAAACAACAATGTCCCAATATAAATATATATAGAAGCCCCCCACCCTACCCCATTATAGCTGTATTTGCCCCTTAGAAATATATATAACTACATTTAATTAATAAGTGTACGTGAAAAATAATAAAACTTATACTCAAGAAGTATTTAATGGTCTATACAACAATCTTGACTGTTTATCCAGTTTAAAAATTATGTAAAAGTTTGGGGTCACCCAATTTTGTGTTTTCCATGAAAACACATACTTTTATTTTTCAAATGAGTTGCAAAACAGTTTGAAATATTTTTTTTTCCATTTGAAATAATAATTTTCTCCTTAAAACTTAAATCCTTGCTGCAATTACAGCATTGCAGGCCTTTGGCATTTTAGCTGTTAATTTGCTGAGGTAATCTGGAGAAATTTCACCCAATGCTTCCAGAAGCCCCTCCCACAAGTTGGATTGGCATGATTAGCATTTTTTTCATTACAATCAAGTTGCTCTCACAACAGCTCAATGAGGTTAAGATCAAGTAACTGGGCTGGCAACTCCATTACAGATAGAATATCAGCTGCCTGTTTCTTCGCTAAATAGTTAATGCGTAATTTGGAGGTGTGCTTTGGGTCATTGTCCTGTTGTAGGATGAAATTGGCTCCAATCAAGCCCTGTCCACAGGGTATGGCATGTTGTTGCAAAATGGAGTGATAGCCCTCCTTATTCAAAATCACTTTGAACTTCAAATCTTTACCAGCACAAATGCAACCGCAGACCTTCACATTACATCCATCTTGCTTGACAGACGGTCTGAGGCATCTTCCAGCATCTTTTCAGTTCTTCTGCATCTCACAAATGTTCTTCTATGGAATCCATATACCACAAACTTAGATTTGTCTGTCCATAACAGTTTTCTCTCATTTTCCTTTGTCCAATGCCTGTGTTCTTTTGCGGGCACTATTTAATGAAGCTGAGTTGAGGACCTGTGAGGCGTTGGTTTCACAAACAAGAGACTCTAATGTACTTGTCTTGCTTCTTAGTTGTGCAGCGGGGCCTCCCACTTATCTTTCTACTCTCGTTAGAGCCTGTTTGTGCTCTCCTCTAAAGGGAACAGTACACACTGTTGTAGGAAATCTTCAGTTTCTTGGCAATTTGTTGCATGGAATGGCCTTCAATAGACTGTTATGTTTCACTTTAATGTCACTAACATTAAAGTGATGCTCCATATTCTAAACCAGCTCAAAAGAAGGGCAGTTTTATAGCTTCTCTAATCAGCCAAACTGTTTTCAGCTGTGCTAGCATATTTGAACAAGGGTTCTCAAGGGTTTTCTGAACATCCAACACAATGTACCATAAAGCCACTGGAGTGGAGGTTGTTGGGCCTATATACACCTATATAGATATTGCATTAAAAACTAAATATTAGCAGCTAGTATAGTTATTTACCACATTAACAATGTATAGAGTTTATTTATGATTCATTTGATGTTAGCTTTATTGAAAGAAAATGTGCTTTTCATTAAAAAATAAGCAAATTTCTAAGTGACCCCAAACTTTTTACAGTTTTTATAATCACCGGCAGCATAGATCAATCACATTGTTTGTTTTCAGAACCCTTAGTAGACTGTGGCAACTAGAACACAGCAACTGGTGTCTGTAGATGACAGTATATTGAAAGGACAGGGAAAAGTACAGAAGAAATCGAACTGTATTACGACTGTTATACTCAAGCATGCTTCAGTCATCTGATTCAGACCTGATCAAAAGTGAAGAGTACTCCTTATGACAGGAAAAAACTGACTCATTACTTGTTAGAAAAATAAACTGTATCCTACTTCCCCATAAAACAAAAAACAAACACTTGAATACAAACACTTGTGACTTCTCCTTGGATGTGACCATCTACTGCCGACCTATAGCCTGCAATATACAAACACACTCATCCAATCTCAAGTGAGTTCATTTTATGCTCAAGGTTGTCCTGAAGTTCTGTGCAATGATCTCACTTTCAGTACTGCCTGGTTCATGTGGTATCAGAGTGTGAAGCGTGCCAGCAACACAGCCGGCCTGGGGATCGGCGGCAGCCGAGCTCTTATACAAGGAAGATTGGAGTGTCATTCAGCCAGACGTTGAGTACCAGCAGAGCTGTGTGCAGAGATAGAACAGGCTACAGACGCAGCCCTCAGGGATCAGCGTTTTACAACTTGCCCTGTCACTTTCAGGCCCAGGAAAAATTATCTTTCTGAGTCTGGCCCAGATTCCTCTGTCTGCACAGCAATCAGCACCTGATTACTATCAGTCAAGAAGAAGCCACTTTGCATTAAATAGATAGCAGCAGCATAAAAATGAATATAGATAATGCAAAAATAAATACACTAAGTGTACATTGACTGCTTCTGCTGACTGTGGTCAAAAGTTCCACAGCTGTAGAGGAAGGTAACACTGCCAACTCTGGACTTTAGAATATTCAATATAAAATAAACTCTGGAGCTCCGTCACTTCTGTAATGTGGGGAAGATATATATCGTATCAGTATCCAACAGTGCAGTTTGTATATACTGTAATGAGAATTCTGAAATTCCAGGAACTATCACATGGGAAACATATCAACTTGTTCTATGGGGCGATAATTGCCTTTCATCATATCCAGTAATTCAAAACTATTGGACTTTTGGACAAAACTTTTGGACAAAACTTTTGGACTTTTGTCCAAATATACATGAAGTCATGACATCAGAGCTTAGCCATGTTTGGTCACTTACCTACCTTTCTATACAAATGGTTACTGTTTTGTATATCAGGAGCCACCTTCAATAACATATTAGAGACTTGAGAGAGTCCCGATGCCCCCACCCACTGTTCCTACAGGATTTTTATGTAGATCAATAGGATCAAGGCTTCATATCAAAAATGTCAAGAGTCAAACATTGTTTAGAACCAAGGATGCAAATATGGTACCTCGAACAATAACTGACATCTGCTAGTAATCCATAATTGCACCACTATTGTACCCTGCCTGTGAGAAGCAAGAAGTTCCCAGATAATATTCTCTCACCTACTAAGGTGGAAGCCCTGAAGTTGCCAACCTCCTCTTTCTTCCTTTCTTCTTTCTTCCTTTAGTTGCCTATCCTCCTCTGTCTAACCTCCTCCAGCTTTTGGAACTGATTAGAGCTGAACCCAATACTATGCCAGGGGTTGCAACTCCATAGGACAACCTACAAATGTGCAGTGTGGTTAATCTATTTATTTATACCCTCAATCGGGACTTCTCCTTTTATCATTAATTAACCTGATCACCCACAGCTCAACATGTGCTTAAACCATTGACAGTTCTTGATCAATGGACACCAGCTATTTTTTTCAACATTTACTCATCACCATATGACAACTGGTTTGAAAAGTAAAAATGTCATGTCCCTTCTTCTGTGTATTCAAGATAATAATCTCAGGAGCTTTAAAAGTAGAATCAGGAGATACAATCTACTCAGGAGCTTTGCTTGTATATATAATCAAAAGGAGCTCCAACTTCAGATATGAGATATACCATCAACACTGGTAATCCAAGTTAAACCTTAAAATACACAATAAACTCTGTTGTTGTAACAAAGTCTACTATCAAGTCTCCTCCTCCTTCTGTCCATAATTACAGTTAATTCTGAAACCTTAATTTGTGATGTAAGATCTACAGTAAAACCTAGAACTCTAGATTCACTATATGTAGCAACTCGGGATCTCCAGAAAGAAAGTCAGGATATACAATCAACTGGAACTCCAACTGTGGAGACACAATATACAGTCAACTCTGCACCTACAACTTTAGTCAGTATATATAGAGTTATCTTCACAAATGGTATGAACAGGATTTTAGGCTCATTAATGATGTGGGAGATGCAGCACCAGTGGAATAAAGCTTTATACTTCATCTCCTCTTCTAGAAAGTGCTGTCCATTCATTGAGGAAAATGTCAAAGCATTGCACAGCCTAGAGTACAATCATCTGAATCTGGGGCTCCAGAGGCGACTTTCCAATATAAATATATACATAACATTTTATATTAGATAAATGCTAATGAAAGCAAATGTGACAATCTGCATAATTGGAACATTAAATCTTGAATATGAGGCCCATTAATAGGGATGTTAATTGTGTAGTGGAAGGGCTTGGATCCTTGCAGTTGTATAGTTCATATGGAAGGCTGTGTGACTGGGCTGTATCCCTCATTGCAGGGGTATTGAGATGATTTTAGGGATTTTGAATCCCTGACCAGTGATAGAAAGAAGATCTTGACTTATACAGCTGTTAAAGAACACTAAAAGGCCTGCTGTCAGATCTTTAAAAGCAATTGATACTTCCATTTCCTGCTGAAGCAGCTCTTTTACTCACAATGGTCACTGAGGGATGTTGAGTATTATATGCAGATTTACAGATGAGACTCGTTTGGATAGAATCTAACGGCACATAAGCCCCCAGACCAAACCCACCAGGAAAATCATAATAAAGAGCAGAAAAACAACACAATAATGGAAGGTAGAAGCAGATGGAGAAGAAGATAGAACAAGTCACAGATTTAAAATAAAAATTGTGAATAACCATCATCCCCATTTATGGTCACCGAAGCCTCCTGTGACAAGGACACTTGTGCTAAATATAAAGGGTTATGAAAATTAAAAATCAGACAGGAGCATACATGAAGGTAATGAGAAAATACTGAAGATTTGCCATATTCAATACTGCTAATGTTCAACATTTGGAGGTAGCAGGGGAAAGTCAGATAAAAGGAGAAAGAAATATATTTCTCTCAAAACATATGTCCCAAAGTTTCTTATAACCACTTGTACTATTGATATTAAAAGATTGTTGAAAAGTTAATGACCATTTATCCCTTAGAGGGCTTTTAGTACCTTTTCTGTGACCTTTTTTTTTACTCTCCGCCATTTTTATGTTTCCCTTTATAGAGACTTATGTGGGCTTGTTCAGCAAAACAAATAAATCATTTTACACATTTTTTGTGGTTCCATTAAATATTCCATATAATGTACTTGAAAGCTGAAAATAATCCAAGTTCAGTTAAACTTATCAGAAAAACTCAATTGTGTTGTTTTTTTCATACACTTTGTTTTCACAGCTTTCATGTTGTGGCTCAAATGGAGAATCCATTGCGATCACATTGATACCAGTTTGAGTTTATGTCATACTACCTTTTGAAAAAATATAACAGGTTTTTTTTAAATTTGGCAAAAAAGTATCCTTTTTCTAAGACCTTTAATGTTTTTGTAACGAGCAAACGGTTTCTTTTTTGGGGAATTGTATGACCTTTTCATCACGTTTTGTTCAATTTTTATTGGTAGTAAAATGGCAAAAAAGCTGCAATTCAGAGATTTGAAAGCTTTATTTTCTCATTATGCCATTAAACTATTTTTACTTTATGATAGATCAGGCATTTTTGGACGCAGAAAAGCCTGATGTGTTTATCATTTTATTTGTTGATTTATTTTAAGGAAAGGGGGTGGGGGATTTTTTTAATTTGTAATTTTTATTTTAACTTTCTAAAAAATGTTAACTCTTTATTCAGACTCCCTATTGTTTATTGCTTCTACAATATATTGAAGCATATTGACAGGATTGGGAGCCTTGGAAAAGCTAACGGCTATTATGCAACAGATTGATGCCCCCCCCCCCCCAGGACCTCGGGTGCACTTATCAGTACTCAGATGATGATGGCTATCCAAAACTGCTGCTGGTAAATTGTTCGTTGGCACGGATGGTAGCAGTTAACGGCAGGTGTATAATACAACATACACTTGCCCTATATGAAGAGGGCTCAGCCCATGTGCTGTTTCCATACATATTTACCATGTGGTGCACTTAAAGGTTACAGCAGATTGGAAGGACTATAAAATATTTAATTTCATTAATTTATTGTATTTATCCTTCAGAATAGGTCATCAGTATAAGATTGGTGGGGACACACAAGACATTCTCTGATTGGCATTTTAAAGAGAGTCCTGCATTTAGGATTGGTCTGCCCACTAGTTACTCAGCACTGTGCTATCCATGTGACTGATTAACATGACATCACAATGATATGTAGTAGAACTGCGCTCACTGGTACATCGCTGTTGCTTTAAACATGTGATCCTTGAGGGTGTTGTGTACTTACAGTTACTGCTGTAAACAGTTTATTAACAAAAAAACGATACTTTTTTATCTTGAGGCTATCAAACTTCAACTAAATTCCAAGCTTTGGTTAGTGAGCGATCGTACAATGCAGGTCTTACAATCTACACTTACTCACAAGCAGAACTTGTTCAAATGTGAATGATTCTGAACGGAACTAAAGTGAATATGTTGTTGGTTTAAAATTTCAACATTTGGGGTTAAAACTGGCCTATCAAAAATATTGAAACTTGATTCAGAGATGCAACTCCCCTTCTCCGATGCGATGTGTGCACTGAAATTATGTGCTACTTGCTCAGAAATGTGCCAAATCTAACATTAACTCAAAGAACACATTGTTGAGAGTTAAGAAACCTGATATTATAGAACATGTGTCTATAATACAGGAGTGCAGCATTCCCACAGAAACACAGCTACCAAAGGTCACAATTTACAAACACCACAATTTTCTGTAATATCATTTATTTTAATGTATAAACCAAAATTATCTTTAATGATACATCAATGTAATGTACCAAATCCACCACAGATGAAGAACACAGTCGGATAATGCAATTAGCTTTGCTTATGCAGCACCGCAAGAGCACAACAACAGCAAGAATTGGAAAAACAAGCTGGACATTCACTCTGGATGAGACAGCAGGTATCAAGTCTAAGTATGTGCAAGACTCAGAAGCATCAGCAGGAGGTGCACCGAGCGTAAGAGCTCAGCCCCTTCATGCAGGAATACAGCATGATGTAAAGTGGTGACATATAAAGTGGACCAGCCAAACACCACATGCACACAGCCAAAAAAACTGGAATTTTCTAGACTAATTTCTAACAGATTTCAGTTAATCACAACTGAATATATAAAACAAAAGACTAAGAAATGTATCCTATCTTCCCATTGTCAAAAGGTTGATACAAAAAGTGCTTTAGGGTTTTGAGTTAGTGATCCAGTGTAAGGCAATCTCTATGAATGGACAGGTGACACAGACAGAGACAGTTGGTTCTTACATTTAAGCCCTTTTCTAGAAGGCCCTGCCTGATTGCATCTGCCTACCCTTGGTGATAGGGGACAACTAGTTGACATTCCCTACCTGTACCAAAGTGCAGACACAGAGCAAAAACAATAGAAAACAAACAGTTAAGAATGGTTGTCAAAGCCCAGAGGACAAATGAATTACAAAAACACTTAAGAAAATAACGGTCAAGAATACAGGCAAAAAATACCAGGATATAGAATGAAAATACAACAAGCTTACTAAGTATGGGACTTAGAAGGCAAAGAGTACAGGTCAGGAAAGACTTATATACAAATTTATAGTACATATCCGGAAGGTGATTGTAGGGGAATCCTATTAATCACAGTGGATTAAGGCTACCTTCATAAAGACGTGTGTCCGCCGTCCTGCAGCATAGTGGACTCACGTCAGCGCCGGGAAAAGGAGGAGGGGGTGAGCACCCGCCCCTCTCCACAGTAATATATGACACACGGCGCTGTATTCCGGTGAAACATAGGACATGTCTGGCTACAGATCGGTACGTGCCGCACATCTGCAGTATCGTACCGCTCCCATACGGCGCCGCAAGCCCATTGCCGTGTACGGGGGATGTATATACGTATATATGTCCCCCATAAGTTTGTGTGAATGTAGCCTAACTCTTATAAAACTAGAGCAGGGTCTGCAAGACGCTACAATTTAATCAAGGCTGTCAGGAAAAGGAATAAAGAAGTGTTCACACAAACAAAAGAGAACAAAATAAACTGAGATATTCATCTTTTCTATTTTTTATTCCGTTTGTAATATACTCAAGCAGGGAAAATGCAATATCCTTAGTATCTGTTAATAGCTAAAAGTATGTTTTTTAAGGTAATATTAACAAAGCTAGTTGATATCCTTAGTCAAATGATCAAGTAATAGGAGGTGAACTGCAGTTCCCTGGTGCCACTACTATACAGGGACAAAGACTTTTGTTTCCAGCTCCATCCACAGTTTTGTTAGAAAAAGATGCTGTCAAAAAGGGTCAAGTTTCTTATACTAAAATGTCCCTTGTGGAGGTTTAAGGTACTCCATGGTCTATCCTACGGACACAGGGGCAGTCAGGATTCAGCCCAACTAACCTGTGTAATGAATGCATCATATATCAATTGAACGACAACTGAAGGATCACCGCTCTAAGCAACACCGCAGCTAGAATGCCAATGGCTGTAAAATATTTAATAACGCAAATGTAGGCTCTGAAAAGACTCATAAATGCTTAAGTAATATGAACACATTTCCTAATACTAGGTGATTGATCTGTACAGACTAAGCTTTCTTTTTGAAGCTGCACTTTTTCTAGATGTCATAAGCATCTCTACAAAGTCTGTAGCCCAAAAATGCAACTACAATCTCCAAATGGGACTATGGTGGTATCCCCACTGCTGGGAGTTAGTCTGTATGTCTTTCATATTCATCTAAAGAGAAATGAAGTTTTTCAGAATATGAACATCAATGCCTGTAAACAGACAAAAGCCTTACAGGGTCTGACAGGGGCATTTGTTGCTCAAGGTAAAAAAGAAAAGAAAGGGTAAAGATGGCTGACTATAATGAACAGTGGATTCTGGATCCATTGTGGCACCTAACTGGTTTAACAAAGCATAATCATCTTTACACACTTTAACCCCTGTTCAGGAGTTTGGAATATTCTGGAAAAGGGCCACTAGCTCTCGAAGTATCCCAATGTATGCAACATCTTGTGCGGACGGGTCAAGCTGTGAGGCACAGAGAGAATACGCATCAACAGTTTATTTGAGGCAAGTGGCATGGACAGTTTATTTGAGGCAAGTGGCAGACTCAAGAATACAAGCTGTAGATCAGAGCAGGAAGCAATTAAACAGATTCCAAAGTACACACCATATGTATACAGATCACAGTCTGGTCAAGCCAGGATTTTCAACACAGAGAACACAATCATAATCATAATATGCAGCCAGGGTCACAACAAAGAATTCTATATAACAACAGGGTCACCCTTCTTTGCAGGGACACAAAAAATTTACAACTCAGGTCCCTCCAATGAGAACAAGTGTCCATCGCTATTACAGTATCCCCTCTTTTTGCCACACTTTTCTGAGATGTGCTGGGGTTTCAATATTTTCATCAGGTTCCCATGAGTGCTCTTCTGGACCGAAAGCTTTCCAATCCACAAGCTAATAATCTTGTCAAACTGCTCAAAATTTCATTTACGACATACTCCTTATAACAGCAGATACAGGCATGGAAACAGAAGTCTTGGAATACTGATTGAGGACAAAATGTTTGAACAAGGACACATGAGAGGAATTAAGAATACACAAAAAATGTAATAAGTAGTTTGTCTGAAACTGGATTTATCTGTAAGGGTACCTTCAAGCAGATGTTCCTAGATGTGAGCCAGATCTGCTATTTGTTTTCATAACGATTGATGGATGGATTTAGTGTTCTTCTAGATTAGAAGAATGTCTTGATGCACTGAATTCACAGCTTATTTATGAAGTGGTACCCAGTGAATGTTCACAATGAAAGAATTGTGAAGAGCCGCAGATTAACCAGACTATTTGTTCAAGGAAATATCAAATATTGTGCTGATGAGCAAGTCCAGAAAATGTAAGGAGCCATTTTAGGCACAGAGTCTACCACATCCCAGATAGTATTGCAGACTTCATATACAGAAATATTGTAAATAAGGATGGTCAGGAATTGGCAGTGGTAAAAAAATGAACCTTTTTTTTCCCTAGGATTCTTATCATGGGTACAACTGGAACAAGCTGAAACATAGTCCTTCATAAGGGAGTCTTGCGATTCCATAGTGACCAGAGGTATGTCCCCAAGACAGAATTTTCTTCCAATTGGAGGTAGGAACAAAGTTCTTACCAGCAGGAATGTCCTTACAGCAGGAATAGCTGGACCTGAGCCATAAATATCATGACTGATCAGAAGTCTCAAATGAATGAAATAAGCCTTCAGCTTTCACATTCTTTTTGGGATTGGTAGGATTAAAAACCAGGTAAGAAAGATGCACTGTTTAATACTGTGTCAAGTTGACGTTTTCTTAGAAGAGAGGTGGACAACCCGCTTTGAGAACACACTGTTCCCTTTGTCAGGTCCAAATCACAACGATTTACAGTAGAAATGTGTCAGAAAGAGAAAAAGTCTGATGATGGTAGACCCTGTTGGAAAAGAGATTTAATCAATCTGCAGGCGTCCGGCAGTGGAGTGCTAACAATCCCATACTGTCTTAACCAAGCTTTTACCTGGACACCAGGAGATGATGCAAGTTTACCATTTGTATTTATATACTAATAAACCTCTAACATTGTTTTTATTTGTTTTGATTCGTGTGTCATTACTACTACACTGTGTAAATCATTTTACCTATCTATTTACATTCTTTTTAGCAGGTCTAAAGTGCACATCTTGTTTGTTGGGGTTCAGGTGATAGGCAGTTATGAGCTAAACAGGAGTCTTGTGATGGGTGTAACTGGTCACACAGTGTGCAGTTCTTCCAGGAGATACCTCCATTCACCCAAAGAAAGCTTTGCCAGTAGTTCTCCATCTCTGATGGTGCAGAATAATTTAGAGAATAAGCCATGGTCAACTAGTTTGCTCTTGGAGTTTTTGTTGGGACACAAAGATGGGGACACCTGCATCCTTTTAGGAGCCATCTATCTCCAAGAAGAACTGATTTGAGCTTTCTGGATGGTATAAAGTTAAGGAAAGCTGCTTTAGCTTTAGGAGTCAATGACCTGGGAGCAATGAGGGGTATGCATATCACAGTGGTGGTCCTGCTCACCAGAACAGGTGACACAGCAGCTGGCACAGACTTGTTACTAATATTATTTGATTAGTATTAATGCTAAAAAGGTGTATAATATTATTTTATTTTTTAATCAGATAAATTTTTATTTGTTTTTTAACACAAACAAACAAGTAGACATGCGATACATCTTACACAGTATAAGTCACTGCATGAGGAGACTTTTACAGACGTTACATAACATCAGCTTGCGTTGCCTGCAGTCACAGTAAGACGTTATGATATTGATATACTACATTAAATAAAGTATACAGTGAAGCAATACACATGTCCGAAAAATTAACAGTCAGCTCCCGAAGGCAGGGCCTATACGCCCCAAAATATGTTAGGATAATTATCTTTCTACATGGCTAGCGACAGTTGGTACTGCAGACTTACTCTAAGTTGGACCAGTGGCCTCGATGGCAATCCTGGTACATCCATTCATTTCCCCCAGATTTTTTCCAATTTTTTAAGAGAGTTTCTCTTCAAATATGAGCCATATTCCAATCTGATAACATTATTTACTCTATCTACATATTTCCTAAAGGGTGGGGGCCTAGGCTTGATCCAATGTGCAGAAATTAATTTTCTGATCTGTGTATAATATTATTAAAAAATACTACATCACTCTAGTCTACACATTGTATAGGCAACTAGAGTTCACTTCATGCCTCTTGAAAAGGTGAAAAGAACTTGATTTTCTTTCATTCTCATTCATTTTCATTTTAATGCAAAAAAATTCAATGTTGTCTATGGTGTGCATGACATGACATAAGAAGTCTTGAACTATCAATTGGGGCCAGAAACTCATGAATGCTCAAATCTGTGTTTGCCTCTGCCAGGTCTTTACATTCCCTATGGAATATTGCATTAATCCAGCTTCTTTATCTACATAAAAAATACAAAAACAAACGTTAAATTAATTGTCTCTCTTTAATATATTTAAATCCTGTCTGAGCCGAGAACTCTGATCTTTACAATGTGCCAGTGCTGGGAAAGTGTGCCTTTATCAGCATAACTATGATTCCAGGGATCAGAGACAGATCCTCCTATGTGCAGATGGGAAAAATTCAAGATGAATCCAAACACTAGTGGACACTTGGAGGTCGATCTCTGTAGATTAAGTTTATATTCACACAAAGTGGTTGAAATCTGGTAAAAGTACATCAAAAGGGACACAATTCCCAAGCAATCAATGCAGAACCTTTTGTGACTATGCTAATTAGACTCTCTCCTCTTATGTGGGCGATCCTGGCCTGGATCAGACAATCTGATGTTGCCCATCTGACAGTAGATTGTCTTCAGTGCTGTAACTAAAATGGCATCTTACCTGACAGAATGGAGGATGTGTGCCATTATATACATGATATGCAGCACATTGTACAGCATAATATGAATATAACAGTGCATATCTTCCACACTACACAGCATGAATCGATAGCTCAGATAAGAAATGTCGGGGGAGAGGAAGAGGACAGCAGAACAACAGGACTAGGCATGTCTCATATCCAATTGCTACCGTATATTTCCCCTTTATAGACAGCAGCTACTGGGACAGATCGTTGCAAGTGTATAAATGTATATATCCGTGCATAAATGTTTGCACATGATTGTATAATTGTGCGTATATGTGTAAGAGTGTTTAAATGTGGGAGTATACAAATATGTATATTTTCTGAGGGGAAAAGAGATCCCCATTAATGACGGAAGTCTGGTATTGGGCCCTGCCTCTCATAGTTATGCTGATTGTCTAATTAGCATAGGGTCGTCACCAGCATCGGGCATACCCGGGAAGTGCCCGCTGCCAGAGCTGCTGGGTGGGCCCTTCTCGTGGCCACATCTTTGCAGCCAACAACCAAACAGTGCCTTGGTGACAATTTCGTAAAGTGACTACGCCTCTGCATATGAAGCGCTGTGTGCCTGCTGGCAAGAGGATGAAGACGTGCAGTAATCATGAATCTGGCGCTTCCCTGCACTGGCCCAACACAGTTCACCAACTTTTTTGTGGTGCACCTTTTTGCATGTGAAATACGGCGCTTGGTCCGACTGAGTGCCGGAACACCCCCTAATTTGTCTCATTGTACCTAGTGCAGCTGCACCACAAAATGGTCACGTGCGACACAATAGTGGCAGGAACACTTCTTAAATATCTGTGCAAGGAGTTTTTGCCTAAAAGAATGTGCAAAGACAGTCAGAAAATTGGCTCAAAGCCCTTAGTAAACGTGCCCCAAAGAGTCCAAGGGATCACTGAGGCTCTGTCACCCAAAGGGCTACTGAAACCTGGAGCCAGCCCTGAATGAGTATATTGCGTGTCTGCACTATTGGTACTGATTTCTACCTTTGCCAGAACATGTGGAGAGGTACCTACAAAGAGATGCAAAGAATTGGAGGTGGTGAAAAATTCATCTAGTTTTAAAAATATCTCAACAGTGACATGTAAATATAACAATTCCAGAAATCATGCAGGTTATCAGACCCCTTGTATTAAAGGGGATGTGTGCGATATATGATTTTTGTATTAGTAGTGGCAGTAATAAAAGCAAACCTCTAGTTCAACAAGGCACTCCCTGTTACTGCCGACCTCTGTTGGTTGAGTTTGCATCAACCTAATGTCCCTACTGCAGTTTGTAGATGAGGCCAGACTTAGATCTAAAACATATGGCCGTGGTCAGTCCATGAATCCCTGACCACACCATGGTTTGCTTCCTGCATAGCCCAACTGATTAATATTGCATAATACATCACCATTAGACAAAAACATCTTCTAGCAATTAGACATTGGGTTAGGTTACCAACCACCATCATAAATGAACAACTCTATACAATATATAACAGTCAAAACCTAAAAAAGAGAAATGGAGTCAATGAGGAAATCTATCATACACTGGTGGATCCATCAACATAATCCAGCAACAAGCATATGCCAGAACTGTTCTATGCCAGGTGCAGCCAGCCGTGGATGTAGCTCAAGGGGAAAATAAGTATCATTCCTGGCTGTACCGCAGGAATTATTTTGGGGGGTAATGGCGCCTCATCACGCGTCTATGATGCGTGGTGAGGCGTTAATGCGACCTTTGCCTGGATGCATTACAGAGCCATTTTATACCGGCATGTAACATCATATATGAGTGATAGATTTTTAATACCACAAATCAAGGTTCATCGGAGACTATAAATTAGTATGTGAAACTGGTAATGTTAAATAATGAACTTAGACTGACAAAATCATTTTGGGATCAAGAGACATTAATGCAAGAAAGAGGATGCTCAGGGTACCTGACCTGAACCTACAAAGTGCTGTAGGTGTAGAAGATATGTACAGAAATGCAAATTAAAAAAAAGCAAAAGTGAGACAGAAGTTGTAAATTATACTGCAAATACACAAAAAGACAGCTCATTGATGAAGCCAAGGTAAAAACTCAATCACACTCATTTTACAACATTAGGTGCACACCACTGTTTACCACCGCTGGAGTACATGGCATTGCCCTGGATACGAAGAAACATGTCTCAAATGCAAAAAAAAAAAAAAAAAATTCAGTGCACAGGCAGAAAACACATGCTAAAATAAATATGGCTGCACAGATGAAGAGAAGCAGCTCTGAAGGATCAATATTCACAATTATTCATCAAATAGCAGTGGTAATCGTTCTAGTAGCAAAATGGTTTGTACCACTTAGCCTTGGCAGAAAAACAGGAAAAAAGTTACTCTGTCTAATGCACTGCCTGCAGCAGTAGTGGATTATTATATAGCTGGTATGGGAGGTAGCCCGGGGCCCAAGCCTTCTAGGGGGGGCCCTTATGCTGTGAAGAACCTTCATCCATAAAATCCCCATACATCTTTTCCTGCTCTCAATACACATGTACACAAGAGCCATTTCAGGACCTTTGAATGTCCTCCAACCAGAGACTAAAACTGCAGATTGAAAACAGGCAGAAGAGATACATCCTTCATTCCCCAAGAAACTTGATTCTAGTGCCATATGTAGGGAGTGATTCCAGACTTGTAGGGGCTATAATATTCATAGAGCCCAGGTCCTATGGCCTACAGCCTTATGACAAACAAAGACTATTGCAAAATTACTTCAGATGAGCTGCTCACAGTAAATGTAGAGCATAATGTGTTACTTCATGACCATAAAACATCTGCAATGTCCATATTTTATGACACAACTGAATACAGATAACTTTTTCATGGACTGGGATGTCTACACGTAGAGCATCACCTAGAGTAGTGGTTCTCAAGCTGTGGGTCGTGACCCCAGCAGGGGTCGAACGCAGTGGCGTAACTAGAGTCCACTGGGCCCCGGGACAAAATTCCTAATGGGGCCCCCCCCCCAATTATACCTAAAAAAACCCCTCAAAACCCTTTCTGCTAACCGACATTTCAGTGATTACATATTCTGCCCCCCACAATGAATTATTTAATATTCTCCCCCCCCCACAATGAATTATTTCCTATTCTGTCCCCCCCCACAATGAATAATTACATATTCTGCCCCCCCACAATGAATTATTTCCTATTCTTCCCCCCTTCCCCCCCCCCCCCCCCGGACAATTAATTTTTACATCAAATTAATTATTATATACAATAAGCCCCTTTTACAACTGATTGATTTAAAAAAAAAACCTGTACACTCACCTCTGGCAGCAGGTCCCGCGTCTTCGTTCTTCAGCCCACGGCCAGACAGGAAGGGGTGCGCGGCAGCGTGATGACGTCATCACGCGGCCGCGCATCCTAGTTCATGGAGCGATGTGCGCCGGGGTGGTTTTCCAGCCACATCGCTCCAGTAATAGTGCTCAACCGGCCAGAAACGGCCACATCGAGCACTATACAGGGACGGGCAGGCCCCTGCCCGACTGCCAGTGGCGTACCGACCGCTGTCGCCATTGATACGGTCGCCCGTGCCCCCCGTCCGATGGGCCCGGTCTCAATGGCGACCGCTGCGACCGCGGTCGGTACGCCACTGGTCGAACGCCAAAACACAGGGGTCGCCTAAAGCCTTTGGACCCGTGATTTTATTGTAACTGTATTGTGATTCACAGCATTACAAAGGTTGAGAACCACTGACCTAGAGATAGATGAAATAGTCTCTTCTATACAACACTAACCACGTATACATGGTCATATTTTTCATATTGTTTAATTTGAATTCTTGAGAACGTGAGGATGTTAGGAGTTATAAATGTATGGATGTTTTTACTGCTGTCTACAGGCTACTTTGATATTGCAGTTATTTATCTTAGTATGCTGTATATTTCAATAAAGTTCTTGTGAAAATATCCTACATAGCTTCTGGAAATCAGAAGTGTCTGAGGTAAAACTGTTCTAGTTGCCCATTGAAACCAATCAGAGCTCAGCTTTCATTTCACTCATTTTAAAAATTAAAGCGCAGCTCTGATTGGTTGCCATGGGCAACTGGAACAGTTAGTCCAATATACTGTACTGTAATGTATAAGAAAAAAGTAACCTCACTCTGTAAGTAAGAAATACGTACTTAACAATAATAATGGACCATTGGACAAAAATAAGGATGTATCTATTTCAATCAATGGCAAATGTCTTACCAATGTCGACCATTCAGAGAGTAGGCACTATGCCAGACACCCCAACATGTGTTTCGCTGCCACGCTTCCTTTATAGTATATTGGATTCATTGGGGGTCATTTACTAAGGGCCCGATTCGCGGTTTCCCGTCGTGTTACCCGAATATTTCAGATTTGCGACGATTTTCCCTGAATTGCCCCGGGTTTTTGGCGCACGCGATCGGATTGTGGCGCATCGGCGCTGGAATGCATGCGACGGAAATCGGGGGGCGTGCCCAAACGAAAACCAGACGGATTCGGAAAAACCGCCGCTTTTAAAAGAAAAAATTGGTCGCACGGGCCATACTCACATGCACCAGGAAGAGATCAGTGAACTCCGACGCAACTCGGCGGACTTCGGTGCAGCAGCGACACCTGGTGGACATCGGGCGCAGGACCTTCATGAATCGCCGGAAGACCCGAACACTCGTTCGAGAAGCCGCGAATGGACCGGGTAAGTAAATGTGCCCCATTGTGACAGGTATGACTGTTTACCTACCATTGGCTTGAAGGCAATAAAACATCACACTGCCCAAGTAATCTGTTCATTGTGTATAAAATCCGTGTCACTTCAGAAAGCCTGTTATATCATGCCTGATGAAGGGACCTAAGCTGTCCCAAAAGCTTGCCTGTAACATCTTATATTTCAGTTAGCCATTAAAAGGTATCACAATCTCAAGAAGGTTACTTTATTTCACCTACCAAAAGAAACAGGAATCCTAAGAAAAGGCGTCCACACCTAAATGTTTAAAATGCAACAAATATTTCAATACTGCAGTATGTTTTATGAATTTCTTACAAACAGAAATGTTGCCTTGGGTACAACCTATGTCATCTATACAGCATATGATAAATTCCAGCCTGTCTTAACCTCATCGAGTGATCTAAGTACTAAGCCAGGTTTACTAAGGTTTCCCTGTTTCACACAGAGAGAAGGATAATATCAATCAGGGCTAGAAGGTTTGGGACAGTAAAGCTGGACAGGAGTGGGCAGGACCTAAATGACATATACATAAAAATAAAGGATGTTTTGTACTCTTACCACAAATTTTCTCAAGAAAGACATGCTTAAAATGCAAGACACTTCACCTACAGTGCCGTATGTTTAGTTTATTTGTGTCCGGGGAGCAGAAAAATTCCCTTTAATGCAATCTATTTTTCCTCTTCCTTCTACTCAATGAGTGATGATCACCGTAGCATCTTATTTCTTTTCCAAAACTAAACTACAGGAACAACGGTTGAAAAATAACATGTTTAAAAATAGCGCAATTTGTAAACTTCCAAATTCCGTACCCAACTGAGCTAAGAAAGCCACAGTAATTGTAGTGATGTGAAAGGAAAAATAAAATTGTCATTAGATTCCAGCCGAGCCCGATTGTTTAATAGCCCCATAAAAATGGTTTTCTATTGGGACCTTTCCACAGAGAAAAGCGCTCTGCAGGGTGGAATACTGTACTATCAGAGTATTAGGGGAATATAAGATTGTGGCTCATAAGTTAGGGAGTCCAGTAATTTAAATTCATAGAAAACTTGCATTATGTCTGTAGGAAAAACATTACAGCAGCCATAAGTCATTAGCAGCATAGGAAAGCCAATGATGTTTACCATTTTACCTCTTCTGTGTTCCCGCACCCAAGGAAGACAAGAATGAAAATCAAACCAAACAGCACTTGAGTCTGACCAGGGCGAATGGAAGCAACACTGCTGGTAATTGAGGTTGATTTTCCTTTAATCAGACGGGAAAATACAGACAACGCAAATTATGCACAAAAAAGAAAAGTCAAAGCTGTCATTTAAATAAACAGAAATTAGCGGGAGGCGCAGAGAACGAGCGATTATCCCTGAGACACTGGAGCGGCAGAATAAAAAGCAGAAAGATGAAAATGGGAATGTTCTGATTGCAGACCCAGAGTCCCTACTCTCTACTTTTCTAAAATACAAAATCAGGACTGGACCGCCTCAAATACATACAGTATATGTATGTGTGGCTGGAATCAATGTCCTTTATGTAGAGGAGCCAGAAGATACCTAAAGACTACACAACAGAGCACCTTATCTCCTCCTTAGTATAGAAACCTAACCACAGCCTGAATAAGAAGAGACCTTTGCTTTTGTTGCTAGCACCTGTGACAGGAGAGCAGCATCCAAGTATCACCCTACTGACCATAACTCAAGGGTTCCTACCACTAAGAATCATGGGGTCATCATTTAAAACTTTCACCACCTCATAATTTTAGAATATAGTTACTGTATATACTCGAGTATAAGCTGACTCGAGTATAAGCCGAGACCCCTAATTTTACCACCAAAAACTGGGAAAACCTATTGACTCGAGTATAAGCCGAGCCAGCCCCAAGTAGTATACAGCCAGCCCCAAGTAGTATACAGCCAGCCCCCATGTAGTATGCTCTCAGGCCCCAATGTAGTATACAGTCAGCCCCCAATGTAGTATACAGGCAGCCCCCAATGTAGTATACAACCAGCCCCCAATGTAGTATACAGTCAGCCCCCAATGTAGTATACAGACAGCCCCCAATCTGGTATACAACCAGCCCCCAATGTAGTATACAGGCATCACCCAATGTAGTATACAGGCAGACCCCCAATGTAGTATACAGGCAGCCCCCAATGTAGCATACAGGCAGCCCCCAATGTAGCATACAGGCAACCTCCAAAGTAGTATACAGGCAGCCCCCCAATGTAGTATAGAGGCAGCCCCCAATTTAGTATACAGGCAGCCCCCAATGTAGTATACAGGCAGCCCCCTGCCAAAAAAAATAAAAAACTTAACACTCGCCCTCCCGCGTCCGGATCGTTGGCGCGGGTCCCAATCTTCAGCGCGAGGCTCCCGATCTTCAGCACAGGTCCTGGCGGCTCCTCATCTTTCTTCTTTCATCTCTGTTCTCTGGATGGCAGAGTCGCGTCCATGCGACCTGCCGGCGGCGCACACTATGATGCAGCGGTGTCACCGCTGATGACGTCATCAGCGGCGACACCGCCTCATCATAGTGCGCGCACGCCGCAGATCGCATGGATGCGACTCTGCCGGCGGAGAGAACAGAGAAGAAAGAAGAGAGAAGAGGAGCCGCCTGGACCCGCGCGCTGAAGATTGGGACCCGTGCCAACGATCCGGACACCGGAGGGTGTGTATTATGTTTTTTATTTTTTGCTTGACTCGTGTATAAGCCGAGGTGAGTTTTTTCAGCACATTTTTTGTGCTGAAAAACTCGGCTTATACACGAGTATATACGGACCTGGACCTGGTTGGTATATGTATTAAATATGTACTGTAGATATATGTCATACATATTTTTGTATTTAGTGTTAAGGACCATAATGCTATAATTAGTATATTCTCTGGTATATAATCTTATTCCCATTATATGATTCCAGACTAATTCTGCATGTATTTGATACTGCTCTTTTCTATTATCCATGGCTTCATGTCTTCTACGCTGCAGTTTTAGTGTAATAACATTTTGATAAAAGGACAGATATCTGTGTAGATTGAGGTCTATATGGTTGTTCTTTTAGCCTTGGGCCCTATTTAGTGATGATCCGACTTTCTCTCTTGGGATGAACTTTATATCACCCTAATTATAAAGTTCTATGAATTATACTTGGAATGTGAATGTCGGTTTGATGTTGTTTTCTCTTAATTATCTGTCATTCAGGCACATGCAGTTGTATAATAACCTCATCCACAGTGCGATCATACATGCCGGTCTTTCATTTATGAGGAAAGGAGAGAAACCAATTAATCCCCTTCCCTGTAGGAGTTACTCTATCTGTAAGATCTAATCTGGAAAGTAAAGGTGGCAGGGTGGCACAGACATAGTAATGTGCTGAACACATGTGGTTATCACTTGTATAATGTGCAAGTAAACACACAGCAGGAGCGTTCTACATCCGAATCGCAGAGAGAAGTCACATTCTGAGTTAGAAACCTGGAGAGCTTCCTAATAAGACTTGGCTATTTATTTCTGTTTCTTGATAAATTCCTGTTAGCCCTCTTTCACACGAACATGTGCTACGCCCACACCAGGACCCGGGCATAGTATTCATTTGGCTGGAGCAGCACTCACCCCTCCCCTCTCCATAGGGATGCATGGTGCAGTAAAAGATCTTTTTCCCGGTGACGCCACGGTGACACACACTGTGCTCACTGTGTTATAGCCGGGAACCATAGGCATCTATGAGGACGTTTATAAACATCCCCGAACATCCATGTAAAAGGGGCCTTACTGTTATGCGTGTGTTCTGGGCCATATATTATAAGACAAGAGTGTGGCTTATGGCAAAAAATGTAAGATGTTGTTTATACAAATTTGCCTTTACAATTGACCTAAACTTGAAAGAATTTTCACTTCATAAAGGGTACAATAATCATCTGTGGCCAGATTCCCACATCTAAAGCCTCTCCCTGATGGATTGGGTGTGAAGGGCTGTGTCCTTTTGACTTGTATAGTGGAAGACTCTTTCGGTTCTATGTCTACCTCCTTCCATGAATCTCTCCCTTCTTTTTTTTTGCTGTGCTCAGCAGATCTTCTCCTGGGAATTACTGAATGGATGTTTAATTTGTGAGTGGTATAGGCTGTATGCACATTTAATAATTAAACTGCCTGCATTTCTTGCTTATGTCAGACACCCTGGAGCAAGATGAGACCAAGGGAGGCAGGCTCGCAGAAGGGCATCTCGGATACCTACGTGCAGTCTTATTGTAAGGTGTTATATGGTACAGCTGTTTAACCATTCCTTTCATATCTTATAGTGGAGTGCACTTCACATGAGTGACATGTGAATTTCCATTTATTCCATTTCTTGCAAAGGACTTCTAGACGGAAATCCATCCCTCTGGACTACATAGAGTTAAACCTGCTATTGACTCTGAAACCTTCAGTTTTCAGCATTTCTGCTAGCTCTGCATTTTTCCCTGGTGCATGATAAAGGTGAGAGTCATATTGTCAAACCCGCAAAATTGTGGATGTTAAATCAACAAATTCTGTGGGTGATGTGATAGGTATCCTGGCAAATGGGAGCTGGAATTGTAAGGGTCAGAGAATTGTATCATACAATATATCAGACATTGAGGTCTTTATTGTCTCAGATTGTTCTACTGGTATCTGGCATGTTACCAGGAACAAACATGGAATCAAATATGATTTAATAGTTATATAAAATACTCTTAAAGCAATGCATTTACATATTTAATCATGGGCTGAATTACCTTTAAGAACTACAATCACAATTCAGCTAGTAAGGTCACGCTATGAGTATGCAGGATTCAGTTACTTTACTGTACCTGAGTTATTGCTGCCTGCAGATGAATTTTAATGATGACAGGTTAACTTTAAAGCTTTGAGGATACCTATCATCCATAATATGGAGACACAGTTCACTTATCTATATACATTTCAGTACACTGACAAGACCCAATCACCTTAGAGATGGTATGTTGTGACTGCTTTCCTCACAGTGATGATACCTTTGCTTTACTATAGAGGAGCAGATTGTGGCCCTATTTTCAATTCAAAATACCTGTAGCTGTCGAAAACATACTCCAAGTTCAGCAGACTACTGGTCAGCTCTTGATATAGCTAGTATACAGCACTGTGGAGTCAGAGTTGTGGTAGTCGGAGACCATTTTGGTGGAGTTAGAATAAAATTGACTGTTACAATTAGTTTACTGCAGTATGTGCTGAATATTTTTCCATCAAAATTTGAGGTAGGTAAAAAGAACCACGCTCAAGCCCGTGGTACTAGTCAAAACACACTCAATTGTGACAAAACCTAGTGAAGCAAAGAACCACATATAAACGGACGACGGTACCATAACTATTTACAACAGCAACATGCAAGAGCATATAGAGGCCACATATAGTAATGTAAACTTGCCAATGTTCGGAGTAAAAGAAAAGGTTGGATCTCACCCTTCTTCTTCCAGGGATAGCTGAAATGGGAATTGCCAAGTCCAGTGATGACCTACTCGTCCCTAATATAGCTGATTACCTGATCCCCTTTGTATTGCTCCCAGCCCTTACAAGGGCGGTCTCAGATCTGCCCCTATATCGACTATTATGCCCTAACTCTGTGTTGCATATCTTCATCATTTCCCTACGTGTTTCGTGCAGTGGTAATTGTGCACTCATCAGGGGAATCCAAAAAGTTAAGTTGGTGCTGGTATGCTTGCTGTGCCACCGTGGGCTGTGTGGGCAGACGCTCACTCAAATCCAATGAACGAGCAGTGGCTTGTCCAGAAACTGCAGGCATACACCTAGTCACTAGGTGTTTGCCTGCAGTAAGAAGCCGTGCTTCTTACCTAGTGACTAAGTGTATGCCTGCAGTTACTGGACGAGCCACTGCTCGTTCATTGGATTTGAGTGAGCGTCTGCCCACACAGCCCACTGTGGCACAGCAAGCATACCAGCACCAACTTAACTTTTTGAATTCCCCTGAGTGCACAATTACCGCTGCACTGAACCCATAGGGAAATGATGAAGATATGTCAATGTGATGCCGTGGTCAACTGCGTGTCCTATACGTGTTACCTTCAGGATTCAGTAATTTTGGAATGTCCTATAAATGTCTGTTCTATTCCTGATCTATAGATGTAGGCTTTTACTTGAGATGAATGTGGATGCACTTTTTGCTCATGCTCAGAAGTGAAGCTCCTCCCTTACAGATCAGAGGGCAAGGAATGTTTACACTTGTCCTAGGATCAAGAAAACTTGATTAAAGGAAATCTACCACCCTAATTTTAAGGATTTTAAGATCAAGTTTGCTAGTGTGTGCCCCCTCTTACATGATCACTCTTCTTTTAGCTTCTTATGCCCTAGGCTTTAAAATTATGCAAATGAGCTCCAAACTCCACCTCAGGGTCATTTGCATAATCTTTAAAGCCTTTTTTTTTTTTTTAAATAAGAGCATAAGAAACTAAAAGCAAAGTAGATCCTACCAGGCCAACATGTAAGTGTGCTTGGTATACAATTGTTTATCCTGGTAGATCTCCTTTAAGTAGGGGTATAACCATCTAGGTCACAGTGTGAATATAACCATGCCTACTGCTGAAGGTGCGGTCTCATCTCTCTTTTTTTATGTGTCAGATACTAGCGAATGTTCAGAAGCTAAATGAAAGTTTATATAAACCTGTACCCTAATAATCTAAGCACATTGTCAGCACACAGAACTAGAGAAATCATGAAGTGTCAGCTTAGAGAGTCCCTGACCACACATGTTAAAATTATCTTTATTGTGTAAACATCATTAGGGGATTGAAATTTGAGAATTTTCTTACATAGGCAAACCCCTTTAAAAGGAAACAAATTTGTTATCCTGTACAGTAATAGGATCAACATGATGTTCTTTAATATTCAATCTGCATTATACAGGAAAATAACATTAAACACTGAATTCACATGTCCTGTAAGGAGTCATAGAGGTGGAGAAGAGTCATTTTATTATGTCCTCTTTTGCTTTGCTTGGTGTATCAAAGGCCACGTCATCAAAGGTCATCATCTAAGAGACATCTGCTGAAGAAAGGTTATATGATTACAAACTAATTCTGGGAAGCATTATTCAAGGCATTAGGGCTCATGACAGCAAGACTCTTCTCAATACCTAGGACTCCTTGCAGGAGATTCTTCATTATTCCTGGATTGCAAATTGCTGGACAGTTTGGGGTCTTCAGCCTTGTGACAGGTTACCTTTAAAGATAAACTAGTTTACTGTATCTAGGATATGCCTATAAAAAAGGTACATAATTGACATAACTTGTGTAGCAATACAAATGCATATGTCCTATATCACTTTATATGAGAAATGTATGCTCTGCTGGCTGTACATATTGGAATATATGATTGGAGCACTATATGTGTTGCAAAGCGACAATAGTTCTGCCATGAAGAAAGTGTAGGATTGCAGAGCAGGGATTTAGAGATATTTCCCATGTCAATTTCAATCACTAACTGATGAGGACACATTCATGACATGCAGTGCATTGCTTTTCCATTAATAAACGCCTCCCTTGTGGCCCTATTAAGTACATTACCATCTATGAGAAATCTACTAACATTGTAATGAGATGTACCGAGTCCTTGCATCACAAGACCTCTCTCCATAGGCAAGAAAGCCCCAGCTAACAGCTCGTGTCACATGTAATAACATTAATTACTATGCCGCAGACGCCTGGTGCGGCTCAGAGGAGGAAATTAAAATAGAGATGACCAGACTGCTGGTGATGAGACACTTGTAGATGGACCTGAGGCCCAGAGCTGAGCCACAAGTCCAGGTCCCTGGACAAGTCCTTGATAAGGGATGAGTGTAATAAGAGGAAATGAATCGATACAAAATAACTAAATAGAATGAATAACAGATTGCCACTTAAAAGCTAAATACACAAATTGTCTGCTACAAATTGTAATAAGGAACCAAATAAATAAGGAACCAAACAGATTTGGGATTGGTACTCCCGAGCCGGGTCCATCTCGAGAAACATGTCATATAGAGAAATTCTTAATTTTTTGGACTGTCCTCTTTATATGAATTGAAGCAGTAGACATCCATGTGCTTGTTGCAAAAACAAATCCTAGTCAGATGAAATTACCGTAACTAATTTTCAATTCTGGAAATTTCTAATGAAATCTGCAACAAATTAAGGCACAATAAAAAGACTTATTACTTCAATCAGTCCTCAAATATAGTACAGTGACTACATTGGGAAATTAAACTACCATTCTATAGTCTTGTCAATGTTACCTGCAACTCAGAACTTTACATTGCTCCTCCGCCAGAACCACACCAGATTGATGACAATTAAGGATATTATTGTACAGACGAGTGGAGCAGATTGAGTAGTCTTCTCTTGCCACGTTGACAGTGATGGGAACTAACAGGAGTGAATTGTATAGATCAGAGCACTAAATCACCCAATTTAATACTTGTCATGTAAATTAAACTAATGTGGAAGGAAGCAACGGCCCAGTAAAGAAGATGGAAGGTTTCAGAGTTATACTCAATACGATGGTCCTATAAATTTTACTGGGTCAAAGGTCATGAAAATTTTGAGTAAATATAGTAAAGACTGTAAAAGTCAAAACAGGATGATGTCATCAATCAATCTCGAGATCTGAATCTTTTTATAAAAATAGACCGCTGGAATCATCAACCCGACTAGAGCCGCATAGGTTGAGGTTTACGGTGTGCAGCACCTCACAATGAAGGAAAATTATGCTCTCTACATGTCTAGGATGTATATTTAAGGATTCTCTATACATCTCCTCCTTTAAACCCAGAGCTCTATGCAGATTACAGAGCTGAAATGCACTTCATTTGCATGTTGAGCTCACTTCTGAAGCTGCTCCCAATTTTAGAATCTCCTTCCAATATTGACAACACTATGCTAGGTTTCAAGCCAAATGTTAAAGTCATCCAAGTAAGAGCAGGGAACAAACTGTCTATACATATTGCTAGTATATATATTTTGTCAGGATTGGCTAGCACTGATTGCGGGTGTTACCTGTGAGTGTTTGCTGCAATATGCAGCAAATACTCACCCTGTATGGAGAGGCCTCATTCCGTGAGTCCTCTCCATACACCCATAACTGACGTGTGACGTACAGATACGTCGATAAGGGGTTAATTACCTACCTTACCTTACCTTACCTTACCATAGTCTTTGGTTAGTCTAATGACCTCAGAAAGCTGAGTCATCAAGAAAATATTCTCTAGGAGTGCGAAGGGTTAATTAATAACTTTTTTTATGTGTTTGAAGTAGATAAACCACAGTAAAGTATATTATAACTTTTACAATTATGTGCTGCTCTATTCATTTCTGAAATAAAAACAAATGTCTAGTAAGGGTACACTCACACAAACGTAATGGCACCCTGTTACTGTGCGGTGAGCACACGTTGGCTCACCGCGCTGTGACCACGCACAGAGAAAAATAGGACGTGTCCTATATTTCGCAGTGTTACATCCCCGGCCCTGTGCTGCTCTACAGAGAGGGGAAGAGTGAGCAGCACTGACACCTCCTCCTCTCCGGCGTGCTGAAGTGTGCTCGGCCCCTTAAAGGAAACCTACCATTTGATTTGATGCATTACGAAGCAACAATACCTTGTGAATGCTGTAGCTTGACTGATGCAGGATCATATCTTGTTTAATCCTCGCACTGAGTGGTTTTGCTCCTAAACCAGATATAACATTATGATAATGCAGCTCTGTGGCTTATTTCAGTGCTTCTCCTAGCATGTGAGTTATTCACAGCAGGAGAGGATGATGTAATCCCTAGGTTATGCCTGATGGCAGAATAATCAATTGCTGCACCACCCCCAGCTGCTGTGTATGAGCAATCCAGCTCAGGTTGATTAGTCATGTCTTGACTAACCTCCATTTGTAATTACAAGCTCTGTGTGTAATGTGTTTATCTAGGCAGCCAGCCCGACCCAGCTTTCCCAAGGTCCTGAATGTTATAATTGTTTTGTCAGCAAAACCTCTCAGCTCAGGGGCTAACCAAGATATGATCCTGCATCAGTGTAGCTACAGCATTCTCAAGGTATGTTTGCTTCATAATGCATCAAATCAAATGGTAGGTTTCCTTTAAGTTAATACTAAAATCTTATCGATTACTTGCTATTTTCTATCTCTGCTAGTTGCAGTTTTTTCTTGTCAGTTACCCCAGGATAGAGCTTTATCCACATTGCTTATAGAAAGTCTGAGGCAGACACACAAACTGTCTCACCATTGGATCAGGCTGCTGATATCTTAGTCTATGACAAGCTCACAAAGTCAGTGTAAGGAAAGCTGATTTTGAGTGGAACAAGACTTGAATTATTGAATATTAAATCAAAATCACTAGTGACAAAAATATACACATCAGTGACTGCCTTTGGGGTGGTTATAAGCTTATTATTGTTATTAATATAATTATTACATTAGGCAGCCTTTTGAGGTTGCAGACTCCAGACATCATGGTTGAAGTCATATGATGCTGAAGCAGCTTCACTGGGATTAGAAGCTTCCACTTATTGATTTCTAAGTGTTTTAATGTGGAATTTCTGCTTGTGGAGATCTTGGCTCTGAGGACACTTGGCAGGTTCTTCATTGGTGTCGTTCACTAAATTAGAATGTAAGCACTTCACAGCAGAAAATATCACCATACTGTAATTAAAACTTCTGTACTTATACACAATGATCCAGCAAGAGACCCTGGCCATATTTACAAAAAGTTAGATAATGCAGACATAGACTAGAGACTATAGCGTTGTATGATCAATCTAGTATCTTATGTACACCACCACCATTAGTTCTTAGTTTCTAGTAGATTTTTGGTGCATTACCAAAGTCACACTCTTTTCTGAAAAGCTATGTACCTATTTCAAACAAGCAATTTAAGTGTCTAAAAGTATCTAAAACACTTGATAAATGTGGTGGAAAGCATGATGGAGAGTTGTTGACACAAATTATGCTACAACTTTGGTGCATTTGGCTTAGTACATCTCCACTAATCACCTGCCTGAATACTTGGATCTGTAAGACTTTGTAGACACAGATGAAACTGAGAGATTCTACATTCACACTGCTTATTATGAGGCCACATGCTGATCCATCAGTAACTTCATATAAACGCTTATACTTGTCTATACAAGCAGAAGGAACTTAGATGACTGCTAATTAGTGTTGGTGCCAAGAATTTAAAAAATCAAGAAAAATATCTTTTCTGACAAACGTCATCTGTTTCACAGCTCAGAATCCTCATCTGACTCTCTGTTTTGGAAGCTATGGTTTGGAAGCTGTAGATTCCTACAGAACGGAAATCTGCCCCATCATTCAAAAATTCTGTCCAAAACATGTTTTGAAGTTCCCAGGAGAGGCTTAATAAATGGTCCATTCCACTTCAGTCCATCAGTTTAATTACTAGTGGTTGTCACATGAAAAAAGAGCTTTCAATAATTGATGTTAAATGTGAAATGCTGCATAGGTTGTCTATGTCATATGAATATTTTTTGAATCTTCCCACATAACAACAAACTCAAACCAGAAGAGGATTAGAGTATGGCCCATTTGGGCCACTGCCCGGGCCTGAAGGTTTCGCAAGGCCCATAGCCACCTACATTAACCACCAAGTTTGATAATGGCCTGTTGATATAATAAGAAGGTCGTGGAGCCCATAATACTCATATATGTGTGTCTACTTGTATACCTCACCCCCTGCAAAACCTCCAAAAGTCCTGCAAGAAAGAACTAAATTACTTTTTTTGTTTTTGTCTATGAAGTAAGTTTGGTAGTATATCTAGGCAGTGAATGCCGCACCAATTATAAAAAAAAAAAAATCACAATAGCAGGGGGCCCATAATTTTTAGACAGCCTGAAGTGATATTTTTGAGCTGACTGCCAGGACTGCAAATTATAGAGCATGTCCTATTCCTGTCCAAGTTTGCAGCTTGGCCAGTCCTTTCTACTGAGCAGACATCACACACCGATGACCCGCGGCACATTGTTTGTGGCCCAAGATTGCAAAAGTTTTTGAGCAGGTAGCCTAAAATATGTTTTTTTCAAAGTTCCAAACGATCCTTTGAAATATCATGTCAGATTCTGAAGGTCCTCTCTATATATGTTTTCAGAAACAGAAGTTAATGTATGTACCCAATGGAAAAAAAAATATACAGTGGGGCAAATGACACCACGTCCGGTGATCTCATATGTATGTCTCTAGCCTGGAAAGGGTTAAGGCCGATGTCACGCCGCGCAGAGGTTTCTGGGGCAGTAATGAGTTGGACTGATTTATATCATCTCACTTTCCGCCAATCTGTTTGATCTACCGTCTGCCCAGAGCCATATATCAATCTGATTTGTGCTTAATGTAAGGTTGTGGCGATTAATGAGTCCCCTGTATCTGGCCGGCTCCTTCCTCTGCGCACTCACCATCTATCGGATTCCTCTGCACCTGTTCTATCCTTCTCTGTCTCTTTCGCTTGATGTCTCTTCCCTTTCCTCAGACTGCGCTTATATTTCATTTTCCTCTTAGTCAGTGTTTATTACTTTCCTGTCCATAGTTTCATAATGTACTTCCTACTGCGTCCTTCTAATATGCTCAGCTTTTCCTCCACAGGCAGTATTACAGGCCTCCATCAATCAAGATAAACCCATTACCACAAGAACCATCACCATTAACTTTCATATAAAACAAAGTAATGACTGTTCTCTAAGTACAGTATATGGAGGGGTTAATGCCATTGTGACACAGGGCATCGGCCTGTTGCATGCAGTGCATGGTGGGGGTATGAGGTTATATGGATCATGCAGCATATGGCTTAGTCATGCTACGTCTACCGGCCAATTACTTTATATCTGCGGAAACCCCAGGCACAGATGGGTAGTTAAACAGATGCACCTGCAGTACTTCTATGTGAGCAGAAGAAGCCACTTCTCACTGGGGTCCTAGCACCTAGACCATGCCATAATATAGGTAGGTTTTTATAGCATCACTTTCAACAGATCCATGAACAGTGAACCACACACGGATGACACCGGTGTACTAACAGTTTTTTCACTAACCCATATACTTCAATGGGAACGTCTTATCGCTTGTGCACTGTTCGTTTTTTAAACAGACAGCAAAGGGCTGAACTTAATGCAATACTTTTCAGTTCTGGATGGCATGCTATGATACACCCTTGAGTATCACAAAGATACTGTAAACATCTATTTTTTTTCCCCCACAGATACTAAAAAACATATGACAGATGGATATAACTTGTCCATCAAAAACTTGGCTTTGTACCAGTTTTTTGGCAGTCAGTTTTTTTTGTTACTGCACCAGGTACGCCATATTTATTATATGTCAGCGCCACATTTTAGCTTCTTTTCAGACACTCACCGTATATACTCGAGTATAAGCCGACCCGAGTATAAGCTGAGGCCCCTAATTCTACCACCAAAACCGGGAAAAACTATTGACTCGAGTATAAGCCGGGGGTGGAAAATGCATTGGTTACAGCCTCCCAGTATATAGCCTGCCAGCCCCCAGTAGTACATAGCCTGCCAGCCCCCTTGAAGTATACAGCCTGCCAGCCCCCTTGAAGTATGCAACCTCCAGCCCCCTTATGTATACAGCCTCCAGCCCACTTATGTATACAGCCTCCAGCCCCCTTATGTATACAGCCTCCAGTCCCCTTATGTATACAGCCTCCAGCCCCGTTCGGCAAGCACATTAAAAAAAAAAACTTTCATACTCACCTACAGGCGGCTTCCCGATGCTCCGTTCCGCGTTCCGCGTTCCGCAGCTGGTCTTCGGTCTTCTCTGTGTTGTATCAGCCGGCAGACACGCAGACACGCATCCACTCGATCTGCCGGCTGGTGCACAATATCACGTGGCAGTGTTGCCGCTGATGACGTCATCAGCGGCAACACCGTCGCGTGATATTGTGCGCCGGTCGGCAGATCGTGTGGATGCGTGTCTGCCGGCTGATACAACACAGAGAAGACCGGAGACCGAAGACCAGCTGCGGGGAAGACAGAAGAGGAGCAGCCGAACATTGGGAGCCACGCGGACCATCGGGCCTCCGATGTATGAAAGTTTTTTTGTTTTTTATTGACTCGTGTATAAGCCGAGGGGAGATTTTTCAGCACATTTTTTGTGCTGAAAAACTTGGCTTATACACGAGTATATACAGTACATATTTTTTTGGTTGCTAAATTTGGGTGCTGCTTGTGAATATTAATGCTTTTCCTGCACATCTAGTTTCCCAAAACTCATTTGGCGCAATCTTTAGTCCATAATAAGGGTGATGTCACACATGGCGTTTTTAAAAAACGCATATGTTTTTTGAAACCGCATGGGTTGTCCGTTTTTAATTGCGCAAATTCAAAAAACCAGACAAAAACAGATGTGTTTTCAAAAACCTGCATGCGTTTTTTTACTATCCCAAAAACGGCCTAAAAACGCCATGTTTGACATCACCCTAAGACCGACAAGAAGCAATTCTGCTAACTTCTAATCCCCTTCATGAATGTGGAGTGTCATTTCTGCGACTCATTTTTTTCATCTTATGGTGCATTAAATACATTAAAGCGAACCTGTCACCAGGAATTTCATTTTTAGCCAGTGTCCGGTTCCAATGCCATAATGCTATATAAAAATGCCTTTGTCAGCATTATGATACATTGAAGAACTTTATATAAGTTTAATTCACATTACTAGCAGCAACCTGTGGTGAGTCCCGGGGCAGAGACAACTATAGCCTGTGTCTGCTTGTGTCTCTCCTCCACACCATCCTCCTCCTTCTTCTGCCTGCTCAATGCACATGAGAGGAAGTGGGGAGGGAACTGCATGAGTGTGGAGGAGAGGAGACTGACACCGATGGCAGCGAGCCAGGTAATGTGAATTAAACTTCTATAACCTACTGAAATGATTCAGAGAGCTGACAAAGCATTTATAAAACCAGCAAAGCATAGGCTTTTGGAACCTGTCACCAGCCAAAATGGCATTCCTAAGGTTTGCTTCAAGGCTATGGTCACAATATACTGTATAATCACAGTTAAAAACATCACTAAAATCGGTACCAAAAAAACAACACTAAGCCCCAAAAATAATAAATGTCCACCATGGTCTATTGAAATAAATGGATGTATTACCTCATTGGCCGTGTGCTGTTCATAAAAAGTGGATATCACTTGGACAATAAACTCAGCCTGAAATGTGGAAACAAATACTAAAGGAAAATACAGGGCATATGACATTCTTAGTTTTATCTTTCGCAATGCAGCCCTGAAAAGTAGGAGAATTCTGAACTGCCTTTGGAAAAGAAGTGGGAGTGAAGAGGCAAAGGAAGGTCCATTTAAAAGGAGTTTGTAATGGAATTACAATTAGAATGAGCGGTGGGCAGATAGTAGTAACACAATGGGGCCTTATTCACACATTAGTAATTATGAAAGTGTGTTCTTATACCGAACAGACAGCACAAAATCCTGCTGATATTATGGACCTGTCCTATGTGGTTGTTCTGGTTTTCACATCAACTTATTTTTTTTCTTTAAACCTATACATCTGTTTAGATTCAGCACTTTGACCTTGATGGATTTTTGTTGATGTTAATGAAAGTCAGTTCGTGGCCCGTGAAATGACCATAACATCTGAATACAAATAAGCAAACAAATCCAGCTTCAAACAAAATCCACCATGGATAAAAAATATTCACATTTATTTAGAAGCCGTAAAATTAGTTGTGCATACAACCTGAAAGCATGGAGATAACATGGGGTAGTGAGGAGACCAGTAATCGCCTACACGTTTCGGAAATACACTCATTAAAAGATGCATGTGCTATCCATGAATGCTACAGACAAAATTCATGTGTTAAAGAATCAATATAAGTGATGAAACATCTTCTTTGTCTCTTTTGAATCCTTAGGGTACTTCCACACACAATGGGGGAGATTTATTGACTGGTCTACGACAGAATTCTGTCATAGTTTGCACTAAAAAAGTGTCTGCACCACATTTATAAAGGGTTTTAGACACTTTTCTGGTTCTCCTACCCACTAGCTTGACAAAAGGCGTGTGGTCTGTGAAAAAGCCTTGTGCCAAAGGGTCTGCGCGCCAGAAATACTCCTGACCTGACACAATTTTGTCCTGGAGTAAAGTAAGCCAAAACTAATAGAAGGTGCAGAGAGCTACTAGACAGTCTTAGGCTGCATTCACACAATCATAGGGGATGTATGTACGGCCGCAAACTACATACATCCCCCATAGACTGCAACGGCCTCACGGAGCAATATGGTCCCGCACTTACTGCTCCGTACACGGGGAAAAAGATAGGACATGTCCCATCTTTCCCCGGGGAAATCTAACCTGAGTACTGCTGTTTTTTTCTAATTTCTAGCAAAAACAGTTAGCAAAATATAGCTAGTAAGTTTCGTTTATACCCAAATGATGCCCCTAAAATTTACAGATCAACTTGCAAAAAATAAGCCCAAATATAGCTACAATTGTGGGAAAAAAACATGTTGCTAAATGGATAATTGTAAAAAATCATTTTATCATTACCCTATATAGACTGGTTGCTAAGGAGTTAAAATGACCACTGAACAACCATATACAAAAACCCATCCTCTACTAAGTCTTATCTATCTGTTCATTTCCTTTTCTTCGATCTTTGCTGATTTCTTCCCTCTTCTTTACTCCTCTCACAAACATTGCCTCCTGTTTATTCTTATTTATTAGCTGGTTGTGGTTATAAATTTCCCCGGACGTGGATCTGACACTAAAGCGAGATTCTCACAGCTTTCAGCTGTACAAGATAAAATATGGATATAGTGAAATAAAGGCTTACAAAAGCCTACAGAATGTAATACTGTAAGACGCTCTGCAACTGGTAATCCCACTGATTGTAATCAGTAACACCATTCATTCTGAATGATGCTATTATCTAATACATGCATTATGTTACACATTCACAGCAGTATTCAGCAGGAAGAGACTAGTGTTGAGCTGACATCATTTTGTCGCTGCTTTCATAGGCGCCTATATGCCAGAACTGGAAAAATTTGCAAAATATTTAAAGCCACCTTCAGACCCTGTGCAAGCTAAATGATCTCTGGACATCAATTATTTTTAGCATGTAGCAACTAGAAAAGCTGCAAGGGAACCTAAACTATGACAAGTCATGCAACAGGTGGTACTGTTGGCATCATTAAAACAACACTTAAAGGGGTTTTCCTAAAAACTAAAGTTAGGGCCTAACTTGGTGATCAGTAGGGCTCTCAGTGCTGACGAGGGGTCTGATGGGCTCTGTCGGACCCCTTGTCACTCATTCAAACTAATGGAGCAGACAACCACAAGTGACCGTTGTGCTCCATTTATCTCTATGGAGCTGACGGAGATTGGTGAGCACAGCGCATGGCAATTTCCGTCAGCTCCATAGTGATTAATGAAGCAGAATGGTCATGCGCAGCCATCTCCATTAGTCTGACAGAGCGGTGAGGGGACCGTCAGAGCCCATCAGACCCCTCAACAGCACTGAAATCCCCACTGATCATTAAGTTAGGCCCATCACGTGAATAGGGCCTAACTTTAGTTTGTGGGAAAACCCCTTTAAAGGGGTTGTCCACTTTCAGAAAATAATTAATATTGTAAGTGTAAGGAAAAGGGATTTTCCAATATACTTCCTGTATCAAAGACTCGTGTTTCTGCTTGCTGTCCTGCTATAGAAAGCGACTACTGTACGTTTACTTGCGCTTGATACAAATTTGTCCACAGCACAAGCTGTTATTATCAGAGAGTTATCAGAGCTGTGGAATACTAATGGCTTCTGCACCTGCGTTTCCGTTACATGACCAGATATCTGTTCATTGGAAGTAAATATAGAAGCTTTTTATAGCAGGACAGCAAGCAGAGATCTAGAAAACTGTGAGGAATTGAAAAAAAATATATTGGAAAATTGTATAACATTTCCTTACACTAACCATATCAAGAATTTGTTGAAAGTGGACAAACCCTCTAACAAACAAGTCGACAAAAATTAGTCATCGTCCGCTAAAACAGAAGTTTTCTTTGACTCTTCTTTGAGTGGGTACCAAGTTGTTGGTTTTGCACTTCAGAAAGTTTCTGAATCATAGTGTTGATGACAGGCACAGATATGACTTTTCTGTGGCTCCTAGTACACAGTTCCCCTCAGAATGGCGAAGCAGGGAGTCTATTGTTCCTGAGGACAACCCATGTGACTGGTATCCAATTTTTAGAACCAGGAGTGAAGAGTGAATGACTCATAGCACTATTGTATGTATCGCTTCCTCCATAGTACTCCATTCTGGCAGAAACTGTTGTTGGTCCAGAAGATAAAATTTCAGCACATCATGTGTTACATTATGCAACACATGATGTAACACATACAATGCCACTGTTGGGATGCACAGAGCATGGAATATATGGTTTTAGTGTGGTTTTAAAGCACCACAAAAATTCAACCTTAAACTACCTGCACATAAGAATGCTTAAAAATGATTCTTCAAAAATGGTTCCAAATAAGACATACTGGGGCAGATTTATTAAGCTGTCTGAAAGTCAGAATATTTCTAGTTGCCCATGGCAACCAATCACAGCTCAGCTTTCATTTTACCAATGCTCATGAATATTTCAAAGGGGAGCTGTGATTGGTTGCCATGGGCAACTAGAAATATTCTGACTTTCAGACAGCTTGATAAATCTGCCCCACTGTATTTTTTAAGGGATTACTTGTTTGCGGTCCAAGAGCAGGTAGCCTTATTATAAAAACCCTTAAAGGGAACCTGACATTTAAATTAAGCTAGCCAAAATAAACATTATGATTAAAAAGCATTGCCCTTATACCTAGATTCCTTTTTATAGCTGTGATGTTAAAAAAATCAGTTTGCAAACCTGATGCTACAAACATGCTGGCATATGCAACTACAAGCGGTCCCCTACTTAACAGCACCCTAGTTACAAATGGACCTCTGGTAATTGACAATTTACTGTAGTTTAGCCCTAGGCTACAATAAACCGCTATTAAATGTGTGTGCAATTAAGATTTTTTTTAATCCTGGTTCTTATGACAACCCAACATTTTTAAAATCCAATTGTCACAGAGACCAAAAAAAAATTTGTCTGGAGTTACAATTATAAAATATATAATTCCAACTTACATACAAATTAAACTTAAGATCAAACCTACAGAACCTATCTTGTAGGGACTGCCTGTAGTACTTAGGGACTTCAAATAATCAACTACAGAGATATACAGCTTTCTACATCACGGGCTGTAGGAAAGGTAGGTAGGCCGTTGTACACAATCCCTTGTTGTAGTGTTGAGAGAGCACTGCTACATCATAACCCACTCTCTCAGAAAGGTGGGGGCTGAGTGAGACCTGGCTATGTTAAGATAAATCAATCTCTCTGTAATTGTCTTCAGAGAACTCTTCAGAGAGGGGCAGGGTTATCTGTGTCGATGTCACTGAAGAGTTGGGGTATATAGACTGTATACACAGGGGCGAACCAAGCATGTCTGCTGTCTGAGGCGAGCTATAGAGAGATGCCCACCCCCATATATATGTAATATTTCAGGGAGTCTCAGGACCAGATCTGTCTTATTGGTTTGGTGTGAAAATAGAGCAATGCAAAATGCATACAGCAAGCCACCAGGTAGTATAAAATGCATACAGCGTGTCGCCATTCAGCGCTGTACAAAGCATGTCAAATTGGTCCCTATCCCCAGGGGTCTCACAATCTAAACAACCTAACAGTATGTTTTGGAGTGTGGGAGGAAACCGGAGGACCCAGAGGAAACCCACGCAAACAAAGGGGCAGGGGGTAGAGCCAGGAGCAGGGTGTGGGGAGCCGGGAGCATATAAAGACATCTAGGAGGTACTCTGTGTGGTTCATGCGTGGGATCACTGGTGAGAGGTTTTCTTTAAGACCCCTCCAGTCTTTGCTCTCACACACCTATGGTCACCATGACCATTACTTGCACCAAGGATGAACATTTTACTGTGGATCACATTATGGTTAGTTCCAACACTGTAATAGAATGGATGCCTGATTAAGATTTACACTCATATATTAGCCCCCGAATGCATCCTGCAACTTCTCACGAAAAATACCACCATCACTCCTCTGAAAACGATACTTGACAGCGATCGAGTTTAGAATGGAATTAAAACTAAATTAGATAACGTATCCATTTGCGCCAGTCATTACAAGTCATTAAATTCAATTGTGCAGGTTTAAACCTCTAATCTGGATGCAGCTCACTCAAGCCATCTCCGATATTAAAAATGTTTCATCAGCTCGTGAAACTCTGAATTTTATCTAGAAAACTCTGGACCGGAGCAAGCAATCTGAAGCCAGATGGGAACGAGCACAGTAGTGCCAATGTCATTTGGCTAGGCTTGGCTGAGCTCTCTGAGGCAGCTTGGCGGAGGCTTTGTTGCTGGATCTTCAGTCGTGGTCTGAAGGCGATTCACACAGAATTTTTAGAGGCTAAAAGTAATTTTACTGCTGTCCATATAACAGAAATCAAATTGGTCTCTAGCTCCAGCTATATCCTTCAACTTTGTGAAGCAGCATAATATAACCGCTGCATGGCTGTATCTAAATCGGTAGAGAACTTAAGAGAACCCGTTGCTTCTTCTGACTGTTTTAGTAGATACTTTCTATAGTATAACAATTGTGCCATAACCAAATCAATGTAAAATATAAAATATATAAATAAATTGATAAACAAATTATCACATTGAGAACATTGTTTAAAGGAAACCTACCAGTTCAAATGATAGGTGTAAGCTGTAAGTACCGAGCAGCAGCTCAGGGTGAGCTGGTGCCGGAGCTTACTTTCGTTAGTGTTATAAACTGCTGCATCCCGGTTTAAACACTTTTTAATGTTTATAGCTGAAGCTGCTTCGGCGCTTGGTGCGCACGACTGTGCACGCGCCTACATAGGAAGTGCCGGAGACGTCAAGCGCGCACGGTCGCGCGCAGCGCCGAAGCAGCTGCTGCTATAAACATTAAAAAGTGTGCAGTGATGCAGCGGTTTATAACACTAACGAAAGTAAGCACGGTATTTACAGCTTACACCGACCATTTGAACTGGTAGGTTTCCTTTAAACCAGCAGATGTCCTTATAGCCATAACACAAACTCCAGGCTCTCTGTAGGCCCAAGAAGCCTAGTTACTGACCAATGCTACTACTATACTATACATTAGACTACAAATCTTTTCCAGAAAGGGAAAATCCCCTGAGCCATGCCATTTGGTGACAGCTCTTAAAACCTGACCCAGTAAAAATAAATAGAAGTCACTAAGGGATTCAGCAAAACTACAACATAGACTGCCACAAAATCTGCATTCAGATCTAGCCATTTTAAGTTGTACTGTAACAACTTACACAACAGTCGCTAGTTTGCTCTCCATGTAGTAATCAATAGTACAACCAGAAGATTATCACATTTAAAAATAACCACATAATTAAACCACATAAAAACTGAAATAAGTTCTTTATGATGTAGTCTGAACTACAACGTGTGAATGAGGCCTCAAGCTTGCTGATGAGCTTCTTGCAGTTGCTGCCGCTGTCACCACAGTACCAGGTGCAGACCAATGCATCTGTTCCCTTCCCTCCACCTGCAAAAGTCAAGGGAAATGGAGCACCCAAATTACAATTCAGTCAATTATTTCAGTCACAGCAGTTTCACACTGCTAGGGTTGGTCCAAAATGACATACCATGCAGTGTTTCACTGACTGACCTCACCATATATTGCTTTGATGCAGTAGTGTGGTTGGTCTGTGAAACGGGACACTAGACAATCCTTGATTCAAAGACAGACATGGTGTGAAATTGCCCAAACAAAATAATAGTTATAAGAACATATGCTCCAGAATTGTTTTCTTTAGTACAATACGATCATTTAGTAAAACATAGTACAATTTATGTTGTAGAAGCACTGATATAATCACAAATTCCTGCAGACTACAAGAATTTGCAATTATTATAGCAACTACTCCACTTCCACACCCACATGGCGGGCGTTGAGGGGCACGCACCCTGGTGGAGTGCACGGCCACAGGGCGTTCTTGCCCCTTGTCTACATACTTTTAAAAACCTGCGAAAATCTTCTGTGCCGTCTGTACTTTTTAACCCCTTAACGACTTGGCCCTTTTTTGTTTTTTGATTTCCATTTTTCACTCCCCACCTTAAAAAATCTATAACTTTTTTATTTTTATACCTAAAGATCTCTGTGATGGCTTATTTTATGCGTAACAAATTGCACTTCATAGTGATGTTATTTAATATTCCATGCCGTGTACCGGGAAGCAGGAAAAAAAATCCAAATGCAGTGAAAATGGTGAAAAAAATTGCATTTGCGACGTTTTCTTGCGGGCTTGGATTTTATGGCTTTCACTGTGCGTCACAAATGACATGTCTACTTTATTCTTTGGGTTGGAAAAATCACAGGGATACTAAATTTGCATAGGTTTTATAATGTTTTCATGCTTTTACAAAAATTTAAACCTCCTGTTCAAAAATGTTTTTTTTTCAAATTTGCCATGTTCTGGCGCTAGTTACTTTTTTATACTTTGGTGTACAGAGCTGTGGGTGGTGTCACTTTGTGCAACTTTTGATGAAGTTTTCAATGCTACAATTTTTAGGACTGTAAGACCTTATGAACACTTTTTATAGAATTTTTAATGTTTTTCGAACTGGCAAAAAAGGGCCACTTTCGGCTTTGGGGGCTAAATTTCATTACGAGGTTAAACGCAGTGAAAAAGCGTCATTATATTTTGATAGATTGGGCATTTTCAGACGCGTTGATATCTAATGTGTTTATGATTTTTACTTTTTATTTATATTTATATAAGTTCTAGGGAAAGGGGGGTGATTTTTAGGGTTTTTTATTTTCATTTTTTTAAACTTTTTTTTTAATTTTCACTTTCACTATTTTTCAGACTCCCTAGGGTACTTTAACCCTAGGTTGTCTGATTGATCCTACCATATAGTGCCATACTACAGTATGGCAGTATATGGGGATTTTCCACCTTATTCATTAAAATGTGAAAATTGCACATTGTGATGAATAGCTTAAAACAAAACACCCTCGGGTCTTCAGAAGACCCAAGGCTGTCATGAGCCCTCTCCATGTACCCACACCCAACGTGCGCTGTACAGGAAGGGGTTGAAAGACATCTACCGCTAGGACTAAGGTAAACCAAGCATACTGGTATACTGGTGTGTGCCTCCTGTGGCAGGCTCTGCTCTTCATTTAGCTTCTTATGCCCTGGTTTTTACAAAAAAATAAAATAAAATGCCTTCGGAATTATGCAAATGAGCCTGAGGAGCTCTAGGCTCCATAGGTGTTAATGGAGCCTGGAGCCGCACAGGCTCAGTTGCATAATTTCTCAGGTCTTTTTTCTTAAAAAACAGGATATAAAAGCTTAAAGAACAGCAGATCCTGCAAGAGGGGGCACACAAAAGTACATTAGAGTCCCTGGTTTACAATCCTTCATCCTGGTGGTGAGCTCTGCTATTCCTCCCTCCCCTGGATGAATACCTTATCTGCCTTTGGCTTGTATATTTACTCTCCTCATGCTGTTGTTTGCTGGAAAGACGTCTCTGTGTGTAAGCTCATCTTGAAATGCAAGGGGGAGTGCAGTAGTGCAGAGTGGAGCTCAGTGCAGTGTCAGAAAGGAGAACAATGGGGCACATTTACTAAAAACTCTGCAAACTGCACTTAAAAGAATGTGCAAAGTCTGCAAGAAAATTGGCGCACGGCCCTTAGTAAATGTGGGCCAATGTCTCTGACCCTAGACTTCTGATTTAGGGTCATATCCCAAGGCAACTGAAATTGTATACACCAGGACTGATAGAGACAGGTTGTAATTATATCTGTGAAATGTGGTATTTTTGTTATATAATAAAAGTATTATTTTGTTATCCTGAGTACATTTAAGAATCTTGTCTTCATGGGAATACCCCTTTTAGCAGTCTGCTCCCCAATCTTTTTCTTTATAAAATGTCTATCTGGCCCTTCTATCCTTTTGAACAACCAATTGAGGTTCAGTTTTTTCTCTATTTGGCTCCAATGTACCACTACAATTGAATTCCTGACTTTGTCTCTAACTACCTATCTCGTCCATAGTAAACATTATCACAAAACCTGATTAGTTTTGGGAAAGGAGGTTTAAAATAACACAAAAGCATATTTCAATGCGTTATAGAGCCCAAGATAAGGGGATCTGAAGTAATGCTTTTTAGCCTCTCAGTGTGACACATTACCAGCAAAGATACATTTTACCAGTTCACATGCATTATATTTTGTATGTAAACATAATATTGATGATTATATTTCATACCAAAGGGCGCTGCTTGTTTATTAATGTAAAAGCAAGTGACAGGTTCCCTTTACAGTAGCTCTGTGTAAGAACTGGACAACCCCTTTGAGCTTTAGGTTCAATTTGGACTTCATTGTCCCCTCTGACAATGCTGTAGCTGCATTTCATACACCTCTTGTATGGTCAGACCCATGACTAATGCTCAAGAGCAACATACTGAGCAATAGGAGATGGTCTCTGTTATTGGAGGATCAGGAGATCAGTGTTTAACATCTGTAGATAGTAAGATATGTGGGTGCTTCATCTCAGACACATTGCAACATACTTCCCATCACTCTCTTGTTTCCAAGGAAAGAGTTGGCACTTCAAAAATGGCAGGAAATTCAGTGGATGGTGCTTGTGTTCCCAGTGAAATTGATAGTGCTGAGGTTTGCGGCAATGAGAGAGATCCTCTGACAACAACATTTCATTTATGCTTCCTTTGCGGTAATACACATTACTGATAATACGAGAGACCAAATGTGTTTATGTGTCTGGATGAAAATTGGGTTTTAAAAAAGCACTACATAAGAAACGGTGATGTTTGTATAGAATCCTCCAGAGAATTGTTGATCACTAGCCAAGATCCCATTCAGAGAGTCGAGCGCTTGGGTTAATGACTTGGCTCCATTTAGACATGGACACTCTGCACATCCTGATTTAGCAGTTCCTACCTCTATGGGCCACTGTAAATGTCTCCACTTTATGATGATGGGGGATTTTATAGTGCAAGACTGGATATAACCACCAAAATGTATGTTGCTCTGAGTCATGGCCAGGAGAGGTGACTGGCTCAACATTCCTTTCAATATCTTCCACTTTCCCAGATTCATTTTTATTCATGAAGGGTTGAAGCCGATAAAACAGACTCCCAGGCAACATCTTTATTAATGAATGCGTGATAAAGAGGCCAAGACACTTCAAGAAAAAGACTTGCTTCTCTTAGAATGTAACAACTTGAATGGAAAAATTCTCTTTCCTACAGCATCTAATACTAACATTATGTTGCTACGTTACCTGCAATTGTAAAGCCAATATAGATGAATAAAGTAAGTCTGCATTCACAAAAATATGTAGCACTGTCACCGAATATCTGTGACCTATGGCCTCCAAATTATTCATAGAAGGCAGAAAAAGGGACCAAAATAATTATCATTTTATGAAGTTCCTTTTTTCAATGAAGCCCCTTAATACCAAGAATTCTAGAAGTAAAGGAGACATACGTATACGGTGTCAGGAGTGAAAAGCTTTATAGTTAAAACTAGAGGTTTACATACACTACATAAAAATAGACCTTTATTTTAGGTCAATTAGGATTACATAAAATATTTAAAAGTTTACATCCATTTCAATAGTATTTAGTACCGTTACCCTTAAACTGTATGACTTCGGTCAAACATTTTGAATATGCTTCCACAAGATTCTCTCAATACTTGGTAGGGGATTATTCCTCATGACATAATGGTGTAACTAAGCCATGTTTGTAGAATTCCTTGCTCACACCTACCTTTTCAGCTTTTCTCATAAATTTTCAATAGTAGTGAGATCAGGGCTTTTGTGAAGGTCACCCCAAAACTCCAAAATTGATGATGTAGTTTTTGTTCTTAGGTTAAAATACACATTTCAGACCAAAGAATGATCATCTCTGGGATACAAAAACCGTCCTGAGTGGTATAATAGCATCTTGTTTTTAATTGTGTATAATTGTTTGTATACATGAGTGAGGCACCTTTAGGTTTCTGGAAATTGCACCAAAGGATAAACTAGACTTGTGCAAGTCCACAATTATCTTTCTGATATAATGGCTGATTTCTTTAGACTTTCCCATGATGCTACACAAAGAAGCAATGTGTTGCAGAAGTGTCTTCAAATACATCCACAAGTGTGTCTAACTCAAAAGCTTCCAAAAACATGACATCATGATTTGGGCTCTTCCAAATTGTTTAAAGGCATAGCAATAGTAGTGTATGTTTTCTCTTTGTATTGTCTTATCCTTGTGTCCGTGCCTGCACTTTTGGCCGAGAAAGGGAACATTGACCAGTTGTTTCCTACCTCTTAAGGTAGGTAGGATAATTAGTCATGAACAGCTGGGAAGAGGGCTTAGTCTTAGGGCCCACTGTCTTTGTTTAACTAATCCATTCCCTGACACTGAAAAACATTGAGCTACAATTTTACTAAAGATTGCAGATCTCAAAAGAATTGCCATTAAAATGGTTTATAGCTACAACAAACAAGCAGCAGGTAGTAAACTCAATGTACAATCCAACTGGTTTTATCTCGGGCTAGTGCCAAGTGCATAATCTCTGGTTTTCTCCTTTTCAGTCCTACACAGGGATCTGGTCTTCCATGCAGAGAAATCAAAAGGTCACTTCATCTAGAGGTGATTCCAGGGTGATAGCAGCTGGCCAAGTGAGCACAGAGACACTGCTGCGTGACACAGATGAAACAGGAAAATGAACGGTCATGGTTATGGTCCAATGTTAAGGCAGGCAGTATATAAGCAATGTCAGATAACAGGCAGGAGTTCATGGCAGGCAGCACAAGATCAGAAACAAGCTGCTGTTGTACACAAATGAATACAGCTCGAGAATGTAGTCGCAGAACAAGCCAAAGTTCAAACACTAGTAATCAGCAGAATCGGGAGTACCATGCAGCAGGACTAGAGGAACCTTTGATCTGGCGCTTAGGAACAAAGCATGTTAATGAGCACTGATACGGTGGGGACACAGATGATGGTGCACACCCAGAGCTTTTAAGAATCTGAAAGAGCCTGTGCCGGCACCCTGTGGGAGCTGGAGTAGGAGGGGTATGCCCAAGAATGTAGACATAAGTCAGAGAAGAATCTAGGAAACTATGGACAGTTGGGGCAGTAAGCAGAAGTCACGTGAAGCTGCTTTCACATGTGACATTTTAATTGTGTTAACCATGCATTAACAATGTTTTAACATTTTGCAAACATTTATATTGGGCTAACAAATGCACTGTAAATCCCCATGCTACGCTATTTAAATGCAATGTCACACCTGTGTTCCATAAGGTGCTGTTCCCCTTCCTTTATGAAGTAGTGCAGCAACCTGCACCTTATTTCGACTATTAATGGAACATAGAAAGACCTTACAATGTTGCTCAAGTGGAATGATGACATACACTTCATATCACTAGAAAAAGCATGCACTTATCAGATACAGTAGGTAGATAAGGCTATTGTTCATTCCTACTGCTTATAGGGTCAGATTAGGTCATTATTGACTGTCTACAGAGCCAAGATCAATGCAAGAAAGTAAGAGTGTAAAACTGTAAAACTGTAAGCACAGGTTGCCTTTGGACTTTTAAACCCTTCCTGTAGATCATCTCTCTCCTGTATAGCATTAAGGAACTATACTCCAAGTCACCAGAACAAGGGTAGAGCTGAATACTTGTACCGTTAGTATTGGAATCCCAAGGTCAATTTTAGAAACTGCCTGTCTATTCACAAGCTGCCCCCCACTTGTGCTCCAGGAGGAAGTGGGATATATAGCTGAACAGCTTGTGAGCTGAAAAACGCTTGTCTGCCAATTAACCCTCCACACATACTCACACTCCTGTGTTCGATGGTGGGCCTGCCCTAGAATGTAATGTAGACATGTGAAACTACACTGCATATTTCTGTTAATGCAAAATTTCATGTAAAAAGATAGTCTGAAATTATGATTCTTGAAAAGAGAATAAAAGATGCAAAGTGCTGACCTGCTCTCTAGAAATCTTGGATTTCTACTATGGTAAGGTCAGGGCATAGCCTACTACTTCTCAGAGCACGAAGACTAGAGGTGACAGGCAATGCCCTGGGACACCTCACTTATCTTCATCAGATGTTACTAGGAGAGCGGGGTACATGACTGCGGATACCAATCTCTGTCTTTTTCGGACGTCTATTTCCCTCTCTTCCTGTCTCTTTCTCCCTCCAGATAAGGCGCTGCCACAAATAAATGATCATGTTCCCCATTTGCTCAGATAAAGGAATGATCATTTTATCCTGCATTTTGTGACAGAAGATTCTTCATCGGTGGTGGGGGCTAAACAAGACGACTGTGAGCTCCATTTAACCATTTGTAGACTTTAAACTTCATTAAACCGTCACAGATCATGATCTACACTAAAAAGTGAGCTTCACCATTTACTGACTGCATATACCAAAGGAGGATGAAAAGTAATATAATAGTAAAACCCTAAAGATGACCCTGCCTTTCACAGCCCAAAGGGGACAGAAGAGTCCATGTGGGGGCACACCTAGAAGAGGCAGATTTCTATGACCCCCCTTAAAAATAAAAATATTTGTATGCTTACACGTGAGTTACAATCACACACACTATACACACCATATATACATACATAGAGCATGTACACACATACATACAGTACATCCAAAAAAGATGCAGTGGGGTGGTACAGTGTGTGAAAAAAAGCAAAGCAGTGGGTGCAAGTCTTCGGGGTCTGACGAGGATCCCAAACATCAATATCTGTCAACTGTGAAGCAGCACTCCATAAGATGAAATGCCTTGAGAATGCCTTGATTTAACAGGCGAAACGTAGCATCACTATGGTGGAATAAAAACATGATTTTTTTCATCTTATGGAGTGCTGCTTCACAGTTGACAGACATACAGTACAATATACACCCATGCATCACATACACAGACATACAGAATATACACATCCTATATACACACATACAAATAATACACACATACATACAATACCATATACAGACATACAGCGTATACACACACATACAAATACAGTATATACACACCACACACACATAAAAAGCATATTCACACCCAATAACCAAGATGTCGGAGTCCATGCTTTACATTAGCAAAATAATAAAATAATAAAAGCATAAACCATAAGGTCAACTATTTGGCCACTTTGTGGTCATTTATGGTTTAGTGGCAATAATAATGATTACTTTATTTGTGAAGCTTTGTCCTCCGAATAAGTCCCTCAAAGTAATTCTTGCAAGTTTTTCATTCTCTGCTTGTATTCTTTACTGTAGAATTCTGCTCTATTAAGAGAGAATTTTTCCTAGTGACTTTAGCTTACTTGTAGTGTCTATTGGAGTATAAATATATATAAAAAAAAGCTCTCTCGAGCTTGTATATGCTATTCTCTTTTTGCATTACAAATAGAGAGACACTCTTTTTCTACACACCGTTGGACCACTTACTTTGGGTGAGAACCACCAGGAGTCTAGTGCATCCTCGTATGCCTGCACCCTCTCTCCACATATGACCAGGCATACTATGCCTGCTGGGACCAGTAGTGCCAGTGCTTACACTGAAGCATTGTTATGCCAGCTTACCTTCTCCCTGATTGTATGACACTCATAATCCTCCTGTCTATATAACCACTATGCAGAACATCATCTCTCTTACTATAAATATAGCACTTAACCTCCTTGACTCTTCATGCAGCAAATCATTTTCCAGACTCCACTTGCAGAAAATTATCTCCCACCATTTGCAACACATCACCTCCCTGACTTCAAATACTCTGCCTAACCTAAGTTGCAGGACATCCTCTCCCTGCCTGCACATACTGCATATAATCTTCAGGACACCAGTTGCAGAATATCCCGTCCCTAACTGTACACACTACAAATCATCTCCTTTACTCCAGATGTAGCACATCACCTCCTTGATACCACATGCAGCACATCACCTCCTTGATACCACATGCAGCACATCACCTCCTTGATACCACATGCAGCACATCACCTCCTTGATACCACATACAGCACATCACTTCCCTGACTCTAAATGCAGCGCACCATCTCCCTGACACTAGTTTAAGCACATCATCTCCCCACCTCCACGTACTGCACATCATCTCCCCAACTCCACGTACTGCACATCATCTCCCCAACTCCACGTACTGCACATCATCTCCCCAACTCCACGTACTGCACATCATCTCCCCAACTCCACGCACTGCACATCATCTCCCCAACTCCACGCACTGCACATCATCTCCCCAACTCCACGCACTGCACATCATCTCCCCAACTCCACGCACTGCACATCATCTCCCCAACTCCACGTACTGCACATCATCTCCCCAACTCCACGTACTGCACATCATCTCCCCAACTCCACGTACTGCACATCATCTCCCCAACTCCACGTACTGCACATCATCTCCCCAACTCCACGTACTGCACATCATCTCCCCAACTCCACGTACTGCACATCATCTCCCCAACTCCACGTACTGCACATCATCTCCCCAACTCCACGTACTGCACATCATCTCCCCAACTCCACGTACTAAACATCATCTCCCCAACTCCACGTACTGCACATCATCTCCCCAACTCCACGTACTAAACATCATCTCCCCAACTCCACGTACTAAACATCATCTCCCCAACTCCACGTACTAAACATCATCTCCCCAACTTCACGTACTAAACATCATCTCCTTGACACTAGTTTCAGCACCTCATCTCCCTGACACTAGTTTCAGCACTTCAACTTACAGAAAACACTTCTGGCAACCTGCAGACTTTTGAGTATTAAATTGTTGATTTGTGACCGTTTTTTCAGAATACTACATATATTTCAGTTTGACATACAAAACCATGATATATCCTCAGGTCTCTAATCTGCTATCACAATCCTCTGCTCTCCAGTCCTCATTGCTGACAGAACATTCACAGGTATCCATGACACAGAATGGGAAAGCAGATTTTTACCCCATGCTGGATGCAGCTCTTATAAATTCATGAGATTTCCATCTAAAGTCTCGGATACTTGAAAGTAATACTTCTCTGCGGACCTTTTGTTTCAGGAGAAGGCAGCAGGGGAGCAGCACATACATACACATGTAGCAAAGAGTGTCGCCTGTGGGTAAGCAGGCAACGAGACCAGATCTCCAGCTAACAAGAATTTATACGCTGCCAGTTGTTACTTTCTCCTCAGCTAACATAGTGTTGTTTTCTATCAGGGAAAATTGCTGGATTCATCTGGATGAAAGAAATTTCAATGGCTGCCTATGGTCCTCACATTAAATATGCGACAGCATCAGCTCACAGCATAGCTCACAATATATAGGTATTGTATACCACTTATACACATGAGCTTATAGTTGAATCTCCAATCATAATCATATTAATAATAATACAAAAAACACATTATATTTTCTGAAGTTCAATATACTCAGTGGCGGAATGACTACAAATCAAAAATGTCACCAGTTTTTTTTTTTCCTTTTAGGAGTTTTTATTATAAATTTTAAAATAAATTAAACATTTCCACTGTGTATGTGTGTGTGTGGGAGAGGGGGAGCAGAGTGGTCCATTGTGTCATGAGAGGTTTATACGATTTAGGAGCAGTTATTTAGGTGACTTTATACTGTAAGGACTGTGGTACTCTATTGGTGCAGTGCAGAGATTTTTCGCCTCTGGCAGCAAGTACCCTAGAATCGGCCTTGGGAATATGTGTGTACACTGACCTATCAAAAAATGTTTTGCAATTGTTAATAACTTTCCTAACAAAGGTCCTAACAAACATCCCTAATGAAGGTCCTGGTTGGATAAGGAACCTACCACCGCCCAAGGTGAGTTGATAAAAACTCCCTGGGTCTGGAAAGTTCTAGGTTCTTCTGTTCTCAGCTTGATGAGAAGAGAATGTGTATGAAATCTGCTGTCTGAGACTTGGCCTGCAGATATACCTCCTCAGCCCTGACTTCTAACAGGGCCTGCCTAAACCTGTTGGATTACAACCAAGGCTACAACCTCTCCAGCCTGAAGCTCCTTAAATACCAGGCTGTGAGCAATCTTTGTGACTCTGGACCAGTTGAACGGTTATCTCGGCCTATTGCCTTTGCCGTGTTTTTGATTAAAGGAATTGTGAGTAAATGTTTGCATACATTGTCTCAGCGTGTTCCCTGGAAGCCGTATACCATCACGGACCTCCCCTTTCCCTCCTTTCTTGCAATCCACCCATCCACACCTGCCTGGTATGGACGAGACCTGTTCCACCTGTACCAAGCGACCGTGACATTGTTGAGCGCTAGGCCGTGCTCATGCCAGCCACTCAGGTACCAGAGGAATCCGTCTGCCGCCAAGCCCAAAAATGTCAGGCCCTAGAGGGGATGTTGTACATGGAAAAGGACCCATGTGCTGCTAAGATGCCACAGTGCACTTCTTAGATCATAAAGAAATATGAATGGGGAATAAGCCCTGAAGCTCCACAAAATGAAAAACTGCAGGTAACACGTTAAAAAAAGCCATTAAACAGGTATTCTGGACATCCTGGGGGGCAGCAAATAATGCAAACATCTGATCAGTGGGGATGGATATCCCAAGGATATGTGATCAATAAATAAATATCACAATACCCTTTAACCAGCAGCCGATCTGTAAACAGTTGACCAGTGGGGGTGCACAGTGTTAGCTGCCTGCCAATTTGATATTGATCATGTATCAATATAAAAATCTTGAAAAGACCTTTAACCACCAGGCGATCTACTGATGCATCTTTACTTTCATTTTTAAAACCTTCATTCAAGATGCAAAACAAGATGAAATAAAGCACTTCACAATTCAGATATGCATCACTTGCGTCACTTCTCTGAGGGCGCGTTTACACATTACGCTTTGGTTGCGTTTTCATTGCATTTTAAAACGCATTACAACAGCTGAGGAGAGGTGATTTGCCTAATTACATTACTATTTAGATTTGTTAACGCATGCGTTTTGTAAATGCAAATGTTAACAGTAATGTAATTAGGCAAATCACCTCATCTCAGCCGTTGTAATGCGTTTTAAAACGCAATGAAAACGCAACCAAAGTGCAACGTGTGAACGCACCCTAACACTTATCACATATTTAATATATGTCCTGTTCGTTTTTTTTTGGTTAAGTCTCTCTCCTTTAGTGAACTTGCTACCCCCTAAGCACACAGGGACAATTAATTATTAATAGTTTTGCGCCAGTTTTTATCAGGCAATCCCAGGGGCTTTTCTTTTGTGCCTGTTCTGACTGATTTACCAAGTGTCAGGCCGTGGTCACACGTACCGCTAGGCGTCCGTCATAACGCGACGCTAGCGCACAGGGGGAGGTCCTCGGCCCAAACGCACATGCGTTTCCAGGGAAACGCATGCGATTGTTAAGCCGATCTCATGCGTTTCTCTGGAAACGCATGTGGGTTCGGGCCGAGGACCTCCCCCTGTGCGCTAGCGTCACGTTATGACGCCTAGCGGTACGTGTGACTGCGGCCTTGGCGCCACAAAAACCTCAGTTTTCCACTCCCAACTTTTTTTTGTTCAATTTGGGTACAGCTCTTGAATCTGACATTTTCCTGGACATATAGTTTCCTTATACGTTTTTTGGTACATAATCAGACAAACAAAAAACAAGTCTACCAACTTCTAAACCCCTTCATGAATGCGGTTTGTCATTTCTGATGCTCATTTGTTCATCTTATGGTGAACATAAATACAATACATAAACGCGGTGTGCCGCAATATAGACTCACAGTGAAAAACAATTCTAATATCACCGTAATGTGAAAATGGTCCAAAAAAAAAGGGAAGTGGTAGAGCTCACCTGTCTCATATAACGATGCAGCCCGGTGCACGGATCTCTCCCCAGACTCCAAGGGTCACAAGTAACACACCAAAAAGAAAATAGGTCCAGCACTTGGAGGTTCGATTTATGCTCCAAAATTTATCCTACCATGTATATGCGAATGAATAAATATTGGAGAAGAAATCGAGTCTCTGAGTGCTTGACCTATTTTCTTTTTGACTGCTAAAATCAGGCGCCAAAAATAATAAATGGCGCCTACATTGTCAGAAGAAGAACGCCTCATTTCACATGACCTGCTCCACAGTTCCCTTCAACCAAGGTAAAAAGTCTCACTTTTCAAGAGCTGACTATGCACACAAGGACAAGATCTTTCCTGAAATGGGAATATTTGCTAAACCAAATGTAAATGTTTAAATTGATAGGATGTTTTTTAAAAGTGTAAAAGAGACTGAACCTTCAACCCATCTGTAGCCTCATAGGGCCTCATTAAACTCATCCCAATCCCAACTCCCACAGAGCACTCCACTCTGTCAGTTCAGGTGTGCTGTACCATAGAAACTGCAGAACTGAATCAATGATATAAAGTGTTTTCATGTCACATTTACCCTATTCCATGTCAGACACACACTGGCTAACACCCTGCAGAGGAGCACACTCAAGAAAAGATCTAGCAGAAAAGCTTTACCTCCATGGTGCAATAACACAGCATGTCACTCCAGCCATCCGTCCACTGTAAATAAGCGGCTCATTCATGTTTTAAAAAAAGTTCAGCAACTTCAGATTTCTCTTTATCAGATCTTCACTTACTGTCAATGAATGGGTATACTCTACAGATGTTCCGTTTCTCAAAAGCAGGACCTTCAGCCTCGCAGAGTATGTGTACATGATGCAGGGTTGTAACTAGATGTATACTCATTTGTACACATGTTTATAGAATCACACACATTTACGCACTCATATATACACATTTATATTATATATACACACACACACAAAGTTTTAGACTCCTAGGGGGATATGTATCTTTATTTTGGTGTGCGGAATTGTCTCACTTTTGCGACTTCTTGCATTTTTGCAACATTTCACTGTGACTTTTGTTGGCACCTTTCAAGTACACCTCGGTCTGCACCTTGTGCAGTGTGCCTTATGTATCATTACTTCCCAGATGTTCCGTGCAACTTTTCACTTATGTATCACTTTTTTTGCTTGTTTTTGCGACTTTTAAGGCGCAAATCTGCACCTGGTCTACGACAGGTGCAAAGGAATGATTTTTTTCATGGACCCTATTTTAACATCTAAATTGGAATTATTTCACATGCTCTAAATTTTGCACAGTACATTTTTACACCAAATTTTACGTTTTGCACAGTAACCTGTTTTTTGAAAATTCTAAAATTTTTTGTTGCACCTCAGAAAGTTTTAATTGCGCTTTAATTGCATTTTGAAACCTGTTACAACAGCTGAGGAAAGGTAATTTGCTTTAATTATATTACTGTTAACATTTTCATTTACAAAATGCATAGTAAACGCGATGTTAACACATGCATTAACATCACGTTTATATTGAGTTTTGTAAATGCAAATGTTAACAGTAATGTAATTAGACAAATCACCTCTCCTTAGCTGTTGTAATAGGTTTCAAAATGCAATCAAAACGCAACGCGAGACCGCACCCTTAAAACCATGTGTGACCGCAGCCTCATATGTCTTCATCTTGCTGGGGTGTGACTAGAGTGCTTAGAAATGCAGGACACAGCCTCAAATCCCAAATTAACAGTAGTGTCCACTCGTGCATATAACCCCTCACGTGGCTTGTGTCCTCTTCTGTATATAACCCCTCAGATGGCTTGTGTCCATGTGGATTTGAGAAATTTGCAACAAAAGGTCTCAAAAAGAAGCCAAAATTTGCACCTGTCACAAGTAAAAAGACAAGATCATACATAAGGCGCAAAAAAGAGCTTCCAAATGTCTCAAAAATTCCCCATAGGCCGCGGTCACACATACCGCTAAGCGTCCATCATAACGCGACGCTAGCGCACAGGGGGAGGTCCTCTGCCCGAACGCACATGCGTTTCCAGGGAAACGCATGTGATTGTTAAGCCGATCGCATGCGTTTCTCTGGAAACGCATGTGCGTTTGGGCCAAGGACCTCCTCCTGTGCACTAGCGTCGCGTTATGAAGGAACGCTTAGCGGTACGTGTGACCGCGGCCATAGAGAGACAAAACTAAGATATATGTCCCCCATACACTCTCTTTTATATACACTTATATGCAGAGATTTATGGACTCATATATACAGTAATACATACAGTATATATATACATACATACAAACAGTAAAACAGTATTTACACATTCATACATTTATACAGACATACGGTATACACAAAACAAATCTGCAGACATACTGTATAGTACATACATATTATATGCATAAATATATATATATATATATATATATATATATATATATATATATATATATATATATATATATATATATATATACACTCACCGGCCACTTTATTAGGTACACACGTCCAACTGCTCATTAACACTTAATTTCTAATCAGCCAATCACATGGCGGCAACTCAGTGCATTTAGGCATGTAGACATGGTCAAGACAATCTCCTGCAGTTCAAACCGAGCATCAGTATGGGGAAGAAAGGTGATTTGAGTGCCTTTGAACGTGGCATGGTTGTTGGTGCCAGAAGGGCTGGTCTGAGTATTTCAGAAACTGCTGATCTACTGGGATTTTCACGCACAACCATCTCCAGGGTTTACAGAGAATGGTCTGAAAAAGAACATTTTCTCACTGAAAAACATCCAGTGAGCGGCAGTTCTGTGGGCAGAAATGCCTTGTTGATGCCAGAGGTCAGAGGAGAATGGGCAGACTGGTTCGACCTGATAGAAAGGCAACAGTGACTCAAATCGCCACCCGTAACAACCAAGGTAGACAGAAGAGCATCTCTGAACGCACAGTACGTCGAACTTTGAGGCAGATGGGCTACCGCAGCAGAAGACCACACCGGGTGCCATCGAAATTGGACAGTAGTAGATTGGAAAAACGTTGCCTGGTCTGACGAGTCTCGATTTCTGCTGTGACATTCGGATGGTAGGGTCAGAATTAGGCGTCAACAACATGAAAGCATGGATCCATCCTGCCTTGTATCAACGGTTCAGGCTGGTGGTGGTGGTGTCATGGTGTGGGGAATATTTTCTTGGCACTCTTTGGGCCCCTTGGTACCAATTGAGCATTGTTGCAATGCCACAGCCTACCTGAGTATTGTTGCTGACCATGTCCATCCCTTTATGACCACAATGTAACCAACATCTGATGGCTACTTTCAGCAGGATAATGCGCCGTGTCATAAAGCTGGAATCATCTCAGACTGGTTTCTTGAACATGACAATGAGTTCTCTGTACTCAAATGGCCTCCACAGTCACCAGATCTCAATCCAATAGAGCATCTTTGGGATGTGGTGGAACAGGAGATTCGCATCATGGATGTGCAGCCGACAAATCTGCGGCAACTGTGTGATGCCATCATGTCAATATGGACCAAAATCTCTGAGGAATGCTTCCAGCACCTTGTTGAATCTATGCCATGAAGAATTGAGGCAGTTCTGAAGGCAAAAGGGAGTCCAACCCGTTACTAGCATGGTGTACCTAATAAAGTGGCCGGTGAGTGTATGTATATATAATATATATATATATATATATATATATATATATATATATATATATATATGTATGCATGTTATGATATACTAATACATACAGTATATACAGCATACACACATTCATACATACCATATATATAACTACATACAGCATATGCATATGGCTGTGGCTTATGGCGGGTGGGAGTCTGGACGGATGAGCCAATGAGTGGGCGGGTGGGAGTCCATACCAGCACAGGAGAGGGGTTTGCAGCTATGAATTCGGCCGTCTGTCTTATCGGACAAGTGGAGGGTTGACAGTTGTGCTTTGGGCTAAGGGAAAGGTGGACAGCTATGAAAGGTGGGCAGCAGTGCTTTGGGCTAGGGGAGGGTGGATGTGCCAGCAGGCGGACAGGAGGTTGAGCGGCTGCCTGGGCGGATGAGTGGACGCCCGGCACAGCTGGGCAGCTCTATGGGAGGACCTGTTGTTGCGGTCAGCAGGGATAGAAGGGCTCTAGGTGTGAATGCCACATTTACTATTGTCTCCATTGGGAAACCGAAGGAGACTATAACAGAATTCTCCACCAGTTCAGACCTGGTCTTAGGTCCCAACTGTCGTACCTTGCACTTGATACTATACTAAGAGACTCCAAGAGCCGGGGTGGCAGGGGAGTGGCAGGGGAAATTTTGAGACTGGCATTTAAAACGGGGCCGGGCTGGAAATATGGTATTTTCCGACTGTTACATTCATTTGTTGCTGTGAATAACTGCGTGATAACTGGGGTGATTAAGTCACAGAACTACAGTAGTTTCAGATCTTGCGATAAGTGATCTTAAAGTAAATATAAATTGACAATACAAACTGCATGACATGTCATCTGCAATATAGGAGCACAAATGTGCTCAGGGCAGTGTTATTCTGCAAGATACAACAGCCATGATAAAGGCCGCTGTGGGGGTCACTCACTGGATACTATTAACAGAGGCAGTAAGCCATCACTTATTAATAAGAGCACTCCCACTCCAGTCATAATGAACGTGCTAACTGTGGCCTAATTCAATATCGGCGGGGTAGTGTCCCCCCTCCCCTGTCCATAAGTGCAGGAATCTGCAGCCTGATCTGTGAAATTAATTTTACATGCTGACAATTTAGTACGCCTCTGACCAGATAAGCATAATTCATTAAATTTCTGAGTGTTATGATCATGGCGGCGGCACACGTTCCTGTATGCAGCGTTGATGCCGTAGACGAACACAGTAGATATACATACACTACACATACAATTCTAGGAATTCAGTTACAAGGATGTTCTGTTGGGTCATACATACAGGCAAATACCCTGTTTCTATGAATGGTTTTATATTATTTTTTGCTCTGAAAAATGGGTTAGGACTGGAACAAACAAGTCAACATTCATATAAAAGTAATAATGTCATCATCTCCTGGAACATCATCGTAACTCTCCAAACCCTGACATCCACTGTCCACTGAGGTATGCATTATAGCCCTCTATTCTAAGGATATGGCAAAAATCCTCCCGACATGTCCCTATAGCTGTGAGCAGGAACGAGGTGTGCTCCTTGACAACAAAAAAAAAGCTGCTTTCGAAACGCGTTGGAGAAATTCAGACACCTTGGACTTTCTAATTCGGTAATGTGACAAAGCGGGACTTTGCAGCAAGTGCGGAAGTAAACTGCAGGCTGGTGCGACCACTGCACACCGCTGTAGTTGTATACCATCACTCTTCTACCCAATACTGACCGCCTATTTGAGAATATTTGCCATAATCTACTCCCAATGTCATAGGTTTATCTAGATACCATCAGATATTACCAATGGAGGATGGGTAGCACTCTCTGATACATGTAGTCTATCAGTTACCTTTGTAGCTAAGTCAGATGGGCTACATTATCCTAAATTGGCACTAAGCAGTAAATTCTTTTTAGGTAGTAGGGAGTGTTTTAGTGGTACTACATTATATGTCCTCCTTATTGCCAGCACACATGTTTTAGACTTACACACACATATGCATATACTAACCCATACATATACACACACTTAACTAGATACACATATAAATACTACCACATAAATATAGGCATTTAACATGACATACATGCACCAATCTATATACACATATACTAACATATACATAAACACACAACTATCTGTACACATACATTATACACTCACAATGTACGTAATTGCATATACTCATACACAAAAACACGTATACTGCACATACAGTTTACACATACATACACATATACAAACACATTATTCACCGAGTTTACACATACATACATATGTGCAAATGATAACACATACATATCATTCACTTGTTTACATTCACAATGTACATATAACCTGCACATGCACTGACCTTTATGCAGACTTCTATCTCAAGACACTGGTAAGGAGAGCAAAGAGGAAAGAGAGCAATGCAGATGATAAGCAGCTTCTGCTGAAATGAAGAGGGTAAGGGGAAAGGAGAGAACAATTTAGCAATGTGCAATGAGCAGTTTCCTGCTCCTGACTTAGATTACACAGTGCTTTGATCCTTCCCCATCTAGTAGAACCCGACAGCGAGGAGGTAGGTGATGATGAGCCTTCATGCAGCTGCTGTATGTCCTGCTTTCCCTTCTCTTGCTTAACGTATATGTGACTTGCACTGATGGATGCAGGTAGATCATATATGTGAAATGGACAGCCATGGCCCCAATGGGGCCCTGGGCTTCCACCCATAACGCCCCAATGAGGATCCGCCATTGGCTGCTTGTAGCCGTTACGCCTGTGATCTGCCTTCAACTAACAGACTAGAGGGGGCATATTTCAAACAGCTATAACTTCTGGACATTGGCACCTAGACTCAAATTAATTAATTTTAAAGAGGAGGGCCACCGAACAACTAATCTGGCAAATAGACACCCTTGGCCAACCAGCCATAGCTATGATTGGCCAAAGGTGTCCTCCTGGCCAATTACTGCCATAGCTAATTAGGGGCGTCAATTTGCAAAATTGGCAGATCGGCTGCCAATCAGGCAATATGTCCAGGTCATGTGGGATCCACTACCACAGTTCCTGGATTTCCAATATTTGAATGTCTGAGATTTGATCTCTCTGCTGAGTCCTTAAATATATTCTCAAATGAATATCAGTAAAGTAAAAATGAAGAGTTCCCACACGAGAGAATGATGCCCCTCCCCCACTCCCAGGAGTGATAAATAAGCACAGAGTAAAGATTGAACTTCTGTGATGAGATTGATAAATCAATAACTTTGTGTAAGGTTTCTCTACTCTAAATTACATATAAAATCCCAGAGTTTCCAGAGCCTCAGGCAGATTGAGGGGGAGCAGCAGGGACCGGTACATGGAAAATTGCTTTTTTTTCTAGTGACTTTATATTTGCCTCACACTACCTGTAGAATCCAGACACTGGTTATCACCCTTACTTTTCCTCCACCGCTCCTTGATCACAACCGCTATCACTGGCCACAGATAAGGACAAGTGATTTCCCAACAAGAATAAAACCAAAACAGTAGGATCCAAATGAGAAATCTTATGTATTCAAGATCAGGTCTGGAAAATCCACCCAGCCATGAACTGCTGAGGACCTGCACATCCGGGAGACTGATGCTTTCAAATCTTCCTTGTCAGCGGAGCTGTCAATCATGCCTCTGCTCGCTGAACTTGTGCCCCGCTGGTAATTTGCATGAGCACCATGTACAATAATGTGGGGTGACTGACAGCAACCTAACAGAAGACATGTTACAGAACGAGTCACTATCCAAAGGGCAGCTAAAAGTGAGAAGATGGGCCTGGAGAGCATTGTAACCAACCAAAAAGGGTTCCCACCGAATGCCTCTTGCTTTTGCAGAGAGCAGATTTACCTAAATTCCCTAGTTCCCTCTGTACTTATCATAATCCTGAGGCTATTCCAAACAGCATTTTTTCCACCATATATAATTAAGACAACTTACAATTCATTCATTACAGATTAAGCTAATTTAATTGTTCTGCATCACGAAAGCTCATGGTGTAAAACGTCAACTCAATCCATGAAGAAAAAAACTAAGTAAAGTTACCACAGGAATCTATAAAACATGTGCTTTATTACATATTCACAAAATTGTATCCAAGCGACATTCCCAAAAAAGGTAGACTATGACAAAAGGTCCTAAGGAAGATTCCGTTCGAATCTGGTTTTAACTTTCCATTGTAATCTCATGAGGATAAATAGGCAGTGGATAAATCTACCATAGGCTTTTATGGTGTCTATTCAATGGATATCTTTCCTTACAATACCCAGGATGTCTACTAGGCTATTCCATCCCGAGTTTCTAATTATATGCATATGTATACTGACCTGACATGTGCCAAAAGGCTACAGCCCTGCCGTGTTCCCTCACAGCAGTTTATGACCTTATGCTGTAAATTTCCATATTCAGAAGAAATTGCACAGAAACCTGGAGGGTGCATTTCCTGCTGGTGCTAACATGCTTACTTTTTTATCATTATTATTAGAGGCCCAGACACCTGTGGGTTAAATGCTCCATAATTCATTGGGGTGTGTAGTTGGCAATATTACTATTAGTACTATTTTGGTAGCAAAGCAGCACAATAAAATCTTCCCTCCAAAAGGCAATTGCCGCTACTGTTGAGCCCTTTTGTTTGCCCCTATATTAGTTCCTAACCATGTGTGGGGTTTTTCAGTAATTGAGATGCTTAAGAAGTTTAATTAATTTGTTGGAGGTGTCTACAGTTCTTGCACCGCATATTGCTTTGCAAATGTGTCATGGCACCATCAGATTCTGCCCTTTAAAAGCTAAATGGCTCTCCTTCCCTTCTGTGTCTTGCCATGTGCCCAAATAGCAGGTTACATCCACATGTGAGGTCAGTACTAAACCCTCCATTTTGTTTAAATGCAAGTTAGTTTTAAATATTGTTACATTTTTTCTAATATATTTAATAAATTCTACTTAGTTTGTAAATGCCCCTTAGTACCAGATTTACTTCTCCATTGTTGAGGTTGACCTGTCTACCAGGCTAAAGACTCTCTCTCCTGTTTGTTTACACAGCACTGAATAGTGCTCTCTCCCTGGCTGTAGTATGATTATTTTCAATGTGGGGGTTGAGAGTGCTGCTAGCTTTGTGAAGAGAAATCCATCTCTCCAGCTCCTCACAACACCCACAGGAAATCTCCTTAACCTGTGTCAGTGAGGAGGAGGGGTAGCTTAACTGTATATTGCAGCTCCCTGCCTCCATGACTGGAGAGAGAACATCAATAAATGTGTTTTTTTAAAAGAATGTTGGTTCTAATCCCTTAATTAGAGGTATCAGTGGAACATGTATAAAGGCATTTAAATGGTACGTATGTAGGGGTGGTGGTGGGAGATCGCTGGTGACAGGTTCTCTTTAATTAAAAGAACAAAATGATACCAACATAAAGCAGAAATAAGGTAAATGTTAGTTAGTTACTAGTTTTGGTGGTTAGAGGGTCTGTCTGACCCTCTAATCTCTTAGGTAGCATCAAGATGCACATGGCCCTCAGTACTCTGCAAATGATTGAAAACATGGAGCCCAGGGAGGAAGGACACTTGTTAGTTAAAGACTGAATCTAGCTGTCACCACAGTCACCCAATACAGTAGATACAGTAGTAAAATAAAAATAAACTGGGGTGATATAAATGCATTTGATGTATACATGCATGAAGTACAGGTCCCCGGGTTACGTACAAGATAGGTTCCATAGGTTTGTTCTTAAGTTGAATTTTGTAAGTCAAAAGTGTATATTTTATTTGCCTCAGTGACCATTGGAGTTTCAAAATTTTTTGCTGTAATGGGACCAAGAATTATCAATAAAGCTTTATTTTAGACATCTGACAGCTGATCATTGCGGCCTGGAACTAAAGTGAAGCATCTAGAGAGCTTCACTAGCGGTCACAGTGGGCAGAGGTATCTGTCTTTAGCTAGGAGTCGCCTCAAAGTCGGGTGTTCTTAAGTAGGGGACCGCCTGTACATTGATGGTCCTCCTTCATGCACCATTTATGCCAGGGCTGGGGCCTAACCATGGCATTTACCTGTACTCCTGTTGGCCAGTCTGAGCCTGAATGCTACTACTGTATAAAGCGCTCTATTTGCTTCTTTCTTTCCTCTGCATATACCGTAATTAACATCTGCAACATCATTTAATTTACTTCAGGTATTGAGAACTTTGTGCATGATTTATGTTCTAGAATCATCCATACAATGTAGATCAATTATGTATATTGTCTATTTACATTACTTTAGACTCCATACACTGTTGGGCTATATGCACAAGCTGATTTTTAGAAATGTAGAAGCCAGGATAAAGAACATGAGGCCTTTTTCTTGCTCCACAGATTAGCAGATGATCGCGTCCTGTGACTGTGTTAGACAAAAAAAATCCATTCATTTCATGTAATTTCAACAGACATTCATTTGATTCATACAAGGATTTCAAGTGCAGAAATGGACAGGAAAAGATCCATTGAGAATCAGGTTTTTGTTTTCCACTCCTTGAGATAGTAGCCAACTATAAATTAAAAGTTTACATTGATGTAGTAATCGCTGCTGTAAACATCCAGATATGAAGCATTCAGATGAGTGAGTGGGTAAGCGTGCCGCAATGGGTATCTGGGAGGTAAAAGCAGCCACCGCATGAAAATCACAGCCAGAGCGAAGGCCAATTTTCAGGGTAATAAGCATCGGCTGGCGTTATGCAGATGGCACGTTTGGTCATTGGGATAATGAGCTGTAATAAGGTGAAAATATCTGCTGTTCTCAGGATGCTGCAGTACTACCATAAAACGTGAAACGTCTGCAGCACATTACACCCGTAATCTCCTCATCTTCAATAGCAGTGACTCCCAATGTAATATACCGGACAGGCTACATCTCCCTGCGCGACTCTTTATTAATTCTTCTGCTGCTGGAGGCTACAGGAGAACGTGACAAGGTAATATCATGGTGACTGGAGAAGGTCGAACACAGTTACATGGATCGTTCCCAGGCAGAGTCTCACATCCCTTCACACAGCTTAGATCAGCCTCATCATCTCAATGCAGATGAGCTCTCTCATAAAATGTACAAAGTAATAACCCCCATTATCTGGTAATATCATGGCATTCACACAAAGCAGAAGGATATAGAAATGACTGACTAAACTCCAATATGTATTATCACTTCTCAATTGCAGTTGAACTCCATAAGTGCTCATGCAAATACAGATCTGGAACAATCCCCTTTTCATGTGGGTCAATGATGAATAGAACAAACATTTCTATTAAATATTTTAAGCGACAATAATTTCAGCAATTATTCCTCCTGGAAAGCTGGACGTACCACAGAATCTTTTTCTAGGTTCTGAATGAAGCTAGTCAGATGTCTGTCCACATGAAAGGTTATGATATTTATCAAGTATAGCCTTACTCCTCATGTGGATCGATATTTGATGTACTTCAAGAATCGTGACAAAAATCAAAAGCTTTCACCACATCCAGCTAATCAACATAATATACCAGATTTATTTGTACAACTTTTGTTATTCTGAGTACATTAACCCCATAGCGCAATAAGACGTACCATTACGTCTTACTGCGCATGGGGGAGTATGAAGAGGGCTCACAGGCTGAGCCCTCTTCATACTCACCGGGCATTAGCTACATAATGAAGCAAACGCCCGTCGCTAACACCCGCGATCGGTGCTTGCACCGATCGCGGGTGTTAACCCTTTGATTGCCGCCGGCGGCATTAAAGAGCCGGCGGCGCATGGGCGCCGCCATCTTGGCTCCGATCGTCACTCCCCGTGACGTCACCGGGGAGCGGCGATCCGTTGCCATGACAGCCTGGGATCACACAAAGATCCCAGGCTGTCATGATCGAGGCTATCTATTATAATGTGCGATCTGCACATTATAATAGATGGTATGCAAAATCCCCATATAGTGCCATACTGTAGTATGGCAGTATATGGTAGGATCAATCAGACAACCTAGGGTTAAAGTACCCTAGGGAGTCTGTAAAATAGTAAAAAAAATAAATAAAAAAAGTAAAAAAAAAAAAATTATATTAAAAAAACATAAAAATTCAAATCACCCCCCTTTCCCTAGAACTGATATAAATATAAATAAACAGTAAAAATCATAAACACAATAGGTATCGCCGTGTCCGAAAATGCCCGATCTATCAAAATATAATAACCGTTTTTCACTGCGTTAAACCCCGTAACGGAAAATAGCGCCCGAAGTCGCAAATGGCATTTTTTTGCCATTTTGAAAAATAGAAAAAATTCTATAAAAAGTGATCAAAGTGTCGAACAGTCCTAAAAATAGAAGCATTGAAAACGTCATCAGAAGTCGCAAAAAATGACACCACCCACAGCTCCATACACTAAAGTATGAAAAAGTTATTAGCGCAAGAACACGGCAAAATGAAGAATTTTTTTTCTGTACAGGAGGTTTTAATTTTTGTAAATGTATGAAAACATTATAAAACCTATACAAATTTGGTATCCCCGTGATCGTATTGACCCAATGAATGAAATAGACATGTCATTTGGGGTGCACAGTGAAAGCTGTAAAAACCAAGCCCACAAGAAATGGCGCAAATGTGTTTTTTCATAATTTTCACTGCATTTAGAATTTTTTTCCCGCTTCCCAGTACACGGCATGGAATATTTAATACCATCACTACGAAGTGCAATTTGTTACGCAGAAAATAAGCCATCACACAGCTCTGTACATGGAAAAATAAAAAAGTTATAGATTTTTGAAGGTGGGGAGTGAAAAATAAAAACGCAAAAACGAAAAAGGGCCTGGTCCTTAAGGGGTTAAATAACTAGTGGACCCACATATAGAAATAAGGTCAATGGGGGTTTTTATCATACACCAGCGCTCATGCGCCAGCAAATGATAGTTGCGCCAATGCTCCAGCGCAGCCAGATGCATAAAACGGCTCCTGCATCTTGATGTAACCGGCTTTATGAGGCTCTCAAGCTCTCCAATGTTTTATGGGTGCAGACAGCTCCATTCCATGAGTGGTTGTCAGACCAGGTTAATGCAGATCAGCTGCAATGACTAGGCAACTACAGTGAGAATGGAGCTCTGCTTTCATGATCTGTGGGGGGGTTGAGTGCAGGACTCCAACCAATGATTACCTATTGTTTGGAAAAGTCATCAATATTTTATATCCCTGAAAATTTTACTTAAAGAATGAAATCATTTAAAATATACCTCCTGCTATAAAACCAGGTAGCTGCTTTATTGCATTGTTTTAGAACACCATACTGCAGATATTTGATGCACAATGCACAGGTGATCTCCTTGCGCCATATTTCTCTGCAGAGGCATACTGAAAAAGGGACGCTGCATAATTACTTCCCATGAAATATTATCATTTGTATAAGATTTTACATCATATATTAAATTGTGAGTTTTTCCTGATGCCTCTCGTTACTGCCTTGACTCTGGCCAGGGGGCTCCCCAAGGGGCTTGCAAACACCACATCAATTAGGTATTGCTCTGGAACGATACAGACAAAATAAATCTCTGCCGAAGAGAAATGAGTGTGTTACTGCTGATTGGTCATCAGCTGCGCTCTTTATGGACAGATTATGAGGACTCTGATTCATTTGGCACAAAACAGCAAATTAAAAGGAAGATGAAATTGTTTGGGCATCGCTAAAACATGTGAATGGCTCAGAGAAGAAGACAAGTAGGGAGAATCAAGAATGGGAACAAATGAGGACTGAAAATAGGAAAAATATTCCTATTATAGAATTATAAAGCTTCTCAAAAACTAAGTGCAATCATTTGGAGAACATGTCAGTGACTTATACAGGGGAGATAGGAGAGTTACATGAGATATGTCTAATTACATAATAATAATATCTCCATGAGATCCACACACCTTATACTACAGTAACTGCTATTTCTTCTATTACTACTTACACCCAATGTCTATATTAAGGGAAGAATGAACGCTTCTACAATGTTACCATATATTCATGTAATTGATTAAACAGGAAAGACATAGCCAAAAGGCGATGTTTAAAGCAGTAAGATGGTAGACACAAATGGTAGCCTAGTAATGGAGGAAAAGGGCTGAAGTAAGAGAAAACTTAAAGAGTTTTTGAATACAGCATATGATATAATAGTATAATAAGAGTTTAGCACCTGCAGACTTTAGAGGCAGAGGTTACCGCTAATAATAGAGGTAGGTTGCAAGACATATTACTAAAGGGTTGTCCTTAAGGTAAAGTTAACTACCATATATACTCAAGCATAAGCTGAGTTTTTCAGCACAAAAAAATGTGCTGAAAAACCCTAACTCGCCTTATACTCGAGTCAATGAAAAAAAAACCCTCACCTCCAAAAACCTGTCCTCACTTCTCCAACGCCCTCGTAGGTCTTCTTCGATCTTCAGTACCGACTCCGTCTTCAGGTACTTGCGGCTGCAACGACGCACACTATGATGTCAGCAAGTGGTTGACGTCATGGTGTACGTGAAGGGACTGTGAAGACAGAGCCGGAGATAAAGATAGAAGAGGACCCGCGGGGGCATTTGAAAGGTGAGTACAGAGTTTTTAGGGGTTTTTAGGCTGGGCAGGGGGCTGCTGGCTATATGCGGGGGGGGGGGGGGGGGAAGCAAGCACTGTTTATATAAAGGAGGGGCAGGCAGCGGGCTACTGGCTTTATACTACGGGACAGGCACTGGCTATATACTAGTGGGCAGAGGCTGGCTATATACTGGGGGGTTGCTGGCTATATGCTTGGAGGCATATGACCAATGCATTTCCCACCCTCGGCTTATACTCGAGTCAATATGTTTTCAACGTTTTTTGTGTTAAAATTAGTTGCCTCGGCTTATACTCGGGTCGCCTTATACTTGAGTATATACGGTACTTGGACATTTATGTAGTATGTCGTTTATTGGGCCATCTATTGCGAAAACAGCATAGTTACAGTTAGTCTGTGAATCAAGGACCATATCCCGTTTTTATTATGTACAGATCACGGAGCTAGGGTGGGACTGTGTGCATTATAGCAATATAGCCTGCAAGGAGACAGTCCCGCTTCCTCACTAAACAGTAGTGCCAAACTGTAATTGTTTATAAAAACATTTACTTAGTCCCATAGATGATGCTCCCTATAGTCACTGTAGACTGTTCTTAAAGAGGACCTTTTACCTGTAAAAACTGCACTAGAAACACCGGACCGTGTGTTAGTGGTCTGGCGTATTCATGAGGGGTTGGGATTAGGGGCGGTGACTGCTGTGCTTCATGCTCCCACCTATGGAGTGGGCGGGGTGGTCTGGGGAATAGGCAGTGCCTTGGACCCCCCTCATGAATACGCCAGATCGCTTACAGTGTGGTCCAGCGTTTCTAGAGTACATCGCGGCAGTGTCTGCTAGCATTATCGGAGGTTTCCGATAATGCTAGTAGTTTAACATTACTGCGTCTGTTATAGCAGTAGGAGCTGCTTTTTTTAGTAAGCAGCTCCTAGTGCCGTTTTTACAGGTGACAGCTCCTCTTTAATCTGTGCAGAGAACTCCATCAGAGCAGGGGCATAATTAGGAGAGCCAGGGCCCCATAGCAGACTTCTGAAAGGGGTACCCCTACTCCCTTAGAAATTATACACATTTGTATACTCACATTTATACACTCATGCGCACACATGTATTCACTTATATATACATTAATTAATTTACACAGACCTGTCCCAGTAGCCCAGTAGCTGCTGTTCCGAAGACCTGAGGCTGTCTCATTTTAACGCAATTAACACATTGTAATGAATGAGGAAGAAAATCCTCTGTACGGTAGTATGGCAGTATATAGTAGGATCGATCAGACAACCTAGGGTTAAAGTACCCCAGGGAGTCTAAAAAATAGTAAAAATAAAATAAAGTTAAAAATATATATATATAGTTAAAAAAAAAAAAACTCTAAAAATGCAAATCACCCCCCTTTCCCTAGAACTGATATAAATATAAATAAACAGTAAAATTCATAAAAACATTGGGGTACATTTACATACCCAGTCCTGTCGCGATCCCCGAGGTGCATCGTCCAACAATAATGCACTCTGATGCGATTCACTAAGATGGTGCTCCCGATATCCTGCATGTGTCGCTTCCCCTGCTGAGGTCTGCCGGAGTTCACCTTCTTGTTCCCGGTGTATGCGAGTGCGCACACAATTTGAATTTTAAATCCCACGCTCAGTCCGCATCAGTCAGCTTGTCCGACGGCCACGGCCCCCGATTTGTGTCACATGACAGTCGGCGCAATTTCACCAAAATACGATCGGGTGCGCCAAAAACTCCTGTTAAATGTGGCGCAAATCGGAAATAGTCGGGAAACCTGACGGTAATGCGTTGTGCGGACCCTTTGTAAATGTGCCCCATTATGCATTGCCGCGTCCAAAAAATCCTGGTTCTAAAATAAAATAATGGTTTTTCACTGCGTTTAACCCTGTAACGGAAAATAGAGTCCAAAGTTTTTTGCCATTTTGAAATATATAAAAAGTTCAATTAAAAGTGATCAAACAGTTGTACATTCCTAAAAATGGTAGCATTGAAAACGTCATCAAAAGTCGCACAAAATGACACCACCCAAACCTCCGTACACCTAAGTATGAAAAAGTTATTAGCGCCAGAAAATGGCAAAATAAAACTTTTGTACAGGAGGTTTTAATTTTTGTAAATGTATGAAAACATAAAACCTATACAAATTTGGTATATATGCGTGATCGTACCGACCCAAAGAATTAAGTAGACATGTCATTTGGGGCACACAGTAAAATCCATAAAATCCAAGTCCACAAAAAAAACGGTGCAAATGCGTTTTTTCACCATTTCACTGCATTTGGAATTTTTTTCCTGCTTCCCAGTACACGTAATGGAATATTCAATACCATTTCTATGAAGTGCAATTTGTTACGCAGAAAATGAGCTGTCATAGAGCTCTTTACGTGTAAAAATTAAAAAGTTATAGATTTTTGTAGGTGGGAAGTGAAAAATGGAAATGAAGTTTATGCCACTACTGTTAAGGTACCTGGAAGAACGACACAAGAAAGCACAAAAAATACTGTGCTCTGAGGGCAAATTTGCTATACATGCCATCTGCAAAATACCACTTGTCATGTATTCTGCATGTAATCCTCCTCACTTCGCTCCTGTATTGCTCTGTGATCAAGCAGTATCACTTCTTTTCTGTATGTGGGCTTTATGCTGATACAGTACCCATGCTGGAGTGCTACACTGTATAACCCTCACATGGAGCAGTGTGTGACATTCAGCATCACAGTTGCAGAAATTTATATTCTGATGTGTGTGTCTGACAATAGGAGTTCATTTCATTTCAGATGCAGAACATAAAATAAAGTGCACTGGATGTGGAGGAGCTTTCATTACATTTCTTCAGCTTTATTTTCTTCTAAAAAATTCATAGAGTCCACCTGAGCTCTCCATATATTATATAAGATGTATACAGTCATCATTTCCCAGGTCTTCAGGAAATGGGAATAGAAGTCTCAAAGCGGCCATGAAGACCACGTGTCAAAGGCATAAATCCTCTCAGAGACCGTCTCACAATTCCACAGGGCCCTTATTACCACTAATGCTGAGCACAGACTGTGAGCGAGCACAAGATCGAGCAAGCAAGAAAACCGCCAACCAGGCAAGATGGATGCATGCACAATACACACAAATCCAGAAAAGCAGCACCTTGTGTCCACGTCCACAAGTCCCACTTTAATATCTAAGCATGTGATGTTATTACATCTTTAAAGACTAAATATAAAAAGCATTATCTGGCAGTGATGAAGAAATGATTGGCAAATCTGTGACAAGCTTTGGGATATTCCTGGAACAATGGGATTACACGATGACTGGTACTTTGGCTACACCTTCACCAATAAGTAACTTCCAGATCTCAATGATTTTTCAGTTCTTTATTCTGCTATTCCCTTATGTCTTCTGACAATGTTAAACCTGCTATGGCTGACACTGTTATTGGGGTTCTTGTGGTTTTTGCAATTGTTAGGTTTCGGAGGCTGTCAACCTATGTTTGTCGTTGTTGGTGACAACCCAATGTCTATTATTGTATCAGCATCTTATGTTTCTTTCAGTTGTAAGAATATTGTTAGTGCTCCTGTCACCAGGGTCCTGAGCCCTTGGAATTGTTGTTGGGGAACCAAAGTCTGACATTATTAGAGTTGTTGCTGTTCCAATGACTGTGATTTTGACATTTCAAGAAGTTCTATAGCAGGAGATCAATATTTTGAATGATTTGTGATAGAGCCATACATTAACTAAGATCAATTATTACTTTGGTAATGAATCAAAATAGCCAAAAATATCACAAAGTATTGACTATGTTAAAACTGTAGAATAATCCATACATAGTGATTAATACTCAGCTCAAGCCACAATCCTATTTACCAGGGCATTTGCTACTTTTTTCCCCATAGGGGATGGAACTCCAATTTATGGTGAACCTGCATTTGCAAAACAATGCTGCCAGGGAATGTATGGAGTGGTAGATCTACAACAGCTAGAGAGCGACAGGTTGAAATGGAAGGGGATGACTCTGCCAGGGAGAGCATTCACATCACTGCATGGTCGAGGACAGGCACCAGAGATAACCAGTGAGGTAAATAGTAATTTACCTCCTACATAAAGATGTAGCAAAAGAAAAAAAAAAAAACACATCAAAGGGCAAAGAGTGTGAACAGAGAGATCTGAAAGGTTGGAGATTGTAATTATTGTTTATTAACCTGAATAATGTTACCATCAAGCTGTGACACGGCGTTCTCTCTCTTTTCAATAGATGTGTGTGCATCAACACTGTCTGCATTTGCAAGTCTTGAATAGAGCACAAGAAAAAGAGCGGTGCGGGGAGAGAGGAAGGGATGTGCTGGAGCATGGCAAGACAAAAATAAAAAATAGAAGGGTTACACAAGTCGAGGCAAACAAAAACAAGAAATGAGAAGCGAACAAGCTCCGTCTGCTGGAGCCGCCGGCGTCACTAACAAGCTTCATGGCCGCTCACAGTCTGGATGGAGTCGACATTTGAGTGTAATTATGGGTGACAAATAGGTAAATTGAAAACCAGAATCAAAGTGGAATTCTCAACTGCAGCGGTGAATTGGGTCAGATCATTTCTCCCCCATCACTTTCTGGAGCCCCTCCCTCCACACCACTTGTTACTATATGCGCAGACTGCTCGCCTCCCATGTTTATGCCTCTCCCTCCGTGCTCGCTAATGACATAAATTCTTGTCATTAGGTTTTGCAAGTACTGCAAGCTCTCTAATGGATGTCAGGGGAGCTAATAATCACTGCTGGAAAATTCATTTCACATTTCTATTTATAGTTAATTCAGGTGGGAAACCGACAAGAAAAGAGAGGAGGGCTCAGGGGTCATGACCCAGGTGAAGTGGCAGCTCAGACTCCATAATAGCATGGTGACTCTCACTAATCTGCTTACTTCTGAGAGGGAAAAGCAATGATCAGCAAAGAGAACGGTTAAGGTTGTAGTTAAAAGGGTCGAGCTGGACGCAACAAGCAAAATGAAGAGGCACCAACAACAAAGCTTAATTTAGTTTAGCACCATGTCATGTGACTAGACCGCATGACAGTATGAAAGATCCTAATTTACAAGTTTTCATATAAGGCAGATAATAAATCTCCTCCATTCACACTCCAGCCTGGCTCTACCATGTGCTCATTACCTTCTGAAAATGACTAAATAAAGTCTCAGGATGTGTTGACAGCCAGGACTATGAAGGGCGCTCACAATTCTCTAAGTGGATATGGGCTGACACATATAGACATTCACAATCCATCGCCCAGGTAAATGTAGGCAGGTGACGTTGCTGCCATTAAATCTCTGTCTTCATCAGAAAGGCGCAAAGAAAATCAAGACAGACGGCCTGAACTTGTCTTCACTGACATCGCGGGAAGATTTACGATTTTCAATCTGATATCTCTGCTGCATACGGAAAAGCTTCCTGAAATGGCTGCAGACTGACCCTATTTGTAATGCAGAGCGGGGGCAGGTAGACACCACTTCTAGTGACAGATGACACCCTGCTCGCATGTCTGTCCTGAGCCCAACATGAAGAAATGCAGCCGCCTTCCCTCATCCTTTCAGCACCTGGGACAGCTCCTGCAACATTCCCAGCAGTGCTGTGGTCCTGTGTCCGGGGAGAGGGAAATCCATGTGATAACAGAGGAGATGATGAATGTTTATGGTGTCATGCTGGAGATCACTGTACAAACAGCTCAGCGGTAAATTGATACGTTTTTTTGGACTTTTTTCAAACAATAGGTTACTATGATAGGCATATTTTCTAATTTTTCAACATGTGCTTGGGGTATAAAAAGCAACAGCAACAGATTTTTCTCTTATCACAGTATACCTGAATCAGAGGAGGAAAAGGCTAGCTCCTTAAATGCAATAGTGGATTATAATATGGGCGGTAGCCATCCAAACCACCCACAAATTTTATGTTAAGAAGGACCCTCACCATGAAATCCGTGTACATCTTGTTCATGCTCTCAATACACAGGAGCCATTTCAGTACCCTTAAAGGAAACCTACCATTTAGAATGGTAGGGGTAAGCTGTAAGTACCGAGCACCAGCTCAGGGTGAGCTGGTGCCGGTACTTACTTTCGTTAGTGTTATAAACCGCGGTATCGCGGTTTTAACACTTTTTAAACTTTAGAGCAGCAGAGGCTTCGGCGCCTACATAGGAAATAGCGGTGATGTTGTGCACGCATGGTCGCGCGCAGTGCCGAAGCCCCTTCTGCTCTAAAGTTTAAAAAGTGTTAAAACTGCGATACTGCGGTTTATAACACTAACGAAAGTAAGTACCGGCACCAGCTCACCCTGAGCTGGTGCTCGGTACTTACAGCTTACCCCTACCATTCTAAATGGTAGGTTTCCTTTAAAGGTCCTCCAAAGGAAACTGCAGATTGAGAGCAGACAGAAGAGGGCACATCCTCCAATCTCCAAGAATCTTGATTCTAGTATCATATGTAGGAAGTGATTCCAGAATTGTAGGGGCCATAATATTCATTCAGCCCAGGGCCTATAGAAGCCTTAATCTGCCCCTATTCTGTGTGGCAACATCTAGAGGTAAATCAGATTGTTTCCCAACACCTCATTATGACCCGAGTTTAGCATTTTTGGACTTGATACAGGCAATCTACTAAGGATCCACTATAAATCTCCCACACCAAGAGAAAAAATGTAATACTACAAACCAGTGATCTACCACCCACCTATACTCAGCCAGCAGATCTGGGATGTCCCCCTGTCTGTCCCTATCTGCAATGCTCATTACAATAACAGTGCAGAGTGGCTGAAAGGCAGCAAAGTGTCAACAGCCAAGTAAATTGGAATATCAAACCGAGAATGATAGATTTATGGCCGAATATTAGAGTCTATGCCATAATGTCAGCTGCCAATTTGCCAAGGCCTCTGCCGTGTAAACTATCTTCTTAATTAGCATCTAAATTCTGCTTGACTAGAGCAAAACCCAATTACAATGAATCTCGGCACTCCAGACAGCGGCACAGCACCCTATCTCCTGCTCTGTGCCGCAGTCACATATAATGACACACAGACGCACTGCAGACATGGCAGCTGCGGATATTATATGCTTATTATAGTGGTCACCGCACCTGCCTGCTGCTCACTTAGAAATCTAGACGACATGATATACGTACACCCTGCAACAGCACAACGCATGGGAACCGATTCTGCCATCACACCCTCCAAGGAAGTAGTGTTACTAAAGGCAAAATATATAATGAATGTATGTGCACAATCTCATAAACCATAGCAGTCTCCTGTATAAGGGGCAGTATAATGTTCTTCATATAAGGTGTCCTGGTCCACAAACAGAATGTGGAATTACAACAAAGAATGTAATGCAGGATGGAACCTGACTGTGACTAGATGGTTGTAGTGGTCTATTATAAGGTTATTTTAGCTGAAGTGTGAGGTGAGGTTCCTAAAGGCATTTAGGAATTTAATTCATAGCAATTTACCAGCATAACCCCATTACCCAAATAGCCCCCAATAAAAAGAAAGCAATTTAGAAAATAAGAACAATCAAGTACATTTAGCAGAAAACAGGAGATGTTTAACTCCCACCACCACTAAGTGAGGGGAGTATAGCAATTCTCAAGAGGTACTGAAGAGTGTCAAAAAAGCCACAGGGAGCTCTTCATGCTGAGAACATTTGTTTGTATACATGTATACATATGGACCTGAACTGGGATGAAAATAGTCTCTAAAACTGTAATGAATTACTGCTGTAGACAGGACTTATTTTCTACATGGTGATGCACAGACTGCTGTAGAGTATGCATGTGATAATATTACCACTCTACAGTTTTTTTTCTATTTCTTTCCTTACTTTCTTTGTGTTGTTTTATCATGTCTAGTCCTGAAGCTCAATTTGGCCAGAGCAAATGGCTAAAAGGGGCACATTGCTTTCAACCAGCCAGGAAGAGGGGCTGGGTGGGCAGTGAGTCTTCAAACCCCAGGGAGTCTCCTTTTAAATCAGAGAAACATGCTCCTCACTAAGTGGGAGAACTGACACCTTGGGCCAGCTTGTACTGCAAGACACAGGATGAAAGACTGTGTGGTATTTTCCATCCCAAAACCAACAGACAAAAGAAATACCATAGCTGTCAATAACTGGCACATTCATAATTATGAGTCCCCAGTTACCTGGGACAGTTATGTGGTCTAGATACACTTATGGACAGAGTTTCTTAAGCCAAGCTGCAGAGGAAGTCAGCCAATGGCAGAACACCCCGAGTTGGGTATGGGGTAAATGGTAATAAGGTACCCAGTTGATTGGAAGAAATGGTTGTGCCATCTTCCAATCAAAAGTTATGGGGTTTTAATAAAACCCAAGACCCAGAAAGTACCTCACTGATGGGAGCGGGATAGAAAAATCCCCCTCACAGTGACATCACAGCCAGGGGTGGGGTGTCAAAAATCCCCTGGGTTTAAATTAGTGAAGTGGCCACATGGCTTTGGTTCAGTTCTGAGGACTCTATTGACTAAAAGACTGGATCGATGCTTATGCCCTGTCCTCGGGCCAAGGAACTTCTACCTATTTCCATAGCAAGAGTTTTTTGTTTCCATTTTCCCTGTTTTTAAGTATTGTATGTGTATTGTTTTAACGGTTTTATTTTATCTGACAGTTTTATTCTTTGAGTGTACTGTATTTTTTTTAATGTATATTAATGTTAACTTTAATAAGTCTCTGCTTGTAGCCTTAAAGAATCTAAGTCTCCAAAGGGAATTACGTTACCAGAGGTCATTTTTAGCAGTCTATGTAGTAAGCAATTGCATGTGCTGTGTAAATTCATCATTTTAATATAGAATAAGTAGTGAGTGCATGTTCTTTGTAAATCATCAGTGTGCATTGTCTGTATAGTTGAGGTGCCTACAGCCTTCTTTGCGTAAGCAACTCGTGGGTGGTGGCAGTATGGACTGGGTGCCGAGATTGCTTGGAGTAAATTTAGCATTAGGACACCATTTTGTGGAAGTGGGCAGGACTCCATAGATTTGGTACACCCCATATTTGGACTCCGGTGAGCGGGGTTTGTGACAATACAGATTTACTATGCCGATGTGCAGTCTCTGAGACATTGGGGCACATTTATTATGAGCTGTGCGTCAGTTTGTGCGCTAGCTGTCAGACTACGTAAGTGGTGGCGAACTCACCCTGTGATGTCCCTGCGGGCTAAGGCCCTGCCTAAAGCAGATAAACCGCTTACAGATAAACCCACTATCAGGAACCTAACTGACGGTCCCTGAGTGACCCTACAACAGGACACTTACTTCATCTGGCAGCTGCTGGATGGTGGAGCCGACAGGTAACAGAAAAGACAGGTATAGACCAGTGTTCACACTGGCGCACAGAAACCAACACAAGACTGAACAGGTAACCGGAATGCAGGAATAGACCAGTGTTCACACTGGTACACAGAATACACACACAGGACTGAGACAGGGACAAAACAATAGATATATACAGGTCTACAGGCAGATAATCACAGGTCAGATCCAGGTACAGGTACAGGCAGGATATACAAGTCAGGTCAAGATCAAAAGGGTATATACAGGTCAGGTCAAGATCAAGCTCAAGCAAGTATACACAGGTCAGACTCAAAATAACAGCAAGGTAAGATGGGAATGGGCAGGTAAATAAAGCCAATCCCGGACACGCCCCCAGTAGCACACTGGAGGAACTGTCCATCAGGCTAGTAACCCTTGCTAGGCAAGACAGAAATGCAAGGAGCAGGGTGTGGCTCAGTTAATCCAAACACAAGAATTAAGCCACAGGGCGGGTTCACACGTTCCGCTATCGTTGCGTTCATAACGCGACGCTAGCGCACAGTGGGTGGGGCTCGGGCCGATCGCATATGCGTTTCCCGGGAAACCCATGCGATTAATAACCCGATCGCCATATGCGATCGCCCCAAACTCAGCCCCCTGTGCGCTAGCGTGTGAACGCGCCCACAGTTCACACACAAATAAACGCCTCTATCCCGCAAACTGCGGATAGAGCGACGTTCAGGCACGGACGTTACAGTGCGACACAATCCCCCGTTACAGACCTGTCCCCCAAACTTTGGAAAATCCGCCGAAAGAGCATCCACGGACCCTTAGTAAATAAGCCCCACTGTGTTTACGCAAATTCAATCCGAACAAGATGTGAGGCTACCTTCACGTGTTATCTTTACAATGCATTTACATTGAGTTAACATCACATTGATTTAAAATAGATTTTAATAAAGATAATGTAAAACCATACTTATATAGCTTCTACATAATCGTTATATAAGTGCATTCTTTTACACGCAAGTTGTGTTTAGATCACGTTAACTTCAAATAGATTCAAACCATGTTCATGTAAACACAATGGCTCACATTATCAAAAACTAAGGGCAGTTTGCCTGTGAAGTCTTCAGGGTGCGCCAGATTCAGGAATTGTGGCACCCATTCTGCACCAACTTTATTTTGTCAAAATACCATATTAAAATTGTCTGGATTTTAGTGGGAGAGGGATTTTCCTACAGAATCTCAGTATGTATTAACCCAGGGCCAGATAATAGGGAGGGCCCCTGGGCCTCCACCACTCTGGAGACAGGGGGGGGCCTCCACCAGACCTGCAGGTTCTGAATATTCCTACCAAACGTGCAGCATCCAGGGACCTGCAGCTGTTATTGTCCATAATACAGCAGAACAGAGTGGGCGATGCAAGTTTGTTCTGCTGTATGTAGGTTCTGAGGAAGAAGGTGCAGCTAACGGACCATACCAATAATTTTTTCCCCTCAATTTTGCAGGAGAGCTAATTATTATTATGTCCAGTAGGTGGCAGCATCATTCAGTGATGCTACTTAGTGCTTGGACCCTGGGGAAGCTCTGTATATATCTATGTATTATTTGGGGGGGCAGTGTATAGATCTATGTATTATTGGGGGCAGTGCATATATCTGTATTATTTGGGGGCTGTGTATATATCTATGTATTATTGAGGTGGTATATACATCTATGTATTATTGGGGGGTGTATATTTATATGAGTTACTGGGTGGGCTGTGGAAGAGTGAAGAAATCAGGCGATACTTTTTTTGAGGCTGAGTATATTTGATGGTTAGCTTCAGACATGATGTTATGCATGAAACATAAAATTCAAAAGAATTTTATTCACACTAGGCAGTGATCATTAAAGGATATTTAAAACAACAGATTGATAAATACAGGGACATCTTATTTATGTTAGTGCGGCAATAAAAACACCAAAAACCTGTGAGGTGAGACACAAGAGCCCTGGCTCTTATTTGCTTGTGGCCTCCAGGTCAGAGATGGGGGGGGGGGGGGTGTAATGAAGCTGACATGAATGTTAAGGCCACTTTGTAAGGTGTTGAATCTCTGCATTCGTTTATACTGCCATTCTTTCCTTTCCCTCTGTGTCTTAAAATGTCCCATTAAAATAGTAATCTGCAAATCTTCCATAGTGTGGTCCTCTCTGGAGAAATGTGCAGCTACTGGGAGATTCTCTGGTCTGTTTCCCCAACATAAAGACTCGTGGTTGGACACTGCTGGCACATAATAAGGTAGACCACATTAGAAGACCTGCAGGAAAAGGTCCCCTTGATCTGATGTACCTGCTGTGATTGAGGTACAGGTACCTGGTCACATGTGTGAATGTGCGGTACCATTATCTGATGGAGGTATCAGGGCACTCCGGACAACCAGTTGTTTCAAGTTTGGTGGTTGCCGGAAGGACAGAAGAGGAGGGACTGGAAATATTTCTTTTAGTTTTGTATCTTTATGCAGAATCAGTTTGAGTTCCTTGGCAATGTGACATAGGATCTCCAGTTGTGGTCTGTAAGTGACTACTAGGGATACTCTGGCCTCCTGTTGGGTCTCCTTATATGTGAGTAAATGGTCTCTGTTGATGGCTGCTGCTTTTCTTATTTGGTTGTCAGTCACTTTTGGTCTGGAGAAATTCAGTCCTGAGCTACAGGAGTTGTTTTTACATGTCTGTCTTGTCTGAACAGATACGGTTGTAGAATATGGCCTGGCTGTAAATGATGGATTGTCTGGTATGTTTGGGTGGAAGCTGTTATTTCTCAGGTAGGCCGTTCTGTCTGTTGGTTTATGGTATATTGTTGTGGTTAAGCGTCTGTCTTTAATTTGTATTGTGGTATCCAGAAAGTGTACCTCTGAACAGCTTCATTTCAGATTGATGGTGGGGTGAAAGTTGTTGTAGTCCTCATGGAATTGAAGCAGGGCCTCCTCACCTGCAGTCCAGGTGAGTAGAATATCATCAATATAATGGAGGTAGATCATGGGTTTCGTGGTGCATGTATATAAGTAAGCACCTTCCAGTTCAGCCATAAACAGATTAGCATACTGTGGTGCACACCTTGAACCTATTGTTGTTCCCATACACTGTATGTACTGATCCTCTCCAAATGTGAAATGGTTGTGGGTGACCACAAATTGTATGAGTTCTGTGACCAGTTTCTATGTGTTACAGGGGGCTGAGTATATATCTATGTGTATATATTAATTACTGGGGAGTTGTACATATTACTAGCCACATTGACTTTATTGAAATAAATTGTGGGGAGGGCCCCCACAAGTTTGCGCCATGGGGTCCTCACCATCCTTAATAGGGCCCTTGCTTCAGCTTTTGAAATAAAAGATGTTCATGGCATATTCACAGTACAGACAGTCCCCTACTTAAGAACACCAGACTTACAGACTACCCCTAATTGCAAATATATATGAAACTAAATCTTTAAAATGAACACTAAAGATCACATTGTCCCCACCTACAATCTAATACACCCGATAACAATGTGAAAAGACTGAATCTATTTCTCCTTTATTTAACATGGCACACCAATCCTGGGGCATACAAGTATATAAAACACATGGCTTCTCTGCAACTGGTGGCTGCAGGGGAAAATAAATCTGATCCTGCAAAGATATATCACACGTTTAACTAGCCCAGAATTAGCATTTAAGTTACCTGGTGTTAAAGGCTGTTATTTTATACTGTATGTTCTCCTTTAAGAAATGATGCTGTGTGCAATAACATTTATGACCGTGGGGTTTCTGCAGTAACAGTAAAGGCCTTGGTTCCTTCCAGCCTTAACCAGTTAATCCACAAGATCATGTTGAAGTACTCTACGCTTGCCTTGAATCAGTGAGGCGCTTCACCCGTTCTTGCCCTGAAGCCTCCATCTTAACTCTGCACACGTTTTACTTCACATCGCTTTTCATAATGACAGAAACCTCATTTGTGAGACTGTTTTGAGACCACTGTGCCTGTTCTGAGGGGAAAAACACAAGCAGAAGAAGCTCCTGACATCTTGCAGAACCTGCTATTTCCTAGTCATCTGTCAGAGCAGAAATGTACATAAGGGATTTCAAAGGGTCTCCAATAAACATCCACAGGATCGTCCTTCTCCTGTGAATTCATGAGTGCTGTCAACAAACCAACCTAAAAGAGACAGGAGATCCTTGAAAGAAGGAATCTAAAAACTGCGAATAATCCCCAAATACAAAAAATACCAGCCATACAACTAAACAGCCAGTAGGACTTTAAAAGATACAATGTCAGTGTATACTATTAAAGGGCAGTGTCATACAGAGGAAAGAACAAATCATAAAGGGCATCAGTTCTCCTAGGTATAATATCCTTTGCAACTCCAAATAAATTGTGGGATCAACAAAATATCTCCAGAGACTTAAACATCTTCATTTTACATCAACAAAACATACATCTGTTTTCAGTGTTGACTTAGTAGTATATCTGCCTCTGCTTTTATTCCTACATTGGCAAAAAGATGGTTGGCAAAAAAATTATATTTTACACAGCAACATATGAGAAAAAAAATGACATCCATTACATAAGAAGACATCTACTGGTATAATACTCTACCCCCCCCCCCCTGAGCTGCTCTGCAATCACATGTAGCTGGGTGGATAGCTGCTCACAGGATGAGTAGATATTGGAGACATCACACTATAGGGCTGAGCTCTGCACCGTGAATATTTTATAAAGTATAAATAGTTAATTGAATGTTTAATAATCTAATAACACAGCGAGTATTCACAGCCTCATGTTATCATATATGATATAATTAAGGTGTCACAGCTCAATCACTTCATAATATCAATACTCAAGAACAACCTTGGGAATTTGGAAGCCTTTAAAACATTTCTCTAAACCTCCAGTCAGAGGCAAAGTTTGGATTCAGGAATGAAATTTGGAAAGGTTTTTGCTCCTGGCTTTCATCATCTGCACAGGGATTTTCACTTTCTGCACATGAAAAAGAAAGTTGCAGATATTTTTGCTGCAAGGGGTTGCGAGAAGCACTCGCTTGTTAAAGAGGCTGAAAGTTATGAGGTCAGAGATACAAAGGATCCCCTGCAGACAATGACGCCTTTCTGGGGACAATTTACTAATTTAAAGGCATAAATAAAAAAAGAGAAAGGACTGCAGATCTGTGCACTAAACACAAGCACTATACAACTCGAGCACTAGTCATCCTGCACCACCTCTGCAACAACCAGAGTAGAAGCGGAAAAAACGGAGGAAACTGCTTTACTCCAAATCTGCCCACATAAAATAAAACAAATGTAGAATGTAAACATTCTTATATGAATATGTATTTTTTTTTTTCATTTTAATAAACTCTTACTCCAAAGAAAAGAAAAAGAGCAGAATAGACATCCCATATATTAACCACTTGTAATGGGATAGAGAGCTTGGCAAATAACTCCAAGATCTCGCAAAAACACCCGGCTCCAGTATTTTACACCTTCAGGTGTTTGCATTCACAATTTGGACAATTTAATATAGGCAACTTTACAGATTAGGGATCAAAACTGTTTAGTTTTTCAAGACAATTTACAAATTGAAAGAACTGTAACTTTTCACTTTCAGCAAATTACACATTTTATTAGAAGCCAGAAAACTGACATTGCAGTGAAACCTCCATTAAAATGTACATGTTTTTCAGGAGTACTGAATGTTAGTCTGACACGAGTGAGATGCTTGAGAATTCAGAATGGGCACAAATGGCTGAAACAACGGCAAAATGTAAATCAACATGTCTCTGGATGTGCAGAGTAGGGTTACTGACTGGGGGACTCATGTTCTGGTGGACTCCATAGTGGCATCTGGAAATACAAAGGGTTATATATCCTTGCTATATAGTCTATTAGACTCCTGCCAGAATAAATTCCCACTTAACATAAGATGCAAACAGAAGTCTGAGGTGCGGTTCCTGATGGATGAACAATGGACCTTGACACTGTCATTGGTCCCTACACCGCCTGTCTCAATAATGTCTGTCGCACTATAGCTTGGCTTCAGAGTAGGATTGTGAGGGAAGACCTCAGTCCTAGGTGTGGGATGGAGAAAGCTAATTTAATGCACATGATAAGATAATGCTGGAAACTAGGGCATTTTGGAAGGGAGTCTTTGATCTGATATCAAAAGTGAATGGTATAGCCCTCCTGACTCCCCTTATTGTGTGTATTCTAGATGCAATTGGAGAAGAGGATTTAGAGAACATGTCTGCACTAGGTATTGGAAGTTAATTTCACAGCATCTCCATGTTAATTGTGATCTGCATTAAGTTTTTATTTAATCAGATGTCTCAGTGAGATTCTGTCTTGTTGCTAGCAAGACAGAATTCAGGGGGCATTTCTCAGATAATCAAAAGACAATGTTAGAGGGAAAGGAAGAAATTTGCTATTTTATGATAAATCATACATTTTCTTGTACTACCAAGCTATGCAAAGTTTGATGAAAACTTAGGGACCATTAAAGCCTCTTCCATGTGCTTAAAGGGAACCAGTCACCAGGAGACCCATTTTTAGCACTCCCCCAGTCCCCACAGAGCATAGTACATACACTGCCAGAGTGTTTTTGTATTAAAAATTGGTTTTACAGAAAAAAAGATATGTTATATTGTACCTTTCATTAGCATGTGCTGTGTGACTAGGTAGTTGCCTTTTGTGAGGAGCTGGAAAGGAGCAGTTCCCCCCCACCCTTGGGGAACAGCTTCTCCATGTGACCTTTTCAAATATATGAAAACACCCATCACTGGGCTTAGCGACGCCCCCTACCCCTCTACAGCCAATCCTGAGTGTGGGGAGTTATTCATATATTTGAAAAGGTCACATGTTTCCCAAGGGTGGGGGGAACTGCTCCTTTCCAGCCCCTCCCATTAGGCAACTGCCTAGTCACACAGCAGATGCAAATGAAAGGTACAATATAACATATCATTTTTTCTGTAAAACCAATTTTTTATACAATAACACTTTGGCAGTGTATGTACTATGCTCTGTGGGGGCTGGAGGAGGGCTAAAAATGGGTCTCCTGGTGACAGGTTCCCTTTAAAGAGGTTTTGAAATAGGGGCTCTATATACCCAAGTAATGGAGTTGTGTTTTCCAATTTGTCCATCTTTAATTTTACACATCTCTCTGTGCAGTTCTCAAACATCACCCTTCACCATTGTCCGGTTTGTCTTAATCCTTTTAGTTTTCCTGTTGTTACCAGGTTATCTGATGAAGGACAAGTTCTTTGATATACTATATACAGTACGCATTGCTATAGATTGCTTTTCTTGTGTTTTATTGCATTACTATAGTAATGTGTGCTGATGTGCTACCGGTTTGTGTTATGCGTTATACATGTTAACCTCTGACAGAAGTCTCAGATGGGTCATCAATAAAGTCTTGAATGTATGACACTTGGTGTAAAGAGTCTGTAGTTCAACATCCTGAGCACACCACACTGTTAGCATCATGGCAAGACCAGAAGTATTTATTTCAGAGAATTTAGCCCCAAAGCACTCCAATAAAATAACTACCTTCGCTAGAATAAATATACTTAGAAGGAATCCTCTTGTGTTACAAGACGCTGACTCTTTCTGTTGCAAGGAAAAACTCTTTTCAAGAATGAATGACTCTACAGCAACCGGTCTCTATTTCTATCCAGCATAAAATGACTCCCACAAGTGGATTAGGAAAATATCCAATTCCCTCTATCAGTTTGCAGATTAAAATGGATGGATATTACAAAATGCCATTTTCTTCCACTTACCTCCAGCTCTTGAGAGCAGAACAGCGTTACTGGAATCAGATTGGTAAGAAAAGACACAAATATGACAGCGCTAGCTCAGTACAAATTTACAACAGATGCTGGTTGAACTTCATTCCATGTACTAGATGTGGCACATGATTAGATCAGGACACCACATAAAGAAGCCCCTGTGCCTAAAATTCTACATATCATAAAGTATCACATATCATACGACCACCATTCATCACTACTACTGGCAGATGGCAAATGCATAAAGTGATGGTGGCAAAAGTTTAATATACTAAATTGCTTAGTGTAACATAATGAGGCTTGAACTGAAGAAATATCAAATCAAATATTTGCCACAGAATTACTAACAATAATGGCTCAAGTAGAGGGCAAAGAGATGATGAACAATGACTACTACATCCTAACTGCAGCCAGTTGAATTTACTTAATTGATTTTATTATAGTATCTTATTTTACAGACGTTTTACATTCTTAACTTTTTATGTGACTATCCGTGTTCACACCTGCATCTAGGCTTTCCATTACACTCGCCAACCTTGTTATCCATTCACCTTCCATTCCCCATAGACTTTAATAAACATTATGTTGCTTTCTGTTACACAATTAATAGCAGAAAAAAAGATGTGCGCTGCCAAGCTATTTTTTCCAGCACTAATAACGGAATGTGTAACGGAAGCTGTCGGACGAAGGTGTGAATTTAGCCTAAGGCGCAAACCATAAGATGACACTTTCCAATATCTGCAGCTCATTTCTCCAAAGCCTGAAATCCAAACGGCACTAAAATAAAATCGATGAACCATTTCAACGATGGGTGTCTCATAACATCTCTAACTCTGTTTGATAGAATCATTTGTAGATCATCCGAAGAAAGACTACACAAAGATTCACTGAACTCCAAAGCCCAGCACATAATCTGCATTGTCTTTCTAAAATAAAATTAATATTACGGTAATCTCTGCCCAGTATGATTCCAGTGTTGTATATTATCTAGACATTCCGGACGCCAGGGAAACATTTTCCCTGTAGAGCTGTGTTTATCTCCTTTTCATTGTCTGAGATTCACAGTCGCTTTCTTCCTCCAAGTACAATACACCTGCAAACCATAATAGGATTCATACAAAAACCCACAAAGAACTCTGGCAAATAAGGAATTATCCCTTTAAATAATACGATCCTGGACTCCAGGACAACCTTTCACTTTCAATAAGAATTCTCAGAAGACCCGAGGGAACTATTTGCCTGTAATCCAGATACTCCAATGAAGGTTACAGGGGCTATAAATCTTGTCCCCAGCCCGTTAACCTGCAGCATCATCGCATCAATCCACCAGTATAGAGTGTCAGGCATAGAATGGCCATGGGTCTCTGTGCGTCCATGGTTCTCATTCACTAAACCTGGTCCTGAGACGTTCTTCTCCGTCCCACACTGAACACATGAATGTCAATCCACCCAACATTTCAATACAACAATAAATCCTTAACCTACACACATCAACATCTATAAAGCCTTATGCTTATTGCATTTCTTTATAAAGGGGTTATGTCTTTTGTTTTTAATGAAATTTTAAATTATGAAGCTATTCAGAATCCTCATTGAAATGTAAATTACACTGCAAGTGGAACAGGAGAGGGCAGTGGTAAGTGTTCCGGCTCCTCTATAGAATCATTGGGGCACAATTACTAAGGATCGCGCACTGCACTTTTGTTGGACTGTTCACTTTTTTCGGCACTAAAATGGCTTGCACAGGTATTTAAGAAGTGTGTGCACTGGGATTGTGGCGTACGCGACCCGTTTGTGGCGCACCTCTGCTTGCTTCCATACGGACGGTCCGAATGATTGGGACCGAGCGCGGTAAATCACTTTTAAATTGTGTTGCAAGCCCTAGCACTTAGATGCACCACTAAAAAGATGGTGAATTCTGTCGGACCTGAGCGGGAAGCGACACATGCAGGATATCGGGCACACAATCTTAGTGAATAGCCGCATGCAGCATTATAGTCGAACAATAGACAATTGACGACAGATAATTTTTTTTGCTTAAACAAAAGTTGGATTAATAGAAATTCATGCGATATAGCAAGCGACTAAATTCTGTTCATTACCGAGCTAGGTAAAAGGAAAAAAACTGAAGTTATCTACAAATGAAATAATTTTTTCTACTGACAAACGCACCATGTCCAATTATACTTCATTTTACACATCATTTAATAAGTGTATTCGGAGGCTTGTTTTCCTTTAAAGATGATAATATTCCATGTGCGGGGCCATTATCTAAGTGATATATTGAGTGTGATGATGCATGTAATAGACTTGTATGATGCATTTAACAGGGGTGTGAATGAAGCCGAGAATATTCCGCATTGTGAGCACTTTATCACCTTCTTCCCTCTCGGAGGCGTCATATGACATTCCTTGCAGTTACACAAGCTGCTCCATCTGTGTCTGTGGAGAAATCCAACCCCAGAAAGGAAGGAGAATGATATGGAATAGTGTGAAAGTGTCATCAATCTACAGGCAGCTGATAGGATCAATATAGAAAGGTGGTACTGATAACCAGTGAAGATAAAGCTCCATCCAATGTTAATCTGCTGTATAATCTGAGAATTTCCCACCATCCTTCATAATTATTAGAACGTTCGCGGCTCATGAACCCATCGGTCATAATGATTGTCACTGCTGTTGGATTGTTACATAATGTTTGGGCTACATTACATTACTGCAAAGGTATAAATCTGCTTCGGCATCTGGGTTTGTATACAATATGTTTCCAGATCCGTCCACAAATTGCCCCATAGAGGTGGTTGTCAGAAGTACTGTCATGCAGATATCAAATTAATCGGTCATAAGTTTCCTACAGGGTCTGACTGAGGAAACATGTTTTACTCGTTTTACAGGGATTTGTTAGGTTCTTCTATATTGTATATTAATGACTCATTACAGACCTCTACAGTTAATATCAGCAGGAGCTCCAACTTTTTGACCCGTTAGGCGGTTGTGGTTCCCAATAGGACAATTGACCTCCTAAATTTATATTCTAAATTATATTTAATGTTCCCCTTTCTCATGTTTCAATAAAAGTCTACCGAGGGTACAATACAAAGTCACAATTTTCATCTTGCTGAAAATCAAATGGCCACTAAATTGAAAACAAATTTTCCCTTTAAGCCACATGAAGACACTGCACCTATTGACCCTAATCTCCTAAAACAGCCCTAAAATTGCTGACAGAAGTCATCTTAACAAACTTAGAAAGCCCAACATACAGTTCCATGTGTGTTCAACAAGGAGAGTGGAATATATAGATAGGAGACATTTCTATTACTTCCAGACTCTATTGTTCTGTCCCCCTGAAATACAACATGTCTGTTCCCTTTTTTAATTTAAATATTAACATATTAACAGATTTAGAATGAACCAATGCAGTTTCTGACTCCTGATACAGGTGTTTTTCATAGTCAGTTACAGATCCCAGGGGTCAAACCAGTGGCTGATTAAGTGTACCATGGGCCCTGGGCTGTTGACACGAATAGCTTCCCCCCCAGCATCCAAACCAACTTTTGTGCATCATGGCCTAATCTCTTCCGCCCAGCGACACCACCACAGGCCATACTGGGTCCCCTTTACAGAAATGTCCATAGCAGAGTCCCCCCCTTACAGAAATGTCTACAGCAAAGCCCCCATTTGCAGAAATGTCCACAGTGGAGCCCCTCTTTTAAAAAAAAGTCTGTAGCAGATGGCCCTTTAATGAAATGGCCTCAGCAGATGCCCTCTTTAATAAAATTGCTGCAGCAGATGCCCCCTTTGATGAAATGGCCACAGCAGAAATAGTCCCCCATAAATCAAATGACCACAGCAGGCCATTCCTCCCTTTACAGACATGTCCACATAAAAACCCCTATACTCACCTTCGTCTTCTTCTCCCCATGGCTCCATCTTCTCCTCTTCCAGCCCGGGCACAACACTATGGGGTCATGCGGCTGCGAACCTGACACATCATAGTGATGCACATAGACTGGAAGAGAAGAAGACAAGAGAGAAGAATCCGAAGGGGAGTATAACGTCCATACCGCCTATATGAAGATCCGCTATTGGGTCCAACCCCATCAGCCACCTCTTATCCGCTGCCCCACCATCAGAACCACAAATAAAGAGAGGAATCAGAAGCGGATGACTGTATGCAGGGTCGTCTCCAGGATGCAGTAGACCCCTGGGCGACAGAGCCTAAGTGGGCCCTTTTGCAGTGAACTCACATGTGGACATTTATAATTCAGAAACTAAAAGAGTCTCCTGTTCCCTAAAATATTCCCTAGTTTATCATACCAAACAGCCCCCTCATGGTTATTTTATATAAAGCCCCCTTATGGCTATTTAATATAAAGCCCCTCTCACCACCTATGGATTCATTAGATACATAGATTCCTTATATACAGCCTTAAATACAGCAAAAAAACCCCCAGAAAACTGGTAAATTACGGTATGTCAACAGTTGTCCCAACCCCTTGGAGGGCCACATGATCATGTGAAATATGGGCGCCACATGATTCTGTGAAAAACGCATTCATATGCGTGGGTCCATTAAACTATATCCAATCCAATATACAAATGGGTCCATTTAATATAAGCTAATATTTATTTAGTTGTTATTAAAATTTTCCTCCTATCAGGAGGAAAATGCTGCTGTCATACACTGTAATGAAAAATTTAAATGCTAATGGCCCTTTAATCAGTCCATTGATTTCTTCCATGTGGAGCATACACAGGAGAGAAGATGGCCGCTGGTCACATGTTTTGCACCTGCCTGGGCAGGTCATGTGATCAACACTATGTTTGGCTGTAGTTGGTTGCAATGCATCCAGTACGACCAGTGCTGTGGTAAGACATCATCTCAGAGATATAATGTGCAGTGATGGCAGTTAAACACATCATTACTATGGTAACAGAGTAATAATAATAATAATAATTCTTTATTTATAGAAGAATACCTGTTACCATCATCACTGGGAGCAGAGCATAAAAGGGAGGAAGAGTTACTGAGAACTTGTAGTTTCCAGTGGTGGTCATCTTGGAGATAACTCCACCTACTTTAGAGAGCCCATAACATTTTGTGAATAATAAAAACAATGGGACGAAAGGACAAAAACAATGTTTCTGTGAATGTAGTTTTTTTTTTTTTTTTAATTCTAAGTATTGAGATAATGTAACCCCCCTGATCATGTTATATGTATGAAAACTGTCCTAGCATAGATTACAATGTCTATTTTATAATATGTGAGGTTTCCACCTACAGACTAGTAGCAGCACCGTATGGCTGTGGGATTAGGTTTATGACATTTTACCTTTATCAAAACTTTTCAGTCTTGCCTAAAACAATCAAGAAATCAATGCACTTTCCCATGGAGCATGTAGAAAACCGCTTGTGAATAAAAACTGTGAACAAAAAAACTTTAAAAGGCATCAGATCTGTACATGTTAACCCCGACATGCAATTACATGCTGTAATTTAGCTGATGACGAGAGCCTTTCACATAAATGTCCTCCCGCTCTCAGGCACGTCACTTTGTAGAACTCACTCACCTCGCTCATCAAATAACCATTAGGAAGCTTTCAAAAGAAAAATGGGGTCTGTGGGAGGCAAGTGACTCCCCTCCGAACAGCATCTCAATTAGCCACCGCACACAGACTGGTCTTTAATACGGTTCAGATGGCTAAAAGAGCGGCCTTATTCCTACGCAAACTAAACTGCTGCTTTAAGAGAGACGCCACCGGTGATAATTGTAGGGAAAAAACACAGCAGGACGGCCAAATAATTAGTTCTTTCAAATTCTTAATATAAACATCTTTCTACGGGCTGAATGCCCTCCTTTCCATGCAATTAGGAGCTCATCGTTGATAAAGTAACCTTGTTTTTGTTGTCAGCAGGTCGGATATATTGCCTAAACGGGACTATGAATGCAGGTCTGATAAGGACAGTTCACATGCCATGTCAACGGATACATATTATGTAACGTGTGATGGAACGAAGCAGCCAGGGCCACAATCCACAGTACGAAAGATTAAGTGCTGGACTATTTGCTGATCTATGAGAAGCGCGGATGGCATATACATCTTCCCTCCTTTGCCTCTGACATTTGTATCTTCTCTTCCTTGCTCTTAACTGTCTGTGTTTTCACCTCGGCTGAACACATAGCAAAATACAATAATAACAGTGCTATGAAAAGCGAAAGTCCGGGACTGGGGCCGCTGCTTACCAGCATAGAACAAGCTGTCCAAAAAAAGAAAAGCTCAAGTGATGGAAATGGCTCGGAGACAATGGCTTGTTTGGTTATTCTATTCACCTCAGTCCTGGACGTGTCTGATGTGTACAAGTCTTAGAGAGCAGATTAAACATTTCAGCGGCGGAAGGTCCAGAGATGGGGCAGATATGGCACAGAATTTTAATGAACCCAGACCTGAAAAGCGTGCAATTATAGCTGACCACACTCAGCCAGACAATATGGAGATGACTTAACTACTACGAAAATTGTCCCTGTGTAATAGAACGGATTAAAAGGGTTACTGTTTAGAACCAATGCCAGCCCTACCATCATGCTTTATAGTTACAACGAGACCATTGTCCCCCAACCTTCTTCTGTGACTACATCATCTTACAGTTCTTAGCATTTGACATGAATGAATTAGATTTTATCAACACATCTGTCAACAATCTCACATCACAATCTTAAAGGCAATCTATCACTTGTTTTTATGCATTGTGAACAAAACCAATACCTTGAGAATGCTGTAGCTACAGTGATGCAGAAACATATCTTGTTTAATCCCTGCACCGACTGGTTTTGCTGAAAAACTATTATAAAATTCAGGACCTTGGGAAAGCTGGGTGCTTACATAAACACATTACACATGGAGCTACCTGAAATGTCCAGACAGGACTAAACAACCTGAGCTGTATGACTCATACACAGCTGGGGGTGTGGGTACAACGATTGATTTCTTCTGCCGGTTAGGGACAACACAGTGATGTCGGCTTATGCTGGGCAGGACAAGGATGGAGCTGTGCATAATTAGAGCGAGGAGAAGCGCTGAGCCCGTTAAAGGAGCGAAAGAGCCTTATTATTATTTTATAATTATTTTTTCAGCAAAACCACTCAGCGCAGGGCTTAAATAAGATATGTTTCTTCATCAGTGTAGTTACAGCATTCTCTTGTTTCATAATGCAAGTAAGAAATGAAGAAAAGAAGAGCGGCACTCACCATAACGTGCAAGAGTCCTTTATTGTCGGTGCATAGTACAGGGAAGGAGCGGGGCCTGGCAACGGGCCATTTCGCGCTTCCAGCACTTTTTTCAAACTGTTGACGTCATCCGTCAGCGACTCGCACAATATATGCGTCGAGGCCGGCCGATGTTGTCAAGGAAACCGTGTAAACATATCGTGCAATCAATAGATAATCATTAAAAATCATTATCAGTGCAAAATAAAAACAACAGTAACAGATTAGATCCTAAGAACACCTATTAATATATGTATGACTAGTTACAGGAGCATACTACGCATATCGTACTACCGTGTTAAACTTATTTACTTGCATAAATATAATTAGTTTTATTATCAAGAGAAGACAATAGTCAAAGGAAGACACTGTAATCATTTTTTTATCGTTCATCCCCAGCCTACCTGTTGCGTTGAATTTAATAATGCATCTACTTTCCTGTATGAGTAACTCCCGGTTCCTATGTCCTCCAAGGGGGTCGGTTTTAACTTGTTGAATGCCTGCGAACCTCAGAATCTCAGGGTTCCCTTCATGATGGCTTCTGACATGTTCAATAAGTCGAGGACACCCATCTCCTGAACTAATCGATTTGTAATGTTACCTAAATCTTACATATAGTCTGCGTATAGTCTTCCCCATGTAAAAACATCCACAAGGGCAGAACACTATGTAGACTACGTAGGTGGAATCGCAAGAAATAAAATAATCTACTTTTTGTGTTAGAAAAAATTGTTGTTTTTATTTTGCACTGATAATGATTTTAATGATTATCTATTGATTGCACAATATTGTTACACTTTTTCCTTGACGACATCCGCCGGCCTCGCCGCATATATTGTGCGAGTCGCGAACGGATGACGTCAACGGTTTGAGAAAGCGCTAGGAAGCGCGAAATGGCCCGTCGCCAGGCCCCGCTCCTTCCCTGTACTATGCACCGACAATAAAGGACTCTTGCACGCTATGGTGAGTGCCGCTCTTCTTTTCTTCATTTCTTACTAATATGGACTACCCTGTTGACAGCTGAGCACCACCCAGGTTGTCTGACTACTGGGGCACCGTATCTTTGGACGCACTATCCGAAGGCATACGACTATTGGCGTTCTATTGGAACCGGATTGTGCTCAGCATTCTCTTTGGTTGTGTTGTTTCATACAGGGCCGCATCTGCCATGAGGCGAGATGAAAATCTCGCTTCAGGCGGAAGATTGCGGGTCCCTGTAAAGGGCGGCGATATTGCCGGAGGTAAGTATAAGTTTTATTATTTTTGATGTCCCACTACTAATTAAATGTGGCCAATAAGAGGGGATATAGGATTATATAGTTAATATAGCTGTGTAGGGGTGGGGAGGTTTTTCTATATATTTATATATATCGGCCTATATTCCTTTTATCTGGGGGGGGGGGGAGCTGTTCATTTTATATGGGGCCATAATCCTTTTATCTGGGGGGGGGGTGATGCTATTAATATTATGTGGGGCCATAATACTTTTATCTGGGGTGGGGTGCTGTGCATTTTATATGGGGCCATAATCCTTTTATCTGAGAAGGAGGGGGGGTGCTCCGCATTTTATATGGGGCCATAATCCTTTTATCTGGGAAGGGGGGGGGGTGCTGTGCATTTTATATGGGGCCATAATGCTTTTATCTGGGAAGGGGGGGGGGTGCTGTGCATTTTATATGGGGCCATAATCCTTTTATCTGGGAAGGGGGGTGGGGTGCTGTGCATTAAAATATATATAAAATCTTATGTAAAAGGGTGGGATATATTAGTTATAGGATACAATAGGATACAACTTTGCATCGTGTAAACCAAATGTTGGGGGGGGGGGGTCTGTATTAATAAATTGGGGGTGTTGTATATTGATTGCTGCTGTGCATGCTATAATTCCAGTAGAATGTATATATTATAGTGAAGGGATGTTTTATATGTGGGGAGAGTGACGTCCATTACGTTGTGAGGGGTATATATTATTTAGGAGCGCAGTGTTGTTATCCAGGAGACTTCATACTGTAAGTGACTGTGGTATTTTTAGGGACGCCGGGTGGAGATGTGCTGCACGGAGCTGAAGATATCTGGCCGTGAATTCAGCAGTGATATGTTATGATTGGAGAACCCGGAATAAAGTCCTACTAATGGAAGAGATTGTCATCTATAAGGTACTAGATGCCACTAATGACTTCCAGAACCTGTAGTCAGTCACACAGTGTCAGTAAGCTGTCTGTTGGGATGTTAATTGTTAGTAAAGTTTTCAGTATTTACTGAACAGGGAGCAGGGGGGGGGCAGCATTTTAATAATATTCGCCTCAGGCAGCAAATATGCTAGAATCGGCCCTGGTTTCATAATGCATAAAAACAAATGGTACATTTCCTTTAAGAGGCTTATAAACATTAACCCCTTCAGGACTTATTGTGGGCTCAAAGGACACAGCCAATTTTCCAAATCTTCTCTGTGTCATGCTTAAACATATTCAGGGGATTTTGAAATTGTTTTCTTGTGACACGTTTACTTCAATTTTGGATGATATCTTTTGTGTTTAGCTATGAAAAAAATGGAAAATATTCTCTATTTTCAAAATTCTCTACTTTTGAAGCAGGTACCACCACACCACCCAATCATTAAAGGAGTATTCCCACGAAGACAAGATTCTTAAATGTACTCAGGATAACAAGATAACACATTCTCTAGTTCACTGTTATTAACAAAAATAGAGCATTTCACAGATATAAGTCCAACCTGCCTCTATCAGTCCTGCTGTACACAACTTCAGTTGCCCCTAGACATGACATGTAACTTCTAACTTAGGGTTGGGGAAGCCATCTTGGATTTCTGTGTGACGGTCGTGGAGGTGAGTTTCTCTCTCTCTGCTCCCTGCACTCCAGACCCGCCCCCTGCAGTCTAGGATGGAGCTCACACTGATACACAGGCACTGACTTCCTGCCGGCAGCAGCAGAGGAGAACTACAAGCTACAGGCAGATAAGTTCTTTATGGAGGGTAGAAGGCACAGCAGAACTTTGCTATTTTGGAATAGCAGAGATGTGGGAGAGCTGACTGTAGGAGAGCTGACTGTGACATTGTGTGTAATAGGCATCTCATGGATTTCATCATCTCTGATCTGTCTCATCTCTCTTTCTACGTGTCAGATACTAGTACAATGTTCAGAAGCCAGATGAAAGTGTATATAAACCTGGACCCTGATAATCTAACCATACTGTCAGCACACAGCACTAGAGGGATCATAATGTGTCTGCTTAGAGAGTCCCCGCCTACACCCTTAAATCTTACACTGACCATCACTTAGTGATAGGAGCTAAAACTGCAATAACACTGAGTAAAATTGTGAAGTAAATGGTAAAAATTCTCTTTATTGTGTTAACATCACTAGCGGGTTGAGATTTGAGAATTTTCTTTCATGGGAAAACCCCTTTAACTTACATTTCCCAAATGCCGCCTTTATGTTGGCATTTATTTTTAAGAATCCACTTATTTTTCTAGAATGTGATGAGGCTTAGAGTTTCGGGTGGAAATTTTGGGGAAAATTACCAAAACCTGTATTTAGAGGGACCTAATCAACCTTCATTTGACTGAGAGAGGCCTAAATAATAGAAATAATCCATAAATTAGGAGTTTTATATGGGTTAAAAGAAAATAGAGGTGCAATCCAGAACATTTTTTGGACAATACATTCATTAAAAACATTAACAATGAATTAACATTGACAAAAGGAAAAAGGCTCCACAAAGTTTCATACCCAAAATATCCCATATTTGGTGGTAAAATGTACGGTCACACGGCAAGGCATATAATAAGTGCCATTTAGAGCAGATTTGCAATGTCACATTATACAGGCTTTTCTAATTTGGATATATAGGGGCTTAGTTTTTTGCCACATGAAATGCAGTTTTCAGGTACATAAATTTATTAACTCTTTCTTGGTGGAGAAAGTTAAAATCATGAATTTCATCATAAAATGATACATTATTTTTATTCAATGGGTCAGCGCCATAATGGAAATACCGTATATACTCATGTAAAGGCCGAATTTTTCAGCACAAAAAAAGGTGCTGTGCAGACGCATGCACAGACAGTTTATAGGCAGACCTCTGGGCTGCCCTGAAGAGCATCGGATTCCCTGGTAAGCAACACACGGAGTCTGATCCCTAGGGAGAAGCCTCTTACTGGCCACAGTAATGCCTGACCACACAGTCTAATGGGTTAGCACCCACAATCTGAGACAAGCACGGTATACTATGCTCACTTTAATAGATATATACTGTGTCCCCTATTAGATATACTGTAAATATACAATGACCCTTCTATTATTTATACACCATAACCGCCCTATAATATATACACTATGACCCCTCTGTTATATATACTTGCCCCTCTATAAAATAATAAAATCAATGACCTCCCCGATGGGTCCTTGACCTCCTCCAGCGATTCCCAGCTTATGTGGACTAGGGCGCTCTCATTATTAATACAGATCGCAGAGCCTGGGTCCCATTGGGGGGGATGAGCAGAGGCTTTTGATTTTAGTATAATTTGGAGTAGGTGGAGGGTGGATGCTGGTGCCATTCCACCTGCTCCAACAGGTTGGCACCCTCAGGTGGTCGTACATCCTGTCTGGTGGTAGAAACAGCGCTTGCCAGCATTCCAGCTTTATTGAAAATACAGATGCAATACAATTTAGCTGGAGATACATATTGCCTACTTCCTTAAGTTGTGCAAACATAACAGATATAAGTTAACTAATCCCATCAATATTAGTAGGGTCAGCCTACCAGCTAATGCATACTGAAGCCTCTCCTGATGGCAGATATCAAATGAGATAAGGATTAAACAGTTCTGATCAGGAAGAGCTAAGCTGCTATCAAAGGACAGCAGCTTAATTTTGTCTTCCTACTTAGAATAGCTGAGACAAGCATGCATTAATAAATGCATTGTTAATGGGTAGAGGCTTTTCACACAAGGCTTTAACGGGTTAAATTACTCCAATATTAGGAACATTTGTCAAAGAAGATCTATGGAAAGCTGTTTACACTTCCAAGGTACAGTATAGTAAAGCTCCATCCATCAGCAGTGATGATTGGCCAATTAGATGTAGCTAAAAATTTACATAGCCATGTCTGTATAGGTCTGAGCCGAGCTTCAACAGAGTTAGTTCAATTGTCTAAAATCTCTTGATTTGCTAAAGCATTAAAATTTTCTTCACTGGAACCAAGGGATCTAGAACTATCTCTGAAAAAACTGTAGTACTCCTCCACTGCCAAACTTTACATTTGGTACAATGCATTCAAATAGGAAGTGTTCCCCTGGTATTCGTCTAGCCTTGTCCATCAGGGTACTAGAAAAAGAAGCATTACCTGTCAGTCCACAGAACACGGGTGCCTTCTCCACCTGATTCTTGCCATGGTAATTGGCCATGCAAAGCTTGAAAGCAGTTGCGTGACATTGAAAGCCTGCCATGAAGCTCCACACACAGGTTTGTGCAAATGGCAATGGAGCTTAGACGACATTCAGCGACCCAGTTCTGTTACGATTTGTGGTCTGAACCTGGTCGCTAAGTTTCTATGGTTCATATAATACCACTCAAAGTTGATTGAGGAATAACCATCCTATTAAGCTCTGATCCTTTTGTAAATATAGGGGCACATTTACTAAAAACAGTGCAGTTATGCAGTTTGCCTGTGTAGTGTGCAGAGGGCGCCAGATTCATGATTTGTGGCGCCTGTTCTTCATGAATCTGAAGGGTTTTTTGATGCACCTTTAATATAGGGCATGCAACACATTTCTGTCCGAATCTGCATGATAAATGTGGCGCACGGTCCATGTGAAGAATAGTACAACCGTGACACAAAAGGGTCGCGTGCAAGACACATGTGGAGCGGGCACTTCTTAAAAACATGTACAAACAGTTTGTACATAAAAGAATGTACAAAGTCCACCAAAAAACTGGCATAAGGACCTTAGTTCATGTATCAGATAGTTTTTATTTCCGCCTTCACACTTTCTTGTGTTCCAAATGAGGTACGATGCAAGTAGATGAGGTTTGAGGGTAAATATAATTACCATATTTTTCGTCCAGTTTTTAGTCCAGTGCGCCTTATATATGAACCGTACTTACAGACAACAGCTGCCTTGAACTGTGCACAGGTCTGCCACCTGCTAGTCATTCATCCTTATAATCAGATGCGCTCCCCTCTCCATAGAGAGCCATTACGTGAATATGGGCGTGTGCTACGGTACAGGAAGAACACGGCTTAATTAAAATGTTTGAAAGGGGCCCTAATCTTCTAATATGTTTTAACCTCTTATCATCCACACCTGCTTTAGGCCTCAAAAACTACATCTGAAATACTGAACATGGGATCACACCCTCAAAATGTTTTTTCCATGGGATAGGTCATTAGTTGTTAATACGTGAGACAACTAGCTCCCCATTAATCATTTGCTATGTACCATGGTTGGAGCCAGAAAAACCCAGCTTTGCCTATACTGTAGCAGCCTTCCAGTTATCAGTCTTCCACTAACCACAAGAACGGTGTTTCCTCAAAAGGATGGATTGGCAAATCATTCCCTACAGCACGGCTGGGACTGAGCACTGTACTGTACTTTATTATCATCTCCATTCCAGGAGATGAATGGTGCAGCAGAGCAAATGTTTAACCTCCTATTATTAGTGGCAATGGCACCCCATTTTGGCTGATTTGGAGGGACTCACCAGTCAGATCCCTACTGAACAGAATGCTTTTGTTTCTGGTGCTTATTTATCCCAGGGGAACATTTTCATCTGTTTTATTCTTATCAATAATAAAAACAAATAATCTACAAAAAGTGATTACACTGTGATGTGCCAAGGTCTCTAAATGACCTGACGGTGAAACCTTAGAATAATTCGTAATTATGGTACTTACACCCAGTAAATCTATCATAAATTAAAGAAATTGTAGGAGATGCTATTTATGTCAATATAACATTAATTCTTCCCTGCTGCTGGCACAGCTGCCATCTACATTCATCCTCTCCAGTCACTTAGTGTCATCTGCAAATGACCAGGCTTTGCATCAATGTGCTGTTTAACCCCTTTTGTACCAGGTTGGTGCCCCCTGCGTTGTGCTGCTCCAGTGAACAACCTGGGTTAATGTCTTCTACAGGCAGTGACCTGCGAGCTGACCCCAGAGGGCTGACAACACGTCCTCCCTGCAATGAAGCATGTCCATAAATTACTGCTCGCTCTTTTATGGTGACAGCACAGTCAGTATATATTCACCTAATGTACTTCACATGATATATTGGACAGAATGCATTATTCTACTTGGAAATGTTGCTTCTATGACAGTTTAGAATTGATCCTTTACTGATTAAAGTCATTTTAAATACAGTTGTAATAGGAAAAAAAAAACAATTCAGGGATAAACATTCTATGTAATGTAGGTATAAAAATGTAAAATACGAAACCTTAAAGAGGACCTGTCACTTGTAAAAACTGCACTAGGAACTGCTTATGTCATCATGTGACATTTTAGGCTGCCCAGTCTGGGAGGTGGAAGCTTGTGACCAGGCGAAGTGGTGGCCATAAATACAAAACTAAAGATGCAGAGATGAATTTATCACAGTTTGTATGCCTGAAAACTGGCGCAAAAGCCATGAATTAGTGGCAATTAGTGGCAGAGCGGGACTTCTCCAAGACTTCCGGCACGGAGCGAGACTTCTCAGCCTTCTACATTGGCTGGGCAGGCAGGTCAGACCTGGCGTTGAAGTGCCCCGGCAGCACACAGCATCACTGCGCTACCGCCCGCCTGCATTTATCAGGAGGCCTGAGCCTCCTGATAGATGCAGTAAGTGCCGGGGGGCAAGGCACCATCGCAGTTATAGCAAATTTTGCACTTAGATTTGGATCTTTTTGTTACTTTTCTAAGGTTCACACCAGGTAAAAGTCTTTTTGTAATATAGTATTACACTCTGACTGGTTGTATCTTTATCCTGTTTGTGTGCTTTGTCTAATTGTACCATTATTTATGCTTATATCTAGAATATATCTAAATAATATCTAAATAAAAATGTAGATATAAAATTAAAAACAAATAAATAAAAGAATATGTATTTAAAAAAAAAAATAGAATGGGAGTCAAAGTTTGGTATTTTGTTATCTGTCGCAGCTTTTATTTTGCGGTGGAGGAGTCAGGTGGAAGGTGCAGGCAAGTTATTGGTGGATTAATTTAACTTATAGAGGATGTAAAAGCTCATGGTGGTCAACAGCCTGAGCTTTGGAAGTGGCCAGCCTCAAAGCTCTGGTAATGGTAAAAGCAGCCAGGGGCGGGCACGGTGGTGAAGCACACAATGGATAATCTTCACTAGGGTCATTGGTGCCCTTAAAGTGTACTGGCTCTGCTAGAATGGCAGCCAGAGCGTGCCGCCCCCCTTTGTTGATGTGTGGCCGGGTGCTGTATGTCAGGCAGCTTTAGATTGGGGTATTGGGGAATCCCACTCCTAGCATGTCACCTGACTCCTCCTCTGATTGTTTTATTCCTGTGATTCAAATAAAGCTGTGGCCATTTCACCCATTACTTTATGTGGTTGCGTATTTTTTCCATACACCGTGATTTTCTCTTGTCTAAACTGTTTTAAAATAAAGTGGGGGTCCATCCCATATCCACACGTCATGCATACAGCAGTGCCTGGCAGGTGCATTGACATCATCACAATGCACCTGCTGGGTGCTGGTGAAAACACACGCTGTAGAGAAGGAGGCTTGACTGTTGAGGAGGAACAAGGAACGTGAGTAGCTAAAGTTTTGTTTTTTTATGCAACTAAAGAGGGGCCATAGAGAACGAGGCCATAAAAAGAGGGAGAATAGTGAAGGGGGGCACAATAAGAGGTAGCGCAGAGAAGGGACACCATGGGAGAGAGAGCAGTGAAGGGGGGAAAGTAAGAAAAAGAGCAGTAAAGGGGGCACAATGGAATCGGGAGCAGAGAAGGGGGTGCACAACGGAATTGGAAGCAGAGAAGGGGGGCACAATGGAATTGGGAGCAGAGAAGGGAAGCACAATGATAGAGGAGGGAGAATGGGGCATTGTACATTTTAAAATGTGAGCAAGCCACAAAATATGGGGCATTGTACAGTGTAAGGGCCATTAATCTAAGTATTATACTGTTTGGGAAGTATAAAGGGCTGGGCAAAGGGCGAGGTTTATTACGCAAAAAAAAAAAATATGATGATGGCTAGCCCTAACATATGCTAGATATGGCTGTATACCTCTTTCTTGATAATAGAAATAGTCTATTTCTCGAAGTCAAGTGTATGTAACACATGTATACTAGTATTTATATTCTGGCTTGATATTTACCATACATTGTAGTGTCTTTTGTGACCTTTCATGGCACTTTTTAGATACTATATTATATATATTCTCCCTTTGATTTTCTGGGATGACTATATGTACAGCACCGCTGTGGCTCAGCACACATTTTTTTAAACTGATGATAAATCATGTTTGGATCTTTTTGTAGCAAATATTGAGTAACTGGCTTGATTTTTGTAAGTAGGGGTTTATAATGTGCTCTGCCTGGTTGTACCAATATAGATGCGCTCTCCCTGGTTGTCACATTATATATGCGTTATGACTGGTTTCACCTTTGTATATGGACTTTAGGTCACATCTACCATCAGCAAATTGATTGTAGCTGTCCTTGAAACTTATACAAACTACTTTATGTGATGTTTTATGCTAGATACTGCTATAATGTATAACTTTGGGAAGCCTGAAGTATGGGAGATGAGGGCATGACAGATAAAACAATTTAGTGAAAGTGGTGGTGATAAACTGGTCATGCCCTAATACATGCCTGTGCTTAACATGAAAGACATGGAATATATAACAAATGTCCCCCTATGTGTCATTAGTGGAAGCAAATGAAACTATGCAACAGATTAAGTATTAGTTTTATCCACTATGAAGGACCTTTATAAAGTCTCTAAACAAAAAACTATCTGTTGCCTAAAACAACCAGTTAAAGTGAAGCTTTCAGTTCCTGTAATGCTCTTGAAAACGGAAGCTGTGATGTAATTGGTTGCTACGAGAAACAAAAACAGTCTTAATAAATCTGTCTTTTTTAACCTCAACTGACTATTGGGGGCTATATCAGAGTCCCTCCATACTTTAATTTTATAAGCTGTTACACTGTGCAGGAATATGTCTCACACTCCTACTGCTCCCTCGGACCTTCCTCCTCCCTATACCTGCAGTAATCTCACAGGAGGGGAAAGTGGTCTGCCCAGTGAAGCTACAGCACTTAGGGGCTTTGATAACACTCCACAGAGCGCTTCTGCCGCATAATTTTAAAAGTTGATTTAAGAAGTAAGGTGGCCTTGGATAACTAATATAATATTACCCCAATCACAGTGCTTGGATCTATGAGTAATTGTCCCTGGTTTATCATGCTGGATTTTGATGGTAGATTTGATTTATAAGGATGCTTGTGACTGTGAACAAGTCCCCACACCAACAGGACTCAACTTTAGGTTCGGTTTACACATTCAGGTTCTTGATGTTTTTGAAATATATGTGATGATGTGATTTGAAGGGCATTTGTCAACAGATTTGTCCAGTCTTGACCTAATAAAGAACCCTTTGTACGTCTATTAAGAGAGACTGGCACATTGCATTACATAAGTAGATTATAATATTGGTGGCTTGGACAATCGACTGGGGCCTGATACTACTATGGGGCCATTACCACCCAAACCATCCACCTAGTTGTGTATTAAACATGTATGTAGATATATTTAAGGAAAGGGACTACAGCCCTAAACACAACATACATTGTACTACTATTTTCATACTATGTATATTGTCTTATCCTGCATAAATGGGCAGAGCACATGGCTACTACTTTTATCCTGCATATATAGGTACCGCACATTACTACTACTCTTATCCTGTATTTATGGGAACTGCACAAAACCTCTACTATTCACATACATATGTGCCACAGCGTAGTACAACTACTTCTCTTACAGTGTACATATGGGCAGTGCCCAGCATTAATAAACTTTCTATGGAGATATTGGTACTGCACAGAACTACTACTTTTTCCTGCATACATGGGCACAATACAACCAATCTTGGTATCTAAGTAATGCTGAACTCCTAACATAAAATTAGACTAGTGTAGAAGCTGATCGATCACGTGACGGGATGACGTGAGAGCACGCCGCTCCGCCTCCCGACGTCCGTGGCACAGAGACGCCGATCTGATGTGAGCGCTCCGGCGCTGTAGCGTTTGCTGCCCGATTTGTCGATCCCGCCTCGCCCAGGTTCAGAGCACCGGACGAACTACCTGCTGTTTCTATACTAGGTGCCCAGGAGTGTGCAGGAGTGTGATCCCTGACCAGACCCCGCCGCAGGTCGTTGTTCCGTGGGAGTCCCGGGAGTCGAGCAGTGGAGCGACCGCGAGTGTCTGGAGCAGTGGGACCAGGTGCTGCCTCAAGGCTTCAGGTGTGCAACGGGGGACGGAAGGGCCTCTCAAGCCGGCATAGGAGCGGGGGAAGGAGCGCCCTGGGTTGTTTGTTTGGTTGTGTGCTTCGCTCCCTGGAGGGACCTCTTGAACACTGGTGCCCTGCCGTGGCCAGGCATCAGCTACGAGATTGGACCATTGAGGAGTACGCACCGACTCAAGACTCAGGATGGCCTCTCTAATGAACCGCCGAGCTACCTGGTGATCAACATCCATCTGAAACGGTAACACCTTGGTTCCCTATTGTCAACTAGCATCATATGCATAATCTGCCAGAGCTTTGTAAGACGTTTATTTACTAACTACCGCTCAAGACAATCTCTAATTTTACTAATCCGCCCAGGCCGGGGCTCAACCCTGATTTTGTCACATCTGACTAACATCTTTCTTCCAAGTTACGCTATAATGTCATTGTTTTTGCTTAGACCTAAGCGACACTGCACGCTTTACTAACTCTTTGCGTCTGGGACGCTTTTTGCTTAGACCTAAGCTACATTGCACATTTTACTAATTACTTGTTTCCGGGACGCCTTGCTGAGAGACTCTAAATTAAGTAGTGACCCTAGCACCAGGGAAATACCCATCTGGACTGATACGGATTATAAAGCAAATTTTGATAAGCTTTTCTTTCTTTCTCCAGGTCCAACTTTGTAAAATTTTTGCCGATTTACAGCACATACTCTCTTTGGCTGACGTTTTGTATTTGTATATGGTATTTGGTAATTTTGCCAGAACCTTTAATGCTGTCATTCTTTAACTTAGGCTTAAGATAGGTCTGGTCTGGATTTTAGGGTTTGCCCCACTAATACCCTTCTTCTAAGCTATATTAAAGAGCAGACCTATCCAATCTCTGACAAAGCAATTGTGAGCGCTAATTTGTGCTGATTTTGGCCTCATCGCAGGTAAAATCTATAGTTTGTTTTCAGGGTGCTTTGCCTTGTGGTATTAATCCAGCTAATCCCATTTTTATCTTAACACCAAGATAATAATCTACTAACCGGCTCTGGTCTAAAACGCAAAACTTACTAACACTCTGCTTTAAGGTTTATCTATTAGGAATTATGCTGTAGAATTGGATTTTCTGAATTGTTGGTCTCCTGCATACGGGGTTAGAATAAGCGGTGTAGGTCACTCCATTCCATCATGCCTCCAAAAAAGCCAGAAAGGAAGTCAGGGGGGTTAGATAAAATTTGGAAGGCCTCCCCAACAAAAAACAGACAAATCAGTAAGGAAGATTCTCACCCCCCAACCTCCAATAATACAGGGGCTAATTGCCCAGGTAATGAAGACCTCAACCCCGCAAACAAGTATATTCTGGCTCAGATTCTTGCTACGGTTCAAGAAACTAAACATTGGCAAGAGAGGTCAGTTTTCTTTGTTTTTATGTTTTTTTTTTTTGAATGGAGAAGGTAACAAGAGTTCTGTGCTGGAACATTAGGGGCCTGAGTGATAGGAAAAGAAGATGCACAATATTTGATGTAATAAATAAACACCAGCCTGTTAGAGACCCACTTGACTCCAGAACTAGGATGTAGAATAAAAAAACGATGGGCTTCATGGGAATTTCACGCATATGGGGGTAGTTATTAAAAGGGTGTCTCGGTTCTGATTCATTTTAGTATAGACTTTAAATTAATTGATAAAAAAGTTGATAGCGAAGGTATGTTTATATTTCTACATTGTATACTGAACGGAATTGAGTACGTCCTGGCATTTATGTACATCCCCCCCCCCCCCTCCTCGTTAAGGGTTCTTTCGGAATTCATCCGTTTTATCAAGGATAAAAGCTGCAGTAGAATCTTGATTATGGGGGACTTGAACATGGTCCTTGACCCTAATCTTGATCGCCTTAAACTTTTGGGTGTAACAAAAATAAACCCTAACGAGGGGATAAAATTGAGGAATTTCTGTCAGGACATGGGTTTACAGGACATATGGAGAGCAAAATATGGGGAAAAAAGAGCTTTCTCCTGTCATAACAAATCCTGTAATACTCTATCCAGAATAGATCACGGGTTGGCCAACTCGCAGGTAGTGAGGAACATTTCCAGAATGACATATGAACCCATAGTGATCTCTGACCATGCTCCAGTACTAGTCACGCTGGGGGAACCATCATTTAGTAGGCGAAAGTTTAAACTAAACCCCCATTGGCTAACGGTTCTTGAACCTAGTCTGGATTTAAAAACATCTGTGATTTCTGGGACAGGAACTTTAACACCGCCAGCACTCTTGCAGTTTGGGATACGCTAAAATTATTTATTAAGTCTACTCTCTCTCACGCTATCAATGTTAAAAAGAAAGAATTTAGTAGGAAGGAGTCATCTAAGAATTTAGGATACCCTGGAGATAATATTCATATTCAGGCCTACAAACTGTTCTTTGCAGGACAGCGTAACTTCACGGAAAAGGGGAAACCAGGTAAACTCTTAGCCAACATGATTAATAACAATAAACAAGGGAACAGGAGTATCTCAGTTATCAGAGGGCAGAGAGGACAAATATGCAGAGAGCAATATGAGATACATCAAGAATTTAAACTCTTTTACCAGCATCTCTATGAGTCTGCTGGGGACAAAGACCGAATGGGAGATATTAAAAGATATCTGCAAGATATTAATTTTCTGTGTTTGACCGAGAATCAGGTAGAAACACTGAACTCCCCGATTACGCTGAAGGAGCTGGAAGAGACAATTGACTCCTGCAGTGCCGATCCCGCCCCAGGTCCAGATGGCCTCCCCTTTAGTTTATATAGGAGATATAAGGAAGTATTGGCCCCAATGTTGTTAAAGGAAACCTACCATTTCAAATGGTAGGTTTAAGCTGTAAACACCGAGCACCAGCTCAGGGTGAGCTGGTGCCGGTGCTTAGTTTCGTTAGTGTTAAAACCGCGGTATCGCGGTTTTAACACTTTTTAAACTTTATAGCAGTTTATGCTATAAAGTTTAAAAAGTGTTAAAACCGCGATACCGCGGTTTTAACACTAACGAAACTAAGCACCGGCACCAGCTCACCCTGAGCTGGTGCTCGGTGTTTACAGCTTAAACCTACCATTTGAAATGGTAGGTTTCCTTTAACTACAATGCAAGAAATTTACAGAAGGGGGAAAGTTACGGACTCAATGTCCGAAGCTATCATCATTCTTATCCCAAAAAAAGATAAGGATCTGCTAGACCCAGGATCATTCAGACCCATTTCGCTGATCAATACCGATGCTAAAATTATAGCAAAAGTGTTGGCCAGACGACTTAAGAATGTAATTGCCAGTATTATTCATGAGGACCAGAGGGGGTTTGTCCCGGGTAGGAATGTGAGCGACTGTCTGAATAGACTGTTTGTTTCTATAGAGAAAGGTGAAGGGGACCTCCGCTCGATCCTGTCATTGGATGCGGTTAAAGCCTTTGACAGGGTCGAGTGGGGGTTCCTATGGGAAGTAATGGACAAATTTGGGGTTGGAGCAGAGTTTGTGAATTGGGTAAAGTGCCTATACAACTCCCCAAAAGCTAGGATAGGTATCGATGGCAGTGAGTCGGAGTGCTTCCCTCTTAGCAGGGGTACGAGACAGGGCTGCCCCCTCTCCCCCCTCCTCATTTTTATTGAACCTCTTGCCATCAAAATAAGGGCCCATGTTGGTATAAGAGGAGGGGGAAGCGGAGGACTAGAGGACAAGTTGAGTCTCTATGCGGACGACATCCTGCTGTGTCTGCGAGACTCTCCTTTGTCAATAGCCAATGCAGTAAACACAGTGACAGAATTTGGTCAGCTTTCGGGCTTAGAGATTAACTGGAGTAAATCAGGTCTGATGCCCCTGGACAGGAATAAGATAGAAGATTTAGAACTTGGAATTAAAATGAGTTGCCAGGACTCATTGAAATACCTCGGGACTCTGATCTCAGCAAAAGTGCAAGAATATCAACTATTAAATTTGAAACCCTTAATTAACTCAGTTAGAAGTAGGGTCCATACCTGGTGCAAACTACCTCTCTCCTTCGCGGACAGAATCGCCCTTCGCGGACAGAATCGCCCTTATAAAAAAGTTTCCTTTACATTTTCTTCTTTTATACATCATTAACCTTATACAGTATACTAAAACACCCTCCCCCCACCCTTTCCCTTCCACCCCCTTGGCAAGAGAGAGAAAAAAAAAAATAAATAAGAGAAGAGAAGAGGAGAACCTATTTCCAGTTACTCCAGGTCTCAGTCCATTTCCCCCTGGATCCACTGTCCATTGTCAGAATGAATTTGTTCATATCTTTTAATCTTCTGTGTAAGAGCGGACCAATGATCCACCTTAGGAATCCTGCTGCTCCCCCATTCTCGAACAATAAGAACCTTCGCTATTGTCATGAGCTTTAGTACCAATGACCTCTCCTTTTGATCCACTTTATCGCAAGTCCTAAACAGTCCCATAACTACCACACTAATCGAGGGGGTCAGGGGCGTCTCTAAGGTTTTATTTATCTGCAGATATACTTCGTCCCAGAAGCCTTTAAAGGGGTATTCCCATCAGGGCATTTACATTTAATTAAATTCATTTGCCATATGTAAACATTTCTTCAATTGGATGTTAATAAAAAGAATGTTCCTGTGTGAAGATAATTTCTTATAAATGTAGTCATGTTGTCCCTTAGAAACGAGATGGCTTCCTCGGATACGACCACGTCACACTCTGGCAGCGGTGGCCAGACATGTGCTATATGTCCTGCTGGACCACCAGGATTCAGCAATCATTACCACAGGACGGATGTGGGTCATGTAGTAACTTCCGGACATTTTATATACAAAAACAATTTGTTTCTTTGTGCAATCCCTCCAGCAGAGGTGGCCGTATCCGAGGAAGCTATCTCATTTCTAAGGGACAACATGACTACATTTATGAGAAATTATCTTCACACAGGAACATTTTTTTTAATAACATCTAAATGAAGAAATGTTTATGTATGGCAGATTAAGGAAACTGAATGTGAATGCCCAGACGAGAATACCCCTTTAAGTCTGGGGCACGCTCCAAATTGTATGAAGGAAGTCAGCCTCCTCTATTCCACATTTGAAACATTTAGATGAACTCTTCACTTTCATCTTGTATAACACATCTGGAGAGTAGTATAGTCTAAACAATATCTTTACCTGGATAGCTCTGTGATTTTCACTAATAGATCCTACCTTCACATTCCTGTAAATCCCCTCCCACTTGTGTAGTGTTATCTGTCCTATCACATTTTCCTAACATTCTTGTGACTTGTGTCTAACCAGGGGCGTTACTAGGGTGGTAAAAGATCCGGGCATGGGCTCCAATGCATGTGTATCACACTTTCAGTAATGCCCCCTCCTGTACACAACCCCCTCACATGTGCTTGTGCCAATAACAACTTTACTGATGGTGTATACAGCTACAGAAACCACAGGAGAAACCCCTACTTTTTCCCTCCAGTGACTGCAGGTGACGCATCCTCCATCTTCTCCATTAGACATCACCACATGTTTTGTTCCTCATTGTCCCTACATCTTGGATAGTGTTATCCTGCTCCTGCCCCTAACAATCTCCCTCAAATACTGTAAGGCTTGCATTTAAACACCAGGAGCTAGAAACGTAAATGAGATCAAACCGAGGCCTGTTCTAGTGCCATGTGTGAACACGGCCCAAGAAATGTCCCCCACACAGCCCCCCAGTAACATTCCCCAAACAGATACCCCCAGTAACGTGCTACACACAGCCCCCCAGTAACGTGCCCCACACAGATACCCCCAGTAATGACCCCCATACAGCCACAAAGTAATGACCCCCATACATCTACCACCAGTAATGTCCGCCATACAACCTCCCCGAAATGTCCCCCATACAAACCCCTGGTATTGTTCCCCACAGCCTCCCAGTAATGTCCCCCACAGCTACCCCAGTAATGTGCCCCCACACAGCTACCCTCAATAGCTAATGTGTCCCCACACAGCTACCCCAGAAGCCAATGTGCCCCCACACAGCTACCCCCAGTAGGTAATGTGCCCCCACACAGCTACTTCCAATAGTTAATGTGCCCCCACACAGCTACTCCCAGTAGGTAATGTGCCCCCACACAGCTACTCCCAGTAGGTAATGTCCCCCACACAGCCCCCCCCAGTAGGTAATGTCCCCCACACAGCTACCCCAGTAGGTAATGTCCCCCACACAGCTACCCCAGTAGGTAATGTCCCCCACACAGCTACCCCCAGTAAGTAATGTGCCCCCACACAGCCCCCCAAAGTAGGTAATGTGCCCCCACACAGCCCCCCCAGTAGGTAATGTGCCCCCACACAGCCCCCCAGTAATGTCCTCACACAGCCTCCCCAGTAAGTAATGTGCCCCCACAATAGCTAATGTGCCCCCACACAGCCCCAGTAAGTATTGTGCCCCCACACAGCCCCCCCAATAAGTAATGTCCCCACACAGCCCCCCAGTAAGTAATGTGCCCCCACACAGCCCCACAGTAGCTAATGTCCCCCACACAGCTCCCCAGTAGCTAATGTCCCCCACACAGCCCCTCCCCAGTAAGTAATGTTCCCCCACAGCCCCCCCAGTAGGTAATGTTCCCCACACAGCTACCCCAGTAGGTAATGTGCCCCAACACAGCCCCCCCAGTAGGTAATGTGCCCCAACACAGCCCCCCCAGTAGGTAATGTGCCCCCACACAGCTACTCCCAGTAGGTAATGTGCCCCCACACAGCCCCCCAGTAGGTAATGTGCCCACACACCGCCCCCCAGTAGGTAATGTCCCCTACACAGCTACCCCCAGTAAGTAATGTGCCCCCACACAGCCCCCCAGTAGGTAATGTGCCCCCACACAGCCCCCCAGTAAGTAATGTCCCCCCACACAGCCCCCCAGTAAGTAATGTCCCCCCACACAGCCCCCCAGTAAGTAATGTCCCCCCACACAGCCCCCCAGTAAGTAATGTCACCCACACAGCCCCACAGTAAGTAAAGTGCCCCCACACAGCCCCCCCAGTAGGTAATGTGCCCCCACAGCCCCCCAGTAGCTAATGTGGCCCCACACAGTCCCCCCCTGTAGCTAATGTGCCCCCACACAGCCCCCCTATAGGTAATATCCCCCACACAGCCCCCCCAGTAAGTAATGTGCCCCCACACAGCCCCCCAGTAGGTAATGTCCGCCACACAGCTACCCCCAGTAAGTAATGTGCCCCCACACAGCCCCCAGTAAGTAATGTCCCCCCACACAGCCCCCCAGTAAGTAATGTCCCCCCACACAGCCCCCCAGTAAGTAATGTCCCCCACACAGCCCCACAGTAGGTAATGTCCCCTACACAGCTACCCCCAGTAAGTAATGTGCCCCCACACAGCCCCCCAGTAGGTAATGTGCCCCCACACAGCCCCCCAGTAAGTAATGTCCCCCACACAGCCCCCCAGTAAGTAATGTCCCCCCACACAGCCCCCCAGTAAGTAATGTCACCCACACAGCCCCACAGTAAGTAAAGTGCCCCCACACAGCCCCCCCAGTAGGTAATGTGCCCCCACAGCCCCCCAGTAGCTAATGTGGCCCCACACAGTCCCCCCCTGTAGCTAATGTGCCCCCACACAGCCCCCCCTATAGGTAATATCCCCCACACAGCCCCCCCAGTAAGTAATGTGCCCCCACACAGCCCCCCAGTAGGTAATGTCCGCCACACAGCTACCCCCAGTAAGTAATGTGCCCCCACACAGCCCCCAGTAAGTAATGTCCCCCACACAGCCCCCCAGTAAGTAATGTCCCCCCACACAGCCCCCCAGTAAGTAATGTCACCCACACAGCCCCACAGTAAGTAAAGTGCCCCCACACAGCCCCCCCAGTAGGTAATGTGCCCCCACAGCCCCCCAGTAGCTAATGTGACCCCACACAGTCCCCCCCTGTAGCTAATGTGCCCCCACACAGCCCCCCCCATAGGTAATGTTCCCCACACAGCCCCCCCAGTAGGTAATGTCCCCCACACAGCCCCCCCAGTAAGTAATGTCCCCCACACAGCCCCACTTACCTCAATGATACAGGTCTATGTGTTCACTGTGTGTTTCCCCGGCGTGTGTGTTTCACAGTATTATTCCTCCAGAAGCTGCAGCTCCTGATGGGGAAAGCAGTGACTGCACATATTCTCATAACGATCTGTGGAGATCGTGATGAGAGAGAGGAGGATGCGCAGGGGAGATCCGGGGCTCCAGCCAAAAGATCCGGGGCATGAGCTCCAGATCTTTTGACCTAGTGAAGCCCCTGCCAGTAATGCATCGCAGAGCCCCCTGAGTACAGACTGCTACACACACATTGCGATTACCAGCCACACACAGGACAGCACACAGCAACCAGAGACACGGCACCCAGTCCAGATCACATCACATCAGGGACTACCCAAGCCACAGGTTTTTCCCCAGATGCCAAACCCACAGGTTTGTCCACACATGGGTGAGTTTCAGAGGGCTCCGGGGCACAGCTGATGGCAGGGGCAAGCATTGCACACAACCAGGCAGTGATTTCACATACTAAATTGTGAGCCATGATATGTAAGGGGGCACACAGGATACAGCCCACCATACACAGGCTCAGTACAGACTGTTCAATCTTCTGTCATCTGTTAACCCATCACTCCCCTCATAATGACGCCGCAGGGAGCCGGACATATCGAGACATAAGAGGGGGCTGCAGCTCCCCGAGAAGATGCTCCCTACCTTGCAAGAAGCAGAGCGCAGTCATTCCACTGAGCAGGAACCAGGGGACGGAGCGAAGCATCCTTGCCCGCAGCATCTCCAGCATCTCCCGTTGGTAAGAGCAGTTCAGTTTCTGGGGTTCGGGGATCCAGTAATCCGGAGCGGCTGCAGCAAGAGCGCAGACTGGATACAAACAGTGCACCGCAAGCCAAGAACGCCCCTCTTCACGCCCCCTAAGCCCTGATTGGCTGATGCTGCCTGTAAATGACAGCTCCTGTCTGCTCACATCAAAAATGTTCCAAAGTGAAGAACGAAGGAGCAAAGAACTGCATGGGTTAAGGAGTTGACGGGACGTCCCTGGGTCCAAGAGTGCTAGAATCCTTGGTTGCTCAAGAGGGATAAGTGGTGGACCTGTAGGAGAGGGGTGCGCATCCTGCAGCAGGGGACCTGCATAGGACCACAGTGATGTCTGCAGCACGGGACGAGTCAGGCTAGGGATGGAGGAGATGCTAGAGGTAGCAGAGGCAGCACACAGGAGGGGATGGGGACTGAGCAGGGAGAAGTGCGCTTCTAAGCTACTGAGATGGCTGTCCCTGATAGCAGGAGGGGAGGAGGCACATGCTAATAGCAGGAGGGGAGGGGGCCTTGCAGCTTGTCAGCTATAGAGATGGCTGGAGTAGATGGGGGCAGCTTGTCGGCAGGGCACAGGTTGTTGCAGCAGGTGCCACAACTAAAATGAACGGCTCCTCATAGCAAACTTTTGGGTGCGGACCCCTACTCAGCATATGGTATTGTAAATCAATGTGTGAATATATTAAGCAATATGTATCAATTCCTCACAATTATCTAGATATCTGGTTGCTGTAATTAATTGTTAACTTCCAATGGATAGAAATCAGTGCATAATCATGTGATGTCACACAGGTGCACAGCTCATTACAGTAATCAGAGCTGTGTCTCCTAATGAGCTGTGCGTCACATGAATTCTATTTCCTGGAAGTAAGCAAAGAACAACTGCTAGAAAACCACGAGCACCTAAAGCAGAAGGATATTGAAAAATGTATACATTTTAATTATGCAAATAGCATTTAATTGATGAAAGTGGACAACTCCTTTCAAATATTTAACCCCTTAACGCCGAAGCCACTTTTCACCTTCCTGACACGGCCCATTTTTTCAAATCTGCCCTGTGTCACTATAAGTGGTTAACGCTTTAACATATCCAAGTGATTTTTAAATTGTTTTCTCGTAACACATTGTACTTCATGTTAGTTACAAAATTTTGGTGGTAGGTTTTGCATTTATTTATGAGAAAATCAGATATTTGGTGAAAATTTGGAAAAATTCTCAATTTTTGAAATTCAAAATGTTCTACTTTTTCCACACAGAGTCATAACACCAGAAAACGTAATAACTAACATTCACCAAATGTCTACTTTATACCTCCGTGTTTTTTTATACATACTATCATTTTTGTAATCTGTTATGAAGCTTTGAATGTTAGGTGCGATTTTTCACATTTTCATAAAAAAAGCTAAATCCTGCTATTGAGGGACCCTCTCAGGTTTGAAGTCACTTTGAGAGGCCTAAATAAAAGTAAAACCCCATTATAGAAACTACACCCCTCAACGTACGTAAAACAACTTTTATGAAGTTTGTTAACCCTTTAATTGTTTTACAGGGGTTAAAACAAAATCGGATTCAATTTTGAAATAATTTTTTTTTTTACTAAATGAATGTGTTTTTCATAAAATGTACAAATTCTCAGTGGATGAAATACCAAAACGCTCCACAAAATTTGATACCCAATCTCTCCCGTGTAGAATAATACCCCATACGTGGTGTTAACCTGCTGTATGGGCGCACGCCAGGGCATCGAAGGGGAGCTGCGCCATTCAGAGCAGATTATGCATTGTCACTTTATAATGGCTATACAATCTTTATTTTTTTGGCAATTTGGACATATAAGGGCTAATTTTTTGCGACATGAGATGCACTTTACAAATACTTCATTTTAGTGGGTCTGTAGCTTTTTGGTGACATTTTATTAACTCTTTAATGTATGGAGGAAAAGAAAATTGTCAATTTTGGGTTCTTTTTTTTGTATATTTTGGGGGTCGTACACCATACACTAAAAATACTATCATATTTTTATTCTATAGATCACTATGATTACGGTGATACCTCATTTATATAGTTTTTTATATATTTTACAATTTTACAGGAAAAAAAGAATTTAAAGAAAATCTCATTTGTTTTTGCATCGCCATCTTTTCGGAGATATAACTTTAATATTTTTTGGTTGACAGTGCTAGTTTAGGGCTTATTTTTTATGTGTTGAGTTGTCATTTTCAGTGGTGCACATAACTTTTTGATCACTATTTGGAACATTTTTGGGAAGGGATTTTATGAAAATTTACATGTTTCTGACTTATTGTACAGATTGTTACGGATGCGGCGATACCAAATATGTGGGGTATTTTAGTGATTTTAAGGTTTTTTCACTTTATTAGATATGTATAGGGAATGTTTGTGTTTATGGAACTTTAACTTTATTTAATTCATTCTTTTTATGCTCAGTGTGTCACAGCCGGGTCCAACCAGAAGATCTGCTTCCTGCCAGGAAGCAGATCGCGCAGCCCCGGGCACTGGCAGTCCAGGGGGGGTCCGATTCCAGCGAAATGCCCCTGACACGGCGCCGTCAGCGTGACCGCGGCGTGTTAGGGGTTAACACCCGCGATCAAAGAAATCTCCGATCGAGGGTGTTAGAGGTGGGTGTCGGCTATATATATCCATTCAGGAGCCGGCGCCAGAAGCTTGACGTACTATTCCTGCATTTTGCGGGAACGCACCTCCCGCCATGCAGTAATAGTACGTCAAATGTCGGGAAGGGGTTAAACAACATCAATACAAACAGAATATAAAAGTTAATAAGAAAAAAAAGTCTTATTACAAGTCAATCTTTGATACATCACTATGATGAAAGGAGTCCTATCGAGGACACTGTGGTCAGTTCATGAAACAGGACATCCGTGATTCACAAACTGACCACAATAGTGTCAGTCATATCAATAAAAGGAATAATTACATTAGAGATACTACAAATATGCATTACACACTTATATACAAGTACACACAACTGTATTATATACACTACACCAACTCCAATCCACAATTACAATAATGGGGGTAATTTACTAAAGGCCCGAATCGCGTTTTTACGGCGGGTTACCCAAATTTTTCTGTTTCACGCCGATTTTCCCTGAATTGCCTCAGGATTTTGGCGCACACGATCACATTGTGGCGCAACGGCGCCGGCATGCACGCAACGGAAATGGGGGGTGTGGCTGTAAGAAAACCCGACGGATTCGGATAAACCGCCGCATTTAAAAAAAAAAAGTGTCGCTGGACACGCGCTTACCTGCACTCGGACCGGCTTGGTGAAGTTCAGTGCATTCCGATGAACTTCAGCGTGTGGACGTCGGAGGAACTGCCTTAGTGAATCGCCGGAATACCCAAATCATCCACACAGAATGCGCCACTGGATCGCGACAGGACCAGGTAAGTAAATCTGCCCCAATGTGTATACACTTTATATTATAAGCACGTAAAGGAAACCTACCATCAAGAATACACTAGGATAACAAAATAATATATTCTCTAATTCAATGTTATTAACAAAAATACATAATTTCGCAGGTATAATTCCAACCTTTTTCTGTCAGTCCTGCTGTACACAATTTTGGTTGCCCCGGGACCCGACCCTGGATCTTCGGACTTTAGGGTTGGCAGAGATATTGTTCTGCTGCCTGAGGTTGATGGCACACGTGGCGTTTTGAACCCGAGGCCATTTTTAAACAGTCCGTTAAAAAACACATACGTTTTTTTGTCCGTTGTTATCTGTTTTCCAATTATCTCAATTAAGATAATTGGGAAAAATGGTCATAAACTGATGCGTTTTCAAAATTGCATGCATTTTAAGGACTTCTTTAAAACGGGTTCAAAATGCCACGGGTGCCTCCACCTTCACGCTGCACTGAGCTGAGCTCCTCTCTCCCTCTAGCCCCCATGCTTGAATTGCAGGAGAAAACACACGCACACGTACAGGGCCGGCGCTATGGGTAGGCAAAGTGGGCAATTGCCTCCTGAAAAGGGAGAATCTCTTCTTTCAAATGAATCTTGAATTTTGTTTCTAGGTGCCATGGATCCAGAGGTATTCAGGTTTAAAGGAAACCTACCATTTAGAATGGCAGGGGTATCGCGGTTTTAACACTTTTTAAACTCTAGACCAGAACAGGCTTCGGCGCTGCTTGCGCACGATCGTGCGTGCGCCTACATAGGAAATAGCGGATATGTTGCGCGCAGCGCCGAAGCCTCTCCTGCTCTAAAGTTTAAAAAGTGTTAAAACCGCGATACCGCGGTTTATAACACTAACGAAAGTAAATACCGGCACCAGCTCACCCTCATATAAAAGAGTAGACTTTTTTCTTTCATAGGAAAAAAGAAGTGAGGTTCTATGTATCACAGAGCCAGAGATACAACCCCCTGAATTGTAGCCCCCTCCAGATTCTACAGGATACAGGGAGAATTTGCTGCACCTCAGATAATGGAAATATTCACTTTATATGTTACTATGTTTTGAGAAGGGATAACATCACCTAATATTCATGTTTTTATCCCTTCTCTATACAGAACTATCTAAGAACACACTTTCTCTCTTATTGCCTTTTATTTTGTGACAGTTTTTTTGTTGGAAAAATTGACTGATACGATGAACATTCGATCCTCTTTGCCTAAGGTGACTACACCGCGACCAGAACATGCCCAAAAAGTTATATGTAACACCAAAAACACACACATGTTCTGGAATAAAGTTTTTATTTCACACCATCCTCCATTATTTACATGTTATGACGTTCTCACTCAGGTTCTTATGAAGCGCGGAGGGTTCTGTTATTGGGCAGCTAATACATCGGCGCACATCTAAAAGTGACTTTTATTATCTCATTAGCTTGGTTTATAGATATATATAGTTATTTATTTGGGTTACCATTGTGTAAGAGAGCATACAATGATACATCTGTGTGACGCTCAGTGCAATTTTCTACAATAATAGTTTGGTGTCCCCTGTGGATTTAACGTTCCCTTTGCTGCATATTTTAGTGAATATACACATGTGGGGTCTGTATGATCTCCTCACATCTTACTGTTTTAGGAAAGTTTATTTTCTTTATACAAGTATTCTGGATTTGTACATATTTTAGAGGAAATTTTGAATGTTAATTGCCAAATGCATCACCTGGTTGTCTGCTTTCAAAATTCTATAGGTTTTATGGCACATTTACTTTTTATTTTATTGCTATATTTTGAAGGTTGTGACTGTGTTAAAATTTGTAGCTGAAAAGCAGATATCTAGTTATTACAGTTTTAGTGATATTATGTGGATTTATTCATGTGAACATATCAATAGGGCACATTTTTGAGCTCTACACATGTCCATCTATTACATGTAGGAGATGAGAAGGTAGATATTTTCTGTTTGGAACAAATTTTTTGCCATCAAAGTCAAATTTTAAGTATTTTTTATAAAATGTTTCAGTTTGAATCAAAATTGCATGAAGGCACCTATGTCTATAAACTGTTTGATGCAATTTTGAAAATGGGACAAGTGTCTGCTTTCAGAAAAGGGCCTCACAGTCTAATCAACCTACCAGTAATTTTTTGGAGTGTGGGAGGAAACCGGAGGACCTGGAGGAAACCCACACAGACACAGAGAGAACATACAAACTCTTTGCAGATGTTGACCAGCGCTGCAAGGCTGTAGTGCTAACCACTGAGCCACCATGCTGCCCGACAATCTCCCTATGATCTATCTCATATAAAATTCTCCAAAATTACAGTTTGTTTTACCATACTAAAGGGAGCCTCTTGCTGACTGTGACCAATCATAAAATAGTTTTATTTTGGGGCCCCACTTTTAGTTTTGCCCAGGGCCCCACTTTGTCTAGAACCGTCCCTGCACACGTACTATTGTTCATGGCAACCAATCAGGGCACAGCTTTCTTTTTCCCATAACAGTTTTCAAAATTAAAGCAGGGCTCAGTTTCCATGGGCAACTAGAACAATTTTACCTTAGATACTTTTCATAAATATTCCCCACTGACTTCCTTCCGGTAGCATGAGGAGAGTGAAGTTACAAGCTACAGGAAGATAAGATCTTCATCCAGGAGAGATGGAGGGAGACATATAATAGAGCTGACAGTATGTAATGGCTGTGATAGCAGAGCTCAGATTGTCATGTGTAATATGCATCTCATCGATCTCATCATCTCTCATCTCTCATTCTACGTGTCAGATACTAGTACAATGTTCAGAAGGTAAATGAAAGTGTATATAAACCTGTACACTCATAATCTAATCACATTGTCAGCACAAAGCATCTCATAGCACAGAGGAATCATGGAGTGTCAGAGGAATCATGAAGTGACAATTCTTATTTGCCCTCACTCAACAATGTCAGGTAATGCCTGTGAAAACTCTACTGACATACTCATGCAACATCATAAGGAACACACTATCACATTTCAAAGAAAGTGCCTGCCTTTGTATGCATCACACAGCATTGTCAGGACTTGTCTACTCACAATCTCAGTGACAGATCCTGACTGCACACACCATTTCAACATAGAACCTGCCTGCCTTCCATCAAACTTATACAACACTGTTACCCTTATGACTGCCCTTATGACTGCTCAAATGTGGCCAGCAGTCCAAATACAATAAAGTGTGTGTTGCCCCTTTAATTAGTGGTTGCTCTCTGTTCTCTCATCTTCTCATGTATGAGAGGAACATGAGCTAGTAATGTGTGTGGCACATGCTTAAATACCCTGCACATGAATATCCATCTTCTTCATCGGTTTTTCCTCCCTTTTTTATATTGTACAGCAGATATTTTTTTAGGGGTAAAACTGCCCTATATGCCCTTACATAAGGCAGACATACAGGGTGTTGTCTGGTCTTATTTAAAGTGGTATGGTTAAAAGTTTGTATACATTCAAATAAAGAAATGGTCAAATTATTTATGGTTTCAATAAAGCTGTGGCCGACCCTGAGTCAACCCACAATTGAAAATGGATAAGCAATGGTTTTCTGTGTGGTTATTTATGTTTGGACTATGCGCTATTAAAGGGGCCAATCCTGCTCCAAGTTAAAGAGCATTTATAATTTGAGCAGTCTAAGTAGGTTTGACCAGTGCTGGGTTGGATATTTTTGGGCTATCTTGTGTGGTCATGGAGGTCCCACCCTTCATCTATACAGTAGAACAATGTGAAGAATCCAATGAAGCTGCACTCCATTGAATGTATGAATGGTTTATTCACCAATAGTGAAAAATGTACAATGTTTCAGCCCCTCTATGGAGCCATTTTCAAGTAGCCACCAGTATTGGGGGCTAGTATTACAAGTTTCATAATACTAGAACATAGACAAACAAGACAACCAGTATAACTGTGAACACTCATTATAATACACTTATTACAATATGCTATAATAGGACTGTCAAATTTCGTATTAGTACTCAAAGAAAGGATGAAATCACATTATAAATGCCTAATCTAGTACTAGGTCACTATGTTAGATATGGAAAACTCCCCAAGGATGCATGTCCATGTCTCTATCTGTGCCATATTCGTCCTGCAGAACCCTTCACATGTTTGCCCGAGCTCTGAGACTGATTAGCAGTGCAAGAATTACCCCTTGAGGATGCTTAATTCACCCTGGCTGACTAATGAATGTAATCTTCTGTCTGAGACAGAGTGTGATTTATTAAGCCCCCCCTTCCCCTCCACCAGCATTTACAGACTTCAGGAGAACAGTGGATGTTGACTGCAGCAGAAGATGGGAGACTTGTGCTTGTTGTGCACTTGAAAGACACGCAGCAGTAATACCCTCATTATGGAGCTGGGAGCTGTAGGTAGAGCTCTTGATTAGGCCCATACAAAATTAAGATTGTGTAAACTTTCATACTTCTATAGAAAGGAGGATGTGATGTCTGCTTGCTTCCTTCATGTGGACACAGGGTTGAGTCTAATACATGGATGTAAATGTAATTGTGGATGCCATTATTTAACACCCCCCCCCCCCCCCAATTCACATGAATATGGAAATAATTATTTATATATCGTCTTACATTTATTCTGAGAAGTCTTATACAGTAATCTAAACCACTAGAGGACGGTTACTGTTTTTGCGTTTGTTTCTCACTTCACACTTTCAAAAAGCCATATTTATTTTTAATTGTACAGAGGCATATGAGGGCTTTTTTTCTGTAATTAGTAATCTCAGTATTTAAAGGGAAAATGTCATCACATTTTTCACAAATGCAGCTAGTGACAGTTTTCCACAGAGCCCTGCTATCTAAATTCATCCTTCTTTAAGCTAACAATTGTTTCCCTCATATCCCCATAAAACTTTGTTACCTACTTTTCAGCAGCAAGTCAGAGGGGAAGGGGGGGGGGGTCTTGCTTGTTTGAGTCCAGCGGCTCCTCCCCATGCCCAATCCCTCTATCTCTCCATTCAAGCCTTTATGTCAAGTGACCAGGGTGATGTCATCCAAGGTCCTTCACTCACTAACATTTGCAAAATATACCCCATGTATGTATCTGATCACATGAAGTCACAGCATGCTTCCATGGAGGCATGGGGAGGAGTGGAGGTCTTTGGGGGGATGTTGTGATCATGTGATCAGATATATACATGGGGTAGATTTTGAAAATGGTTTTGAAAATGTTCGGAGTGTCTGCTTTTTTAAGTGAAACTACACAATCCCTATTCACAGCCTTTACTATGGGGGATGTACCACCTTTTGATGCTACAGCATGAAGCGTTACCATTATCTTGGCAGGACATCTACTTCAATAGATAACCCTCTAATTGCACCTACTTAATTTTTCAGTGGCTCCCGTCGATCATAGTGTGGACATTGCACATCCAGTGAAGGTAACCCTCTATCTCACAGGTGTCCGTGCGATCCATGCCTGCTGTGCATCCCAGGATTCCTGTCCAGCGGAGTCTTTAATCAGTGCAAACATTACCAGTGTTCCTCTGTGTGCCAGTGTTACCAGTGTTCCTCCGTGTTTCCTGCTGTCATCGCAGGTTTGGACTGTTTCCTGCTTTTCCTGCCGTACTACCTTGGCTGCCACCGCAGGCCTACTCACACCCGTGGAACTACCTGGTGGCACCACGCCGCAGCAAGACCATCCTGCTTTGCGGCGGGCTCTGGCGAAGACCAGATGCCACTTAGACTCCGGTCCTGGGTTGCAGCTAGCTCCATCACCTCCTGTGGTGGTCCAGAGGGTCCACAGACTCTTCCCAAAGAGATTCTCAGACAGTTCATCCCCTATGAACTGTGACAGTAAGTTCACCAAGGATCCAGCCAAGGAGTCAGACCTCCCCAATGAACCACGTCGCCTTCTGGCTGATCTCTCCAGCACTGTTGACCGGCAGTCCCAGCAAATCGCTTATCATGGAGAACTACTAGGCAAAGTTGTCTCCGCGCTTTAACAACTGATTGACTCCCAGCTTCAGGTTTCTGAGTCTACTCCTGCTGCTCCTCCACCCACCCCGGCATGTCCTCCGGCAGCAGAGCCAAAACTCAGACTTTCTATGCCTGATAAATTTGATGGTGAGCCCAAACTCTGCAGGGGTTTCATCACCCAATGCACTTAGAACTTATGCCAACTCAGTTTGTCACCGAACGCTCCAAGGTGGCATTCATCCTCAGCCTCCTTTTCAAGAATGCCCTGGCCTGGGCTACTCCTCTGTGGGACAGAAACGACCCAGTGACGGCTTCCCATACCACCTTTCTGGCTGAATTTCACTGTATTTGAAGAACCCGCTTGAGCCTCCTCAGCTGAATCGGCCCTGCTGAACCTGCGCCAAGGAGATTATTCTGTGGGCGAGTATGCTGTCAAGTTTTGCACCCTAACCTCCAAGCCAGTGTCATAGAGGCCCCTAAGAAGGGGGGGTGCAAAGACTCACCAGTCCTGGTAGGAGACTCGCATGTACACAATATCAAAAAAATTGAGGCAGCACTCCCAAATGAAAGTGAAAAAATGGAAGGGTTTATTCACAAACCGGCGACGTTTCGGTGTTTATCACCTTTTTTGCTTTAAAAAGGTGATAAACACCGAAACGTCGCCGGTTTGTGAATAAACCCTTCCATTTTTTCACTTTCATTTGGGAGTGCTGCCTCAATTTTTTTGATATTAGATAGATAGATAGATAGATAGATAGATAGATAGATAGATAGTGCGGTTCACAGAACGTGATGGAGAATTGCGTCAGGAGCAACCTCAAGTCTGGCTTACACGTCAGCCACATTTCACACATGTGCATGTTACTTGTTGTATGAGCAGAAGACGAAGAAGGAAGACCATGCATTAGCCAGTTTGCTCTACAGAACTTAGTGGTTTTTACTTGGTTCATGGGCGCACTTTTTTGAACTATAAAATATTTGTTTTTCTGTTAATGTTGCCATATAAGGGCCTATTCTTGTGGGATTAGATGCATTTTTCAGTGATACCATTTTGTGTTTGTGTGGGTTGGGGGGGGCAGGGGGGGAGTAAGAAAAACATCAATTCTATAATTGACTTTTTTTGGCATGCACCATATACCATAAGTAGCATGTTAGTGTGATTGCAGCGATACCAAATATCTTAAACCTGATGTGGGGAAAAAAATCTGTAATTTTTACATCATCATTCTCCAAGTGGCTTAAAAATGTTGGTGTATATAGTTGGTTTAGAGCTTGTTTTTTGCAGGACATGTTGTACTTTTAAACTTTACTACTTTTAGATCATTTTTATTGCATTTTGTTTGGGACAAGTTTGGTAAAATGATTTTTGTTTTTTTTCACATTTTTGTGAGGTGTGTATGGTCATATGTCAATTTTATATGTAATGGGGCTTAGAGGGAATTTTTATTAAATTTAATTTATTAAAAATTTTTTGCTTGTCCAACTATGGGACATGAAAAAGCAATCGTTTGATTGCTTGTTCATTATAATACCCTGAAGCTGGACTGCAGAGTGAAGGCAGAGTGAAGGCAAAAGGACCAACAAGTGCTAAGCATCTCGGAACTCCTTCAAGACTGTTGGAAGACCATTTCAGGTGACTATCTATTGAAGCTGAACAAGTGCAAATGTGTGCAAAGCAGTAATCAAAGCAAAAGCTGGCTACTTTGAAGAACCTAGAAACTAAAATATAAGGCATATTTTCAGCTGTTTCACACTTTTTTGTTAAGTATATAATTCTACATTTTTTAATTCATAGGTTTGGTGTCGTCAGTGTGAATCTACAATTTTTATAGTCATGAAAATACAGAAAACTCTTTGAATGAGAAGGTGTGTCCAAACTTTTGGTGTGTTCTGTATATATTCCCCAGTATCTGTAAAGAGCTACGAAATTTGATGGCACTATATTAATAAGATTATTTCTATTAATAAAGACTTTTAATCAGCAAGTGTCACAGTTTTCTTTATCTTTCATATGTTTATGTTCATGAGATTGGAGAAAATGCAGAGTAGACATTTTGGTTAAGGAGAACGGAAGTAGTCAGATTGATAGTACAGAGGAAATACGGGTCTGTACCCATTCTAAAAAGATGGCTTCTTTAGAATGGATATGACAATTGCATGTTTCAGTGAACAGTGACAGTGGTAAGAAAAAAAGGTGAGCAAAAGCCAGAAAAACCACAGGATTATGTTGATGACCTTGTGTTATGAAATTAGGTAATGTGCACAAGTAGGGGGTGTAAGCTTGACAGTATGGAGGAGGGCATTTCCGTCAGGTTTTCCAACATTTTCAGGGATCACACCGCTGGGGCAGGGATTTAGAAGGGGATTGTGTTGCAACAGAAATGGGGGTGCGGGCCGTCGGACGATCCGACTGATTCAGACAAACCGCAGGATTTAACAGGATGTCGCAAGACATGCACTTACATACACCAGGAAGAAGATGGTGAAGTCTTGCCAGCCTGAGCGGGGAAGCGACACATTCAGGAAATCGTGCGCACGATCTTTCGCGGACTCCTCCGGTCGGGGTAAGTAAATGTGCCCCACTGTGTTTCTCCGTTTTGGTCTTCCTTCTCCTTCGCACCTCACCAGCTTGGAAAGCTATGTGTGGTATGCTAGACATCTTAAATGGACTTCAGCTTATTATCCTCAGTACAATGGTTAGGTGGGGAAGGTAAGCAGATTGTCATTTAATTTCTGTTCCACATCAGTTGCATCTCCTTCCATAGGCTGAGATCTTTTTATAATTACCACTGTAGTGAATCAACTGGTTCTTCATTGTCCACTGTAAAAATCTGTTTGAGAGTAATGTACTACAAATTCACATCTCAGTTCTCCAGAGTCCTTTCAGCAGGTAAAGTGAATCAATCTGGTTTCCAATTATTCTTTACTTCTAACCCTGACCCCAGAATGCAAAGTCTTTCTATGTGTCTGTGATCGAGCCTCTTATCCCAGATGACCCATTACAACTTCTGTTTCTGCTTCTGTAGGGTCTGAGGAAAGATATAAAATAAAAGAGATTGTCAACCACCAGACTGCAAGAAAGTTGTGAGGTGAATATTTTACCCAGTGGACTGCATAAGGCTATAGATATTGGGAGCTTGATGAATACATCCATACTGAAAGCAGAGGGGGGGGGGGTGTTCGAGGAGAGTTGCTTCACTCCATGCATCTGTGCCCTATGGGCTGGGAGATGAGGTTGGGAGACATAGACCCATGGTGTGTAGCTGCATGTCAAATCCTTTAAAATACTTTTCATATTGCCCATGGCCCTGTTCCCAAGCAACCCCTGGAATGAGTCCCTGCTTCTGACCTCAGAATGAAGGAGCCCCCTACAGAGATTAGCCTGGGGGCCATATGGTGGCACAGTTCCCCCTATTCCTTCTCAGCAACTAGTATTGTTTCATTAGGATGGTACATGCCATTTAGCCTGCTATTGCCCTCCAACAGTTCCTTCATGTTTCTCATTCTGTAGTGCTTACCTGTGAGTTCTACTGGGATTTACTGAGTGGGACAGGTTTTTGGAATCTACGTATAATCTGCCCAGCAACAAAGTCCATTAGTGACTGGACCCTGAGGGTGCGCCACATGCAGGATTTCTGGCACACATTCTTCATGAATATGATCTTCGTGGCCTGTGGAACGAGCTGGTGGTACCACACCGCAGCAAGACCATCCTGCTTTGCAGCGGGCTCTGGTGAAGACTGGGTGCCACTTAGATTCCGATCCCAGGTGTTGGCTTGTGCCATCATCCGCTGTGGTTCCACCACCTCCGATACTGACACTACCTTACTAGGTAGATTTCTTATGGTAGGTTTCCATTAATAGTTCTGGGCTTAGATGTCAGGCACGTGCTTTCTCTTTTATAAGTTATGCCATCTGAGCCATACACATCACAGTCAGAGTGTTGTGCTATTATAGCAGAGCGTAATGCTGCATCAGTATTAGGAATGAATGCAGCTGAGAAAGGTATGGCATTGTGAGATTACTGTGTCAGTGGGTCACACATCTGCTGGATAATCATACAAGACCCAGGCTGAGCTCAGTGTGGAGACAATAGGCAGGTGTCATGTGACATAAGGGCACTATGCTGCGCTCACTATTCTGGTGATTAATACAAAACACTATCTCTTATCATGAGATAGGAAACACCACAGTGATTATCTGCCAGAAGTAGTGTTAATCTGCAGTGAAATATTCAGAGAGAGCTTTTTTTTGGTGTTGTTGCAGGCTTGGACAGAAGTAATATAGAGCGATTTGGGACACTAAATATTAGTTTAATGTCCCAAATCAAACCTGACAAACTCCCTTTAAGGGCTACACGGAGATGACATGAAAAACGTCCATGTGCCATCCATTTATTGAACAGAGAGCACTTGGCTGCACTAACTCCTATACTTCTTAAAGGATCAGTGCCCATGACTAGAGATGAGCGAACATACTCGTCCGAGCTAGATGCTCGGTCGAGCATTAGCGTACTCGAAACTGCTCGTTGTTCGGACGAATACTTCGCCCGCTCGAGAAAATGGCAGCTCCCGCCGTTTTGCTTTTTGGCGGCCAGAAACAGAGCCAATCACAAGCCAGGAGACTCTGCACTCCACCCAGCATGACGTGGTACTCTTACACGTCGATAGCAGTGGTTGGCTGGCCAGATCAGGTGACCCTGGGATAGACTAGCCGCTGCCCGCGCTGCTCGGATCATTCTGTGTCTGGATGCCGCTAGGGAGAGAGCTGCTGCTGGTCAGGGAAAGCGTTAGGGTGTTCTATTAGCTTACTGTTAGGCAGGAGTGATTCTACAAGAACCCAACAGCCCTTCTTAGGGCTACAATAACGTTATATATTTTTTTTTTTATTTGCAGCTAGTACCATATTGTGAGGAATTTGCAGGGGGACTTGCTACCGTTGTGTTTAGCTCTTAGTGACACACATATCCACCTCAAACACCAAAGTGGGAAAATTTATTAGGGGTTTGATTTCAATTAGGCACAGTCTGCCATTTCCTTTTTATTTTACGTTTATTTTTTTAATAACTCAGCGTCATCTCATCTGGCATAGTAGTGTGCTTTCATACTTGGCTAGAAAATAGCCATAGGAGAATCCAAACGGCTTACTTACGCCTACAGTAGCGTTATATATATTTGATTTCTGGTTGATCTGCTGGTGGCTGTACTTGCTGCAGTGCATCTACTAGCAAATTGTGAGCAATTTGTAGTGAGACTTGCGACCACTGTGTTTTGCGCTTAGTGACGCACATATCCATCGCAAAGACCGAAGTGGGAAAATTTATTAGGGGTTGGATTTCAATTAGGCACAGTCTGGCAGTTTCTTTTTATTTTACGTTTATTTTTTCATAACTCAGCATCATCTCATCAGTGTGCTTTCATACTTGGCTAGAAAATAGCCAAAGGAGAATCCAAACGGCTTACTTACGCCTACAATAGCGTTATATATATTTTATTTCTGGTTGATCTGCTGGTGGCTGTCCTTGCTGCAGTGCATATACTAGCCAATTGTCAGGAGTTTGGAGTGAGACTTGCAACCGCTGTGTTTAGCGCTTAGTGACGCACATATCCATCGCAAAGACCGAAGTGGGAAAATTTATTAGGGGTTGGATTTCAATTAGGCACAGTCTACCATTTCCTTTTTATTTTACGTTTATTTTTTCATAACTCAGCGTCATCTCATCTGGTATAGCAGTGTGCTTTCATACTTGGCTAGAAAATAGCCATAGCAATAGGATAGCATTGTTTGGTTTTAGAAACTAAAAAACACAAAAAAAACCTAAAAAACACAAAAAAACACAAAAAAAAGTTTAAAAAAAAATTAAAGTTAAAACTTTCATTTTCAAAATGTTTAACCCGAGGGCTAGGGGTAGAGGACGAGGGCGGGGACGTGGGCGTCCAACTACTGCAGGAATCAGAGGCCGTGGTTCTGGGCGGGGTGAGACACCACCTGCTGATGAGGGAGCAGGGGAACGCCGCAGAGCTACACTCCCTAGGTTCATGTCTGAAGTTACTGGGACTCGTGGTAGAGCACTGTTGAGGCCAGAACAGTGCGAACAGGTGATGTCATGGATTGCCGACAATGCTTCGAGCAATTTGTCCACCAGTCAGTCTTCCACGCAGTCCACCCATGTCACCGAAATCGGCACTCCTCCAGCTCCTGCACCTCAGCCTCCTCCCCCCCAGTCTGCCCCCTCCCAGGAAAATTTGGCATTTGAACCGGCATACTCTGAGGAACTGTTTTCTGGACCCTTCCCACAGTCACAAACCACTTGTCCGGTTGCTGCTGAGCAATTTTCCGATGCCCAGGTTTTCCACCAGTCGCAGTCTGTGGGTGATGATGACCTTCTTGACGTAGAGGAAGAAGTGTGTAAAGAGGTGTCCGACGATGAGGAGACAAGGTTGTCAGACAGTGGGGAAGTTGTTGTCAGGGCAGGAAGTCCGAGGGGGGAGCAGACTGAGGGATCGGAGGATGATGAGGTGACAGACCCAAGCTGGGTTGATAGGCCGGGTGAACACAGTGCTTCTGAGACGGAGGAGAGTCCTCGACCAGAACAGGTTGGAAGAGGAAGTGGTGGGGCTAGACGGAGAGGCAGGGCCAGAGCTGGTGCATCAGCGCCAAATGTGTCAACTAGTGAAGCTCCCGTGGCGAGGGCTCCTGCGGCGAGGGCTAGATTTTCAGAAGTCTGGAGGTTCTTTAAGGAAACACCGGATGACCGACGGACTGTGGTGTGCAACATTTGCCAAACCAGGATCAGCAGGGGTTCCACCACTAATAGCTTAACTACCACCAGTATGCGCAGGCATATGAATGCTAAACACCCCACTCAGTGGCAACAAGCCCGTTCACCTCCGGCCGGGCACACCACTGCTCCTTCCCCTGTGTTAGCTGATAGTCAGCCCCCTGCCCAGGAACCTGCCACAAAAACCCCATCGTCGCCTCCACGATCCTCCACAGCATCCACCAGCGTTCAGCTCTCCATACCCCAGACGCTGGAGCGGAAACGCAAATATAGTGCAACCCACCCGCACGCCCAAGCCCTTAATGTCCACATCTCCAGATTGCTTAGCCTGGAGATGCTGCCCTATAGGCTAGTAGAGACCGAGGCCTTTCGCAACCTCATGGCGGCGGCCGCCCCTCGGTATTCGGTCCCCAGCCGCCACTACTTTTCCCGATGTGCCGTCCCAGCCCTGCACCAGCACGTGTCAGACAAAATCATCCGTGCCCTGACCAACGCCGTTTCTGACAAGGTCCACCTGACCACGGACACGTGGACGAGTGCTGCCGGGCAGGGCCACTATATATCGCTGACGGCACATTGGGTTAACTTGGTGGAGGCTGGGACCGAGTCTGACCCTGCGGCTGGTCATATACTGCCGACGCCAAGGATTGCGGGGCCTACCTCGGTCCAGATGTTTCAGGCCTACTATGCCTCCTCCTCCTCCCACCCCTCCTCCACCTCCTCCTCCGAACTACCATCCGTGGGCATGGCGCCATCAGTCGGTAGCTCTAGGCACAGCAGCAGTGCCGTCGCTAAGCGACAGCAGGCGGTGCTCAAACTGCTGAGCCTAGGCGATAAAAGGCACACCGCCCAAGAACTATTACAGGGCATCACGGCGCAGACTGATCTGTGGCTGGCACCGCTGAACCTGAAGCCAGGCATGGTTGTGTGTGACAACGGCCGTAACCTGGTGGCGGCTCTGCAACTCGGCAGACTGACACATGTGCCATGCCTGGCCCATGTGTTAAATCTGATAGTTCAGCGTTTCCTCAAGACATACCCCAATCTGTCTGATTTGCTCACGAAGGTGCGCCGCATCTGTGCGCATTTCAGGAAGTCCAGCACAGATGCTGCCACTCTCAGGGCAGCGCAGCGCCGCCTCCAACTGCCCGCTCACCGACTGTTGTGCGACGTGCCCACGAGGTGGAATTCAACACTGACCATGTTATCCAGAGTTTACCAGCAGCGCCGAGCGATTGTAGACTGCCAGATGTCAACTTCCACCAGAACTGGTAGTCAGGTCAGTCAGCTTCCTCAAGTCTACAATGAGGAGTGGACGTGGATGTCTGATATCTGTCAGGTGCTGAGTAACTTTGAGGAGTCAACACAGATGGTCAGTGGCGATGCCGCCATCATCAGCCTCACCATCCCGCTGCTTGGCCTGTTGAAAAAATCTCTGATCAGCATGAAGTCGGAAGCTTTGCGCTCGTCACAAGAGACGGGGGAAGAAGATTCCCTTGTTGATAGCCAAAGCACCCTTAGGTCTGTTTCTCAGCGCATATCGGAGGAGGTGGAGGAGGATGAGGAGGAAGAGGAGGAGAATGTTGGCGAGACACAAGAGGGGACCATTGTTGAGTCCTTCACTGTTCAGCGTGTATGGGCAGAAGAAGAGGAGTTGGAGGAGTTGGAGGAGGAGGAAATGGACAGTCAGGCCAGTGAGGGGAGTGAATTCTTACGCGTTGGTACTCTGGCGCATATGGCAGATTTCATGCTAGGCTGCCTATCCCGTGACCCTCGCGTTCAAAGAATTTATTCCAGCACCGATTACTGGGTGTTCACTCTCCTGGACCCACGGTACAAGCAAAATCTTTCCACTCTCATCCCTGGAGAGGAAAGGAGTGTGAGAATGCATGAATACCAGCAGGCCCTGGTGCACAAGCTGAAACAGTATTTCCCTTCTGACAGCGCTAGCGGCAGAGTGCGTAGTTCTGCGGGACAAGTAGCGAGGGAGAGTAGGCGAGCAGGCAGCTTGTCCAGCACTGGCAAGGGTACGCTTTACAAGGCTTTTGCCAGCTTTATGTCACCCCAGCAAGACACTGTCACCTGTCCCCAGTCTCGGCAGAGTAGGGCTGATCTTTACAGAAAGATGGTGAGGGAGTACGTAGCTGACCATACCATCGTCCTAAATGATCACACAGCTCCCTACAACTACTGGGTTTCAAAGCTGGACATGTGGCACGAACTGGCGCTGTACGCCTTGGAGGTTCTTGCCTGCCCTGCCGCTAGCGTCTTGTCCGAGCGGGTTTTCAGTGCAGCTGTTGGCATCATCACCGATAAGCGTACACGCCTGTCGACTGACAGCGCTGACAGGCTGACGCTTATTAAGATGAATAAAAACTGGATTTCTCCTAATTTCCAATTTCCACCAGGTGAAGGAAGCTCAACCTGAATAATTTATCCACTCCTCCTCCTCCTCATTTTCCTCCTTCTCCTCCTCTTTGTACAGTAAAGCAGAGGAAACTGGCTATTTTTTGACAGGGCCCACTGGCTCTAGCTATAGTACTTTATGCATTTAATTTTTCTGGAGGGCCACCGACCCGGTCCTCTGTTTTAAACAATTTTTGGGAGTGCCACATACAGGCACTCAATCTATTCAATTTTTCTGGAGGGCCACCTACCTGCTCCTCTGGTTTGAAAACTTTTTTGGACTGCCACATACAGGCACTCAATCTATTCCATTTTTCTGGAGGGCCACCTACCTGCTCCTCTGGTTTGAAAACTTTTTTGGACTGCCACATACAGGCACTCAATCTATTCCATTTTTCTGGAGGGACACCTACCTGCTCCTCTGGTTTGAAAACTTTTTTGGACTGCCACATACAGGCACTCAATCTATTCCATTTTTCTGGAGGGCCACCTACCTGCTCCTCTGGTTTGAAAACTTTTTTGGACTGCCACATACAGGCACTCAATCTATTCCATTTTTCTGGAGGGCCACCTACCTGCTCCTCTGGTTTGAAAACTTTTTTGGACTGCCACATACAGGCACTCAATCTATTCCATTTTTCTGGAGGGCCACCTACCTGCTCCTCTGGTTTGAAAACTTTTTTGGACTGCCACATACAGGCACTCAATCTATTCCATTTTTCTGGAGGGCCACCTACCTGCTCCTCTGGTTTGAAAACTTTTTTGGACACATACAGGCACTATCCAAATTAAATTGTCTCCATAGCAGCCTCCACACGTTGTCTCCATTGCTACCTCCAAAAGTCGTCCATATAGCTGCCTCCATACATCGTCCCTTTATCAAACGAGGTGTGTCAGGCAGAAATTTGGGTTGTTTTCATGGATTCCACATCAAAGTTGTTAACTTTGTCGCCACCCAGCTGTGTTATCCACAAAATATACTGGCAAACTTTTATCATTTACCAATATTATTTCAGCGCTTCTTGCGCTTCTGTTTACATTCCCCTCACCCGCCATATCCTAAACTTATAAGAACGCTACTACACTTGATCTTATACAAAAGGTTCTTAGAAGTGCTGTTTGGGGAGTAGCCTAGAGACACGGGCTTGGATTGGCGAAAGCTCGCCTGGCAGCGGAGCGCCAGCTCCATGACAAGATCCAACTAACATAGTTTTAACTGCAGCACCTTTAATCTACTACTAGTTCACTGCCTCCATACATGGTCCCCTTATCAAACGAGCTGTGTCAGGCAGAATTTTGGGTTGTTTTCATGGCTTCCATGTTAACTTTGTCGCCACCCTGCTGTGTAATCCACAAAATATACTGGCAAACTTTTATCATGTACCGATATTATTTGAGCGCTTCTTGCTCACCTCCTTTGGTTCCTCTCTGCCACCCATTGGTTTGAAGCCTGAGTCCATTTAGGGTATGTCGCCATGCCACTCTCTAGCCTGCCGCTGCTGCCGCTGCCTCTGCATGAAGTCCCCTATAGTGTCAGGGTCAATTATTGGATGTTTTAGATGCTATCTAGCTTCATTCTGTCACTCTGTCATGGCCATGCTGTTGCCCATAATTTTGGCATAATGGTGCGATTAAGCAGCCTCAGAGGCATCCATGCATGCTGCCCCTGCTGTTTCCTGTCCATTTCCGTGGTGTTTCCATCCTTTCTGAGGTTCCCAGGTGTTTGGCCAAGCTTCCCTGTGCAGAGCCTTGGTCCCCTTGAAAAATGCTCGAGTCTCCCATTGACTTCAATGGGGCTCGTTATTCGAGACGAGCACTCGAGCATCGGGAAAAGTTCGTCTCGAATAACGAGTACCCGAGCATTTTAGTGCTCGCTCATCTCTACCCATGACCATTATTTTGACAGACCATACAACTGATAAAATAATCTTAGAAATTAGAGTATGTCCTAGTCAGAATCGCCTTTTACTGATCATGACTATGACGATCCATGAAAAACAGATGACAGACTGACGCAACTCAGCTGTGTAAAATGTTTGTGTACAATGAGCCTTTATTCTCTGACTAAGGCCCCTTGCCCATCACCATATATGGTGGCTGTATGGTATCTGTACGAACTTCACGCCGCTGGGTCCATGAGGGCAGAAGGAAAGAGCCCCCCCCACATGATCTTCTAGATTTTATATCCCCTGGGTGGACTGAGCCCACTCTTTGATGACCATCCAGGGTAAGGGGGGGAGCCAATCGCCGCCTTGCTTTTTAAAATTTTTTAACCTCCACAATCCCCCACAGTCCACAGCCCCTTCTCTAGCCGATTTGGGGCCATAGATTTACTGCAACAATAAAGCAAGAACAATTGTGGTATAATGCAGGATGTAACACATCACAAAACTATAACTTATAAAAAAAACTGTGGCCACTCATGGTAAAACATTCAGTTTGGATGTTTGGTATTTATCCATCACTACAGTATAAGGGTACATTTAGACTGCGAGTGCAGGGCCAGAAGGAGGAGTAGGAGGGGTCAACGCTCCTCACCCCTCCTCCCTCCATAGGCAGACTATGTGATGTGTGGTGAAACACCATGTGCTTACTGCACTGTCACCGGGAACCATAGACCCCCATAGTGGACTTATGAATGAGCCCTAAATGTTTGGATATTTCTCTAATTCTCTAAGATTCTTCCGTTGTTCTGGCTTCAGGCCCGCTTTACATATGCTAGCCCGAGTTTCCTGTCTTGGGGTGCAGGTAGATTTTATAGACTGGGTTTTTTGACTGTAAGCTATTAGTAGATTGCTCTTTTTCAGCAAATTATTTCTGCTTAAATCTGTGAATGAGATTATGACAGTCACTGACTTCAAAGGCTTCTGTAGCTGGATCTGTGTACATAGCTCTCTGTCGGTATTAATGTGCCGCCCACCTTCTCTAACCAGGGGAGAATCTACACAATGTCTGTTCTCTCAGCATCACCGTCTGCTTTGTGCTGGGCTCTTCCCCCGGATATCGTTTCATTCTCACTCTGTTCTCTGGGCTATCTCAGGGTAGTTGTTCCAATATGCGGCCAGCTATTCATTACAACAGGACACTAGTCCGAACATAGACCCAACGATTATCATTAATGAGACAAACGATTCTGTGATCATTAACAATAATAGTTTTGACTATGGAAGCAAAAACAATCATTCAGGCAGCACAGTGTTTCCTCAGTTGGTGAATTTTACAATTGTAGCACTTACTGTAAAATACACTGCAGGAGATGATACTACCCATCTTCCTCCATCCAGGCTCCGAATCCTTCATAATTTGATATATTAACCAGCACGTGAAATAATTCCCTGTTCTGCATTGATCTAACGCTCTGGGTGATTGATTGTTTGTACCATTTCTAGTATATGATTATTGAGCATTTTCCTAGAATCTTCATCTAATTGGACAAGGTTGTTGTGGGTTTGTCCACCTCTTCTCTTGGGTGAATGTACATTGCATATTATTGATGCCCTGATATATGAATCCCTGCTTGATCTGCTGACTACTACGGATATGATCTGATGATTGGGCAGTGAAGGAGATAGTGAGAGTAGAAGATGATGATAATAAGATGTTTTCATACAAGAAGACCAATTTAGTTAAAGAATAGAAGCTGCTTCTAGTGCATGGGATGATGATGTTTATAGTTGGGGTGATGTTGACTGCTCTATGTACCAGTGGGGGCAGTTTTCAGCATCCAGCCACCTCTTACTGACGAACCAAATGACTGTATACTTGGAATCTGAAGTCCCTGCTGCAGCGTCTTATCTGCTACATGCAAACATCCAGAAAAAAAATTAAAGAAATAAAAAATAACTAGTGGGGAAAATGAGCACAGCGCGGAGCCCTGGGTGTTTAGAACTTCTATAATTAACAGCCAATTTAATGTCCTCGGCAGTTTACCAGCGGCTCACCAACTTTTCTGTGTGTGATAAATCCAAGCGAGGTGTAATATAAAATAAAGGGCCTAATGATTCTTGTGTTGCAGCATGCTAAATTATATCTGCTTCATCAATGTGTGGTAAAGCTATCTTACCACAAAGTTCCCCCCTGTTTCTCTCAGCTCATCAAAGATTAATTGCGCTTCTCAGTCTGAATCTTCGCTAAGGTGCGAATCTTCTTGACATCATCAGGGAGGCAGGAATCTTATATCATTGAAGGGTGGCATTCTGTTCTTGTCACACAACACTGCTGCACTGATCACAATGGAAGTCATAACAAAACATGGCCGCTGGCAGTCATTTACTATATTGAATTAGCACTAAACATTTCAGCATTGTTTTATAGTGCACAATCACATATAATCTCCATACTAGACTGAAAAATTGTGGAACATCAGCTTTTATACTAAAGTCACATCTGAAGCTGCAGTCACAGTTTCCTTTTAATTCAAATAATTCTGCTATTATATTGTGTTTTATACTCCAGTTAAATCAGGATCTGTAGTAACTATTCTCCTGTTACATTGTGTCTCATACTCCATTATGACCATAAATTGCTTTATCAATTTTTCAATTGCATAAGGTGTTACAGTCATATTGAATGTTGCATTCACAGTTTTCTTAAAGCTTTCATGCTTTCTGATCTCACATCCCTTTGCTGCCTCTGGCTGGATTTGTGTTTATATATACTGCCCTCTTGGATCATCAGGTGATGTAGCGCCTTCTGCTGCTTATTGTTACATTGTATAGTAATGTTATATTTTCAAAGATGAGGCTTTCCACAAAATTCTGTGAAATAGCTCATATTCATTACCCCACATCTCCAGCAACCTGCACCAGACAAAGCATGTACATATATATATATATATATATATATATATATATATATATATACAAACACATTGGGGCAGATTTACCCGGCGTTGTCCGACGAGGATTCGCGGTGCATGTGATTGTTTGATCTTGCGACACAATTTAGTTTTTAAATTCCTCGGTTTGTCCGAATCCGTCAGGGTTGTCCAACGGCACGCCCCACAATTTCTCTCGCATGCAATCTGGTGCTGATGCACCACAATCTGATTGCGTGCGTCAAAAACCCTGGGCAATTCAGCGCAAAAAGGAAATATTCGGGAAACCCGACAGAATCATGGTCCACGGACCCTTAGTAAATGAGCCCCATTATCAGCATTCACATGGGAACAGCACAAGGTCTTCCAAGAATGAATGTGTCTGGTTGTGCTCCTTGATCCTACTGTAAAGTTAGCTGTGCATTATGGTTCCACATGGCTAGTCCTATTCAAAGGTGTGTGGTCTATTATATATCTGTGGTTCTGCCCTATGATTCTGGTGATTTCTGGTGATGATCTCTGGGTTACATGACCCTCATTTACTTCTGCCTGTCCTGCCCTCCAGCTTACACCTTTGACACCTGTTTGTCCTGACCGCTTGCTTATACCTTGGATTCTTCCTTACCACTTCCCTGAATCCTTCATGGGCTATTATTGACTAATTTCTACCTGAAGTCAGGGGCGAATTAGTGCTTCACACTAGTGTCCTCTGACCCATTTTGGCTAGCTGTTTCCCTTACAGCAAGACTACTACTAGAGAAGTTCAATTGGATGGTATTATAAACAATGGGGGTCATTTACTAAGGACCCGATTCACGTTTTCCAGACGTGTTACCCGAATATTTCCGATTTGCGCCGATTTCCCCTGAATTGCCCCGGGATTTTGGCGCACGCGATCGGATTTTGGCGCATCGGCGCTGGCATGCACGCGACGGAAATCAGGGGGCGTGGGCGAACTAAATCCCGACGGATTCGGGAAAAAACGGCGCATTTAAAAAAAAATGTGTCGTGGAGTTTGCACTTACCTTCACTAGGATTGGCCGGTGAACTTGAGTGTGTTACGATGCTCTTCAGCGCAGCAGCGCCACCTGGTGGACGGCGGAGGAACTACTTTAATGAATCCCGGCCGGGCCCGAATCCACCGCAGAGAACGCGCCGCTGGATCGCGAATGGGCCGGGTAAGTAAATCTGCCCCATTGTATCATAGTATCATAGTATATAAGGCTGGAAAAAGACACAAGTCCATCAAGTCCCACCTTTAAGAATTAATTAAATGTTTTATCCCCATAACCCGTGATATTTTTTCTCTCTCCTGTACCAGTGTAAAGATAATTTTCCCATAAATGTATTCATGTGGTCCCCTAAAATTAAATAGCAGTACTTTAATACAACCACATCTGCTGGTGTAACCATTTAGTTTTTGCATATGAAACGGTCAGGAGTTACTGTATGTCCCTCCGCTGTCAGTGGTAATAAATGGTGAATCCAGGTGGTCAAGCAGGGCTCAATAGCACATGGCCACCACTGCCTGGGTGCAGGGTGGTCATATCCAAGAAGAGCTATCTCATTTCTAAGGGATACCATGTCTACATTTATTGGAAATTATCTTCACAGAGGTAGATTTTTTCCATTTAAATAAATGTATATAGTATATGGCAGATGGATTAAATGTGAATTTCTAGGTAGGAGTACCCCTTTAAATGGGGTGGCACTTTGTATCCACAATCCAAAGCCTATTATACATCCATATCCTTGTCTTAGTCAGGGGCGAATTAAGACTGCTTTAGGTTCAGTAGGATGCTTCAACAGAGGTGATTACGATTGTGAATTGAACGTGTGACCGAGTTGTTTAGCACACCGGCAGCATCCTCCCCCGCCCCACAGCATGGTAGCACAAGCCCTGCCTATTTAAATAAAATAAATACACAACCCAGCTCTTTTTGAATAATTAATGGCAGTGGTGTTTGTTAAAGGATTACAATATATTAATTTATTAAATTATTACTAAAACAGCATAACTTCTATTTTATTGAATAAAAACCAAGTCCATCCAACAAGCCAATCGCTAAAAGCACAAGGCCACCCAGTAAGGCTGCAGCCATAAATCTATTATGTTTTCAAAACCCATATTTAAAATATCGTTCCCAATATCTGACAGATGGCCAAAGTCAGATCTATACAAACCGTACTCAAAACCGTCTAACTCCACGTCTGTAATTAAAACCACCTAAATTGGGAAGATACTTTGCCAGCGCTCTATTAATTCTTTCTCTAATTTTTTTCAATAAAAATCAGCAAATCCAGAAAAAGGTAATGAGCCATTTTATGTAACACCCCTAATAACTCTTCCCATTTTAAACCCCTTATGCCCTTCCAAAAATTGAAAATTTTTCCACATTTAAAGACAAATGATCAGTATAAGGTCTTTCTTCGGCACGCTTCTGGGCCTAAAATACGAAAAAATGTCCCATTTTCCAGATTACAATAGGACGATCTGTCACGGGTGCCCCTGCAACCCATATTGCGGGTCCCAGGCGCACCCGTGTACCTCCGTGTGCCAGTGTTATGACAAAGGTGGCAGCCCCCTTACCTTCAGGAAAAAAGAAATACCAGCTAATATCTTTAAAATATAAAAATTTGATAACTGAAGAACCATTAGGGAACAAATAAAACTCAAACATAAGTTTAATTCACCCAAAAAACAATCAGCATTATTTTGAAATCAAAAATATAACCAATGTTGCCATGCAGGTGCATAACCAGCCCATGTTCTATCTGATAAGGTCTTCTTTAAACAATCTTAAATCAAACCCAAAAGAGATTCCACAGGTGAGCAGGTCAAGGTATTCCTCCGCCTCTGGAACTAGACTCATTATCTGGTGTAATGGTACACAGACAACAGAACTAGAGTCTCTGTGGGAAGAGTCCGGAAGGAGGAGTCTGTGGACCAATGGACCCTCTGGGCCACTGCGGTAGATGTAGATGGTACTAGTTGACACCTGGGACCGGGGTCTTAGTGGCACCTGGACTTCACCAGAGCCCGCTGCAAAGCGGGATGGTCTTGCTGTGGCGGGGTGGCACCAGGTCATTCCATGGATGCGACTAGGCCCGTGGTGGCAGGCAGGGAAGCAGGGGGTGTATGACACAGTCCAGGCCTGGGATGACAGCAGGGGTACGGCTTGGAAGGATGAGCCGGATCTCACGGCAGGCAAGAAGGCAGCTGGCACACGACCCAGGCGGACAGGAATGGACAGGTCCACGAATGAGAGCTGGTTGCTTGGAGACGTCTGGGAATTCTGGGAACACGGGAGCCACCAGGAGCGTCTTGGAACGCTGGAGACTGGAGCGTCTGGAAATGCTGGAGATACACAGGAAACACGGAGGCGTGTGGAAACGCTGGAGGACAGGAACATCTGGAAACGCTGGAGACACATAGGAAACACGGAGGCATCTGGAACGCTGGAGACACAAGGAAACACGGAGGCGTCTGGAAACAGGAAAGCATCTGGGAACGCTAATGGGCTCTCTCTTCCTAAGGAGCAGCTTTAGGAAGTTAGGTCTGTAAACCCTGGAAGATCCTAGGAGAAGATTCGGCAAGACAGGAAGGGAGGTGCCAGATTATAAGGGTGAGCCATCGCCAATCAAGAGGACGCTGGCCGTTTAAGGCTAGGAAAGCCAGCCAGCAGCCAACGCGTGGCCTAGTCGGGAAGCAGGAGCATTGGATACGTGAGTCTGGGCCGGGGGGGGGGGAGGGATGGGGTATCCGCACTGCAAGGAAGGGCACAGGTGTACCCGCGATCTGTAGCGAGGATTGCGGGTGCGGCCATGACATCTGGCATCGAGATAAAGCGTTCAGCAACAATGTTAGCTTTTCTCTCAATGCAATGTACCTTGCCTTCAGCCTAATGTTATGTTCCAAACAATTAAATAAAAGGTGCCTAAGCAAACAAACTACAATATAATATTTAGATGATAATGAAGTTATTGTGAAAACAACCCCTTCTATTGTCTGAAAAAGTAAAATTCTCTTGTTACCAAACTGTTCACCCCAAATCACTACCAGATACCTCTACAGGAAATAATTCTAGCAAAACTATATTTTTTGTGAATTTATTAGCATACCAAGATTCTGGCCACCGTTCTGCAGACCATTTCACATTAAAATAATCACCATACCCGACACTGCCAGCCGCATCAGTGAATAAAGACAAGGCATCTGAATCGCCAACAATTGTGTCCATTAAACTTTCTCAAAAATTCTAACCATAAAGACATATCATCCTTTAACTCCCTTGTCAACCTAATATGAGAAATGGTGACTTCAGACCACGTGTGAACATATAAAGGGACTTACAGAACACCCTGCCCATAAGAGTACACTTACGCTTAGTCAACAGCCTAGCCCAGTGATGGCGAACCTTTTAGAAATTGAGTGCCCAAACTGCAAGCCTACACCCACTTATCTATCGCAAAGTGCCAGCATGGTAATTTAGACCAATAATACCCACAATAACACTATTTAAAGGCCAAATAATACTGCCACATGATAAGCATCACTATTACAACAACATAGATGGAATCATGCTTAATATTACCACCATACAGTAATTGCTTTTAATGCCAGTGATGAACATTGGCACCATATAGTGATAAATATCACCGCCATACAGTGAAGATATGGTATCATGTAAAAGAACACCAATGCTACTGCTACACCAGTTTTAGCATCCCCTTTCTTGCTTCCTCTTAGGATTAGTCCTCTTCTTTAGTCCGTGTTCACACACTGTGACTGAGGGTGCGATCAGATGCACCAATTTCATTCTGTTTAGAAAGAGCATTAAAAGTGAATGGGAGGGGCGAGCCATGGCCTGATCATATATGCATTTCGATGCAAGTGCATTAGATTGTCAACTAGCACCCAGTGGGGCACATTTACTTACCCGGCCCATTCGCGATCCAGCGGCGCGTTCTCTGCACAGGATTCGGGTCCGGCTGGGATTTAAGATGGTAGTTCCTCCGCCGTCCACCAGGTGGCGCTGCAGCGCCGAAAATAATCTTAACGCCCCGGAATGCACCATCCCATAGAAGGTGAAGGTGAGCGCTCCCCAAGCGACACATTTTCGGTTTTTAAATGCGGCGGTTTTTCCGAATACGTCGGGTTTTCATTTGGCCACGCCCCCCCGATTTCTGTCGCGCGCATGCCGGCCCCGATGCGCCACAATCCGATCGCGTGCGCCAAAAACCCGGGGCAATTCATGTACAAGCGGCGCAAATCGGAAATATTCGGGTAACACGTCGGGAAAACGCGAATCGGGCCCTTAGTAAATGACCCCCAGTGTCTTGCATTCAACAAGATTGCATGCGTTTCCATAGAAATGCATATATAAATCGAGCCATGGTTAGCCCCCACTTTAATTCTGTTTCTAAACTTAATCAGAGCGGTACGTGTGACTGCACCGTCGCATCCGTGAACTCGCACCACATGTTTTCCATTGTTTACAAGCCAAACAATTGGGGATCTATCTCAATCACAAGAATTTAGGCTTAAGGTCCCTTTCACACTTGTGAGTGTGATGCGCTGAACTTGCAGCATGTGCTGCCTGGATCAGCCGGCCTGAACGCTGCAAACTGGAAGTGAATTCAGCATGCCAGTTCAGTTCTGGTTTGCAGCATTCGGCCCGGGCAATCCAACGCATGCAAGTTCAGCGCATCACACTCGCAAGTGTGAAAGGGGCCTTAATCTATCAAAATTTAGAAGGTGAAAGCAGCACTGTGGGAGAGGGAAACAGGGGCAGGGACTGAATGTGCCAGGAAAAGTGACTAAATGAGGTCCAAGTCAATTCTGGTAAAATAAATACAAACTATCAGGCACTGAGGGGGATGGGGAAACCTATTTAGCTTTCTAAAAAATCTTAAGATCTAAAGATTTTAAGATCTCCTCACTGGGGCAAAGTGGGTGTTGTGTTGGGCACAAAACACTGAAGTCAATTATTAACACTTTAGCTGCTGCCTGCTTACACAGACAGAAGAGAATGGAGTACCTGGCTTCCCCTGCCTGTAGTGAGGGACTTCATTCCCTTATCTTCATTATCAGTCATCTTGCTGCTGTGCACTCCTGGCTGCCGGCTTCTGGCTTCCGGGGCTCAGGTTCAGTGAGGAGGAGGAGGGGGAGGGAGCAAAGAGGGAGGCAGTGACCCGCTGCTGCTTCACAAGTGATGGCAGGACAGGTCAGCTGCAGCCTGCAAAGAGAAGCCGACAGTCCGTCCGAGGGCTGAGGTGTGTGTAGCAGAGCAGAGAGTGTGTTACTCTGCTCTGCTACTCTATGTTCAGAGAATCACTGGAGCTCTGGCACGCAGCAGCGGCTTGTTGTGTAGCTGGAGCTCCATTAATAAAACAGACACAGTGGAGGCAATGGTGCGCGTGCCAGCAGAGAGGGCTCTGCGTGCCCTGTCTGGCACGCGTGCCATAGGTTCGCCACCACTGGCCTAGCCCATGAGTACATGATTTTTTCAATCTTCTCTGTAGGTAAGGAAGATTGTATCATTTGAGATACATAAGAATTCTAACTTATTACAAGGAAACACCGTCTTACCTTTAGCTAAAGGAATACCAAACCCATCAGCAAGAACAAAAAAACCTATTTAACAACTCCAAACAAACAACAGAACCAGCCTTACTAACAAAATCATCTGAATAATGTAGCATTTCACCATCCTGAACTATTTGATACAAAACCAACTCCAAAAATGACGAAAAAGACTCAAAGTAAAAGTAAAACCCATAGGCATCTTATCAAAGTAATAATTATTGAACTGAAAACATAAGGAATTAAAACCTGATGGGTTCACTGGCAATGATCTAGAGGCTGACTTGATATCAGATTTTCTCAATAAATCCACAGCCTTATCAAAAGTGGCATAATTAACGATTGCATGAGTCTTGTCACTGATAACATTCAGGAAATGATAAATTATGAATACAGGCAGTCCCCGGGTTATGTACAAGAAAGGGTCTGGAGGTTTGTTCTTAAGTTGAATTTGTATGTAAGTCGAAACTGTATATTTTATAATTGTAGATCCAGACAAAAAAAATTTTGTCCCCAGTGACAATTGGAGTTTAAACATTTTTTTGCTGTAATGGGACCAAGGATTATTCATAAAGCTTCATTAGAGACACCTTACAGCTGATTATTGCAATATGGGACTATAGTAAAGCACTCAGAGAGCTTCACCAGAGGTCAGAGGGGTCTGTCTGTAACTATGGGTTGTCTGTAAGTCGGGTGTCCTTAAGTAGGGGACCGCCTGTAAATCATTTTTGGTTACCAGACCTAAGGGTGACAACCGAAAATTGTCAAAAGGATGAGAACTAAAAGGCCTAGCAATACACCCTTCATCCAACTCCTTCTACATCAAAATAAATGTTAACCAAACTCAAAATTATCTACCCATAAACACCCAGCTCATGTAAAAGAAGGCACATCAAAACTATTTGTGAACCTGTTAATTAATAAATTAGCTTTCCGTTTGTCTGGAAATAACTTTAGCCACAGAAGCATTTTTTCCAACCTCACTAGTGTCCAAGTGTCCAACATCTGCACATTGGATGTGATCCGCTAAAGAAGGAACACTGATGACGGTATCTATGGTTCACTCCCCACTTACACTGTGCTTCGTTAAATGCAAAACATACTCCTTTTATGAAAACATTTTGTGATTTGGGAGTTTGTCTGCTCTTGAAGGAGTTTAGCGTTATTAGATTCATCCAAAGTCCTACATCTTTCACCCCCATTTCAGGGAGGGGTAAACTGCCAATTTCTGGCAAAAAGACACCACAACACCACCAAAGTTGTGATAAGCATCTAGCACAATGTCCATATGACAAATCAATCCACCCACATTCTGATGATGCTTATTTAATACAGAAGCATAATTGAAATCCATTGTAACCAATTAAAATTAGATTTTGATGGAGTACGTTTCCTATCATCTTTACCATTCTTATTATCCACCATGGCTCCTTATAAGAAGGCAGCAAAGTAAAAACATCTACATAATCTTTTCACCATGTCTTGTCTTTTACTGCTGTAGGCAAATGAAAGCCTAATGGAGATAACTCACATGACAAAGCTTCTTTTGCATATACTTGCACAACATCCATACCTCTATTGCTTCATAAATTCATTAAATGGATTAGCATTAACAACATTATCATTCAAGCTATCAGTTCTCTCACCAGACTGCTACTCAGCTGGCCTTCTCCCACTGGAAGCTCCTGTTGTCGCTCCATACCTCTTCTTGCAGCATGCGCTCCCTGCGCTCCCTCACAGCTCACCACGGCCTTTATTCTTCCTTCCTGAGCCAGGCTGGGGTGGCGGCGAATACAGGACCCGGGACTTCCTGGCCTTCTTTGGCAAGAGCACCACCTCCTCTGCTTGCAAGACTGCCCCCAAGCAGGATCTTCTTCCAGTGTCCGCCTCCATCGCTCGTGCCTGACTCTGCCCATGCTGCGCACCGCCAGGAACAGGAGCGACTGCCGCCTTCCCCACTGAGTGGGGAGTAGAAGCTCTTTTGCATCTCCCATCCCGCCTGCAGTGGAGCCTCTTGCGTAGGCATCGCAAGCTCTTCTAGACATGTCTCCTTGAAGACGCTGCGACAGGGCCCCTCCTCTTCCAGCAATTCTCTTCTCCACTTCCTTTGTCGCCACTTGACTTCCTGATTGCGCCTCTTTTTCCCAACATCGCTGCTCCTGAGTCTCTTCTTCGTCACTTGCTCCCACCTTCTGCAACAGCTCCTGGATGAGTTCTTCCATGGTGCTTCTTCTTGACTCACAAAGACTTCTGGCAGTCACCCCATGGATACTGCCTATTAAATACTTTTCCCCTCCAGTCTCCTACCAATCACAAACACACCAACGATCTTCTGCCCAGAGACACTGAATCTTCCAGAACGAATACACCACTGTACGGCTGGTACAGGTGAGTCGGACTAAACCATTACCTACAATATAGAAAAGGGGACAGGAAGGAAAATACACAAAGGACCCTAGACCTATATGAGTACAACCTAATAATTTAATTAGGGAGATGGCTGTGCGACCATGTGCCAGATTATATAATCCTGGGGTGCTCCATTTTCATTATAACGGACCAGTCTGTTATAATGCTGTGGGGGGCAAATGCTGTTGGTGTACTCCATAACTGGGTCACAATTTCAATTTAGAATTGTAAGCACCTCTGATAAAGCATCATACTACAACTAAGGATGCAGAAATGCTTTTGATATAGTCATATCTAGGCAGCGGTGACAAAATTAGTTATTACTGCCTTCTTTCCCAGCTTTAAAGGAAAGATGCATACACCGAGCACCAGCTCAGGGTGAGCTGGTGCCGGTGCTTACTTTCATTAGTGTCCTAAACCGCTGTATCGCGGTTTAAACACTTTTTAAACTTTATAGCCGAAGCTGCTTTGGCGCACCATGCACGCGACCGTGTGCACAGCTCCCCGGCATTTCCTATGTCACTAATGAAAGCACTAATGAAAGTAAGCACCGGCACCAGCTCACCCTGAGCTAGTGTTCGGTGTATGCATCTTACATCTACCACGTCAAGTGGTAGGTTTCCTTTAATTATCAACAGTGCCCCGATATATTAGGAGCTAACAGGATTTCCAGAAGGGATCTTACGTTATTACTTTAGATCCCCCCCCAAACTGTTCATCATTTAATCCAGATAGCTGGCTGATGCCTATATTTTTAAATGAAATTATTCCTATACACTTTTAATATTTAATAAAGATTATTTTTTTAAACCTTACTATTCTAGCTAGTGTACAACCGAGATATTGAAATGTAACCCTTGTTCAAATCCCTTGATGTATTTTTCCAGCCCTCTATGAATATTATAGCCCCTACAAGCCTGGAATTTACTTGATACATATGGTACTAGAAAATGGTACAAGCTTCTTGGGGAATGGAGGATGCGTCCCTTCTGCCTGCTTTTAATCTTCCACTTCAGGACCTTTGGATGCCCTTCAAAGTTCCTGATATGGCTTATTGAGAGCAGGAACAGATTCACAAGGATTTGGTGAGTGGTTTGGGTGGCCATGCCCCCCCCCCTGGAAGGCTTAGGCCCCAGGCTACCACCTTTATTATAATCCACTGCTGGTTTTAGTCCATACAATACCAAAGGGTCATATTTTTTGTAAAGCAACAGAGCGGATTCTATGAATGCAATCTCTGATCCATTCACCTAAAAATACCTGTGTGTTTCCATATTTAACACCAGAGAGGTACCATATGGCAGCAAACAGAATGGGGCAGATTTACTTACCCGGCCCATTCGCGATCCAGCAGCACATTCTCTGAACAGGATTCAGGTCCGGACGGGATTTATGAAGGTAGTTCCTCCGCCGTCTACCAGGTGGCGCTACTGTGCTGAAAATCATCTGAATGCGCCGGAATACACCGAGCTGGACCAGGTGAAGGTAAGCGCTTCCCAAGCGACACATTTTCGGTTTTTAAATGCGGCGGTTTTTCCGAATACGTCGGGTTTTCGTTCGTCCACGCCCCCCGATTTCCGTCGCATGCATGCCAGCGCCGATGCGCCACAATCCGATCGCGTGCGCCAAAATCCCAGGGCAATTCAGGTACAATTGGCGCAAATCGGAAATATTTGGGTAACACGTCGGGAAAACGCGAATCGGGCCCTTAGTAAATGACCCCCAATGAATCTACTGTACAATCTGCAGCATTGCCCTTAGGCCTCCATCATACAAGCATGCTATGCATATGTCCATATATTCTTTTGATGTGCCCACTGGCATCTGTTCTGCAAAGAAAAAATATTAACAGTTCTATATAAATGAAGTTTAAGAGCCCTGAACCCCTGCAAGAGCCATTTATCTTCATGCCCACTCTGCTCCTTTGCACTGTTTGCAGTGCCTGAAAAAAAACGCGTCCAGTCTTGTCGATTTACCCCACAGTAGCGGTGCAGAAGCAGATTTTAAGTTCACTTGCTGAGTTCTTTCAGCCTCATTTACATAATAAAAAGTAGTTTTCTTTAAAATGAAGATACTAGGATTAGCATCAAAGGTACAATATAAATGAACATATCTAATCAAATAGTATGGTGAAATGAAATGGTACTAAACCCTAATTGAGATTGCAGTGTTCAGACTTTGGCTTATAGAGTTATAGAGGAGGAACATCCGCAAATCTTGCCTCATCGCATACGTGGTATCTGGAAGCCTGTATCACCACACAACCGATAATGAGAGTCATTTCTATTCTGCATTGCTGGAAGGTGAATACGCTGCAGCTACCTACAAGTTGTACAACAGCTTCCGTGCAGGACATGAGGCTGTGATCTCTTGGGTAGAATTTGCTGTAATATTTACTGAAAAAACCCTGTAAAGACAGAGATTCCAACATTACATCTTTCATCTTCGTGATAACTGATCTCTGCTCCTTATTCCATCATCATACAACTCATGAAGGGTTTTCCATGAAAATACATTTCATGTTGTACTATGACTGCAGACCTTAAAAGTTCTCTTTTTTTTATTGATTATTCCACATAACCCCAAATGAATGAACATTAGGATCATCACCAGCGGCAGCCATGCATCCGGGGTTGTGTGTGTGATGATGGGTTACTGGTACGGTTTCTGCACATTCAGAAGGACATGGATTAAGCTCCATTCCTACATTGTCTGCTCTCCTCAGTGTCTGTAACCTGGCTCTCCAGTATGGACGTGCAGTGCATTATGCATGCAGAGCATCTTCACAACAAGCCCCGTGGGGCACCGTGTTGTAAGAAAGCAGCACAGATAAGGGCTTGGCAGCTTGGCGCCTCCGCTGAGTCTATATCATTGTTTGGCATTAAAATTTAACTGATGATGAATTAATTGTTCAGGGAGGATCTGATCTTGTGAGCACATACACCAGCAGTAGTGACGGTAGCAGCACACTGCCTGCCATGCCATCTCGCCATGCTGTTTCTATGGTAACACCCAGGCTTCAATTTCACTCTATAGCAGCATGTACTGGGTTAATGCACTAGTTTGGGTTCTCCGCAGTATCATATTGGACATGGATGTGTCCGACAAATGCAGCCACAACACCTACAGTAAAATAAACCTTAACAAGAAACCCTAGAAAGGGAGATAAGTTTTCATCACTGTCACTTGGAAGCTCTGCCCTTACTTACCAATACTATGTAAAGATATTTATGATTATTCTGAAACTGACCAAAGGACCTTACAATCTAATCCATCATCTCCCACATGACTTTACAAACTCTACTTAAGCTTTTCTCCTTTGCTCATCGCTGTGAATAGCATTTCTACCTCAAGATAACCTCCCAAAAAACAAAAATTCAAAACAATCAAAATAAAATTCATGCCACATGTGGCACAAAAACGATTTTTTTTGTGTGTGGTACATAGTGGGATGGAGTGGGTCCTGGCTGTCATAGATTTCAGCTCTGTTAGCGGTTTGTAGGGAGATAATGGTTAGTGTAGGAAATGCCAGTCTTGATAAATCTCTTTCATGGCTTTACAAGGATTAATATAGGTTAAATTTAGTGATAACCGATCCTTAGCAATATCAGATTGCTGGGAGTCAGATTTCTATGATTGTCAGCAATTAGCTGTCCATAATTGCTTCTTGCCCTATCACTGACAGTGGAGCTATGTTCTCACTGTAGTGACATGCTAGGTTTTTGCAGCTCCGCTCGGTCACTACACTGATGCACTGTACTTTCAGCTCCGTTCTTTGTGTTAATTTTTGTGCAGTGAGGGTGCCAGAACCCCAGTGATTTTAACCTTTTAATGAGCTTCCAATACCACTTCTATGCAGATGACACACAGATCTATATTTCGGGTAAAGAAATTTCCTCTTTCCTAGCCATAATTCCAGAGTGTCTGGAACAAGCCACATGCTCCTACTTCTCTTCCCGTTTTCTAAAATTTAACATGGACAAAACAGAACTCATAAGGACACATTTACTTACAGGGTCACCAGAGTTCACCGAGTGAATTGTCCATCTATAATCCAGCATGCAGCAATTCAATAAGATCGTGCACCAAAATAATGAATGTGTCACTTCCCCCACTTTTTTTTTGTGGTGCATTTTAAACATAGGGCTTGTGACACAATTTGAAAGTTAAATACCGCGCTAAGTCTGAATCAGTCGACGGCACAGCCGCTAATTTGTGTTGTATTAAAGCCAGCGCAGCTGCGCCACAAAAAGGGTTGCGTGTGCCTCAATCCCAAAAAAAGTGCTAAGTCCGACAAAAGTGATCACTGCGACCCTTAGTAAATGAGCCCCATAATATTTCCTCCACCTAACACATTCCTCCGACCAGACCTAACTGTCACAGTTCATGACTCCACACTTTCCGCAATCCCTAAAGTCTGCAGCCTTGGAGTAATCTTTCATAGTATCATAGTTTATACGGTTGAAAAAAGACACATATCCATCAAGTTCAACCAAGGAAGGGAAGGGATTGGATGAGGAAGGGATTTAGGGGAAACAATTCTATATAACATAACCATCAATGTTATTTAGGTGTAAAAAGGCATCTAGACCCTTCTTGAAGCTCTCTGCTGTCCCTGCTGTGACCAGCACCTGAGGCAGGCTATACCACAGATTGACAGTTCTCATAGTAAAAAAGCCCTGTTGCCTCCGGTGATTAAACCTTTTTTTTCTCCAGACGGAGACAGTGCCCCCTCGTCTTTTGATTTGATTTAATCTGAAACAATTTACCACCAAATTTTTTGTATGGACCAATCATATATTTATATAAATTAGTCAAGTCCCATCGTAGTCGTGTCTTTTCCAGACTAAATAATTCTAGTTGTTTTAATCTTTCCTCATAACTGAGACCCTCTATACCCCTTATCATTTTGTGGCTCTTCGTTGAACCCTCTCTAGCTCCAGGGCATCCTTTTCATGAACTGGAGCCCAGAACTGGATAGCATATTCCAGGTGAGGCCGAACCAATGCCTTGTACAGTGGTAATATTACATTCCTATCCCGAGTCCATACCACATTTGATACATGACAAGATCTTGCTGGCTTTAGAGGCAGTTGATTGACATTGCATGTTGTTATTTAATTTCTGATCTAATAGTACCCCCAGGTCCTTCTCAACAAGAGACTCTCCCTGTGGATTATTAGCCCCCAGATGCATATTCTTACAGTTATCCACTTTGAACCTCATTTGCCAAGTGGATGACCAAACACTCAGTTTGTCCAAGTCATCCTGCAGCCTACGAACATCCTCCATAGACTGTATGACACTACACAGCTTGGTGTCATCTGCAAAAATAGACACAGTGCTATTAATTCCTACTTCTATATCATTAATAAATATATTAAATAATAGTGGGCCAAGCACAAAACCATGGAGTACACCACTTATAACTGGTGACCAATCCGAGTAGGAATCATTGACTGCAACTCTCTGGAAACGATCCTACAGCCAGTTTTCAATCCAATTGCAAATGATTCCTGCCAAACCAATAGACCTTATTTTACCCATCAGGCGTCAATGAGGGACAGTGTCAAATGCCTTTGCAAAGTCCAAAAACACAATGGGGGTCATTTACTAAGGGCCGATTCGCGTTTTCCCGACGTGTTACCCGAATATTTCTGTTTTGCGCCGATTTTCCCTGTATTGCTCCGGGTTTTTTGCTGTACGCAAACGGATTGTGGCGCACGCGATGTAAATCGGGGGGGCATGGCCAAATGAAAACCTGACGGATTCGGAGAAACTGACGCATTTTTTAAAAAAAAAGTGTCGAGGGACACGCACTTACCTTCACCAAGTATAGCATCGTGAACTCTGGCGGGCTTCGGCGGACTTCAGCGCAGCAGCAACATCTGGTGGACGTCGGAGGAACTGCCTTAGTGAATACACCGCAGAGAACGTGCCGCTGGATCGCGAATGGACCGGGTAAGTAAATCTGCCCCAATATCCGCAGCAGCTCCTCCATCCCGGGATCTGCTCACCTCTTCATAGAAGCAGATCAGGTTAGTCTGACAACTTCTATCCTTAGTAAACCCATGTTGGTTGTCACTTATATACTGCAGTATATAGTCTTTTACTAACCCTTTAAATATTTTCCCCACAATGGAAGTTAAGTTTACAGGCTTGTAATTGCCTGGCGAAGTTCTAGAGCTGTATTTAAATATTGGCCCAACATTTGCCTTGCGCCAGTCACTTGGCACCATACCAGACATTACGGAATCCCTGAAGATTTTAGACAGTGATACAGCAATAACAGAACTGAGTTCTTTAAGAACTCTGGGGTGTAACCCATCTGGTCCAGGAGCCTTGTACACATTGATTTTATTGACCTTAGATTGGATCATGTTAACATTCAGCCAGTCTAGTATATTACAGGATGCATGACCCACACTAGTACCACCCACGTCAGAAGTTCTTTCTTGTATTGTATAAATGGAGCTAAAAAAAGCTATTTAGTGTCTCTGCCTTCTCTTGGTCTCCAGTCACCGATGCCCCATTTTCAAAATAAAGGGGTCCAACCTGCTCTGACCCATTTTTTTTTGCATTGATATACTTAAAAAATTTCTTGGGATTTGTTTTGTTACCTTTGGCCCCTGTCTTTCATTTTGTATTTAGGCCGATATTATTATCTCTTACAGATTTTGGTAAGTTTTTTGTAAGTATTGAAAGCCTCAGGTGACCCGTCAGATTTATAGTTTTTGAATGCCCTCTTTTTAACATTAATTGCCCTTTTAACTGTAGCTGTAAGCCTATATTTGTTACCTATTGAAATAAATTTATAAGTATAATGAACCAGGATAGGATTTGAATTTCTCCCATTTAACATTAGTATCATCATGTGACAGTATCAGTACCAGTCTATATCCTGTATTGCAGCCCTGAATTTCTGGAAATTAGCCTTCTAAAAATGTAATGTTTTCGATTTTCCCACCTGTTTTTGCTTTTTACAGTTTAAGAAGAAAATAATTATCTTATGATCGCTGTTCCCAAGGGTTTCACGGGCACTCACATTTTGGACAATCTCCGCATTGTTAGAAATCACAAGGTCCAACAATTTATCATCTCTTGTGGGATCTTCTACAAGCTTCACCACAAAATTATCCTGCAGAAAGTTGAACAAAATGTCTCCCTTTCACAGATGAAGAAGAGCCCTGACCCCAATTTATATTTGGAAAGTTAAAGTCTCCCATTATCACTATTGTCCCCTCCTGTGAAGCCTGCTCCATCTGTTTATATACGTGACCCTCTATTTCCTCAGAGATGTTAGGGGGTCTGTAAGTTACACCAAAAATAATTTTCTCAAAGCTCTCTTGGCTTTGAATTTCTACCCAAAAACTTTCAGCCTCCTCACACTCTTCTGAGACCACTATCTGAGACCACAATTGCTTTTAAGTCTCTTCTGACATACAGACATACACCACCACCCCTTCCTATTTGCCCTGTCTTTCTTTTCCTCATCCCCTGATCCTAGTTTAAATACTCTGCCACCCCTGCTAGGATCTTCTCCCCCAGCACAGCAGACCCCCTTCCATTTAGGTGCAAGTTATCTGCGGAAAACAGCATGTACCTCAATGAAAAGTCACCCCAGTGCTCTAGGAACCCAAATCCCTCTGCTCTACACCAGAATCTAACCCATGCATTTAACTCCCTGAGCTCCCGCTGTCTTCTCTGTGTAGCTCGTGGCACCGGTAGATTTCCAGAGAATACTACCTTGGAGGTCCTTCCCTTAAGCTTTGAACCTTATTCTTTAAAACTATTCTTCAGGCTCCTCCACCTACCATCTATTCTGTCATTGGTACCAACATGGACCACGACAGTTGGGTCATCCCCAGCCTCTCCCAGTAATTTATCCAACCTTTCCACCACATGCCAAACCCTGGCACCAGGGAGACAGCAAACCATTCGGTTGAGGCGGTCTTGGCGACAAATTATTCTATCCGTTTTCTTGATTATAGAGTCCCCTACAACCACTATCTGCCTTGGCTTACCTGCACTCCCATCCACCCTACTACTAGCTAGTCTTCTCCCCTGGCTATTAGGGAGAGCAGGATCCGTTAGGGCTCCCTTTTCTGACACTGACTTCCTTGCACTGACATCATTGCACAATTTAGCAATTTTGCTTGGATGTTCAGAGTCAGAATTGGCCTTTCTTTTCTTGGACTCCTTTCTACCCCCTCTATTTACAGTAACCCAGCTACCCACCTGGTCCTTTTGGCTTTCTTCTCCACCCTCCACTTCTAACCCGCTCATTGCTTGCTCAGTGAACAGCATACTCCTCTCGACATTGTCAATTGCTCGCAATATCTTCCTCCAGCTCTCTAACACGAGCTACCCGTAGAAAAATATGGGCACACCTGTTGCAGCGGTATTCACCCTGCAATGGCAGAGTGTGCACTGGAGCATACCACCAATCTTACTAGCCATATCCTAGTTATAAAACTGTAAAGAGTGTATAAAACAAGATATATAAAATGTAGATTACTTACAGTTCTGTCGACTCCTCTTTTTCAAAATCCACTTGTTTCAACTCCACTTATGTTCACAAGCCACTTAGAAACACAAGCCAAAATGAGCAAGCTCAAAACTGAGTTGCTGCCCCTTAATTTATCAGCTGAGCAAACTAATCCCTCCTCCCAATAAGCACACCAGGCAAAGAAAGAGGAAAAAAAGCTATTCAAATTGTGACACTAAGTAAATGCCTTTGCTATTACTTATCTACTCAATCCACAATCACCCAAACCACAGATAAAAAAAAATCTGCTTGTTTTAACTCCACTTATGTTCACAAGCCACTTAGATACACAAGACAGAATGAGCTTGCCTTGGAGTCATCTTTGATTCTGCCTTATCCTGTGAGCCTTACATACAGGTCTTTACGACAACCTGATGACCTTATCTCAAGAACATATCTTGCATCCGAGCCTTCATAATTCCTTCTGCATATTTCCACATATGATCCAGAGTCTACAAAATTACTAGTCTATGCCCTTATTATTTCAATTTAAAATGCTAACTATGACAAAGCCTTCCACAACCTGTCTACTCCATATATTTCTGAACTCATCAACCAATACCGTCTCACACGTAATCTCCGTTACTCAAAGGATCTTCAGCATCACTCTATTACCATTCGCTCTTCTCACAACCAGGATGTCTCCCGTGCATCTCCCATACTCTGGAAATCTCTACCAAAATGTGTCACACTGTTCCCCACTTTCCAACCTTTCAAACATAATCTAAAAAAAAACCCTGTTCAGGATCCTCTACAATACACAATAACTGCAGTGCCCTGCTCCTTCCATCTTCCCTCCCATACAGATTGTAAGCCCTCACGGGCAGGGAAGGTTCTCCTTCCGCTTGACTTCTGATCACCTTAGGTTTGTATTTGTTCTTGTCTTAATGATATGTATGTGAACCCCTTATTGATTGTACAACACCATGGAATTAGGAGTCATATGATTAATATTGTTTGTTCTTGTTGTACTAAGTATATACAGTATATATACAGTGTTCAGACCCCTTTAAATTTTTCACTCTTTGTTTCATTGCAGCCAAATGGTAAGATGAAAAAAGTTCTTTTTTTGATCATTAATGTACACTATACATCGCAACCTAACAGAAATGTAGATATTTTTGCTAATTTATTAAACAAGAAAAACTAAAATATCACATGGTCATAAGTATTCATTCCCTCATTATTGAGTAGAAGCATCTTTTAAGCTAGGACAGCCATGACTCTTCTTGGGAATGATGAAACAAGTTTTCCACACCTGGATTTTGGGAACCTCTGCCATTCTTCCTTGCAGATCCTCTCCATTTCCCTCAGGTTGGATGGTGAACGTTGGTGGACAGCACATTAGTGAGGCAAACTGCACCGACTTTAGATAAATCTCAGCGAATGTGTGAATGCAGCATCTAGAAGAGCATAGAAGAGCATATATAGAGAGATGTACTCCACAGTAGGTTATCTGACATTGTCTGCTGCTGGACAGTATCAGAAAGGATTAGTATACCAGACACCCCCTCCTCCAGCATCTCCTCTCCAACGGTACACAGGATTACAATTGTAAGATTGTTAATAATGTAATAAAAATTAAAAAATTCAAATCACCTCCGATGCCTAGAACTGATATAAAAGTAAACAAATAAAATCATGTACATGTTAGGTATTGCTATAAAGTTCCGATCTTTGAAAATATAAAATAGTTATTCCCAGCGGTGAACCGCTTAACAGAAAACTGTACCCGAAACACCACTTTTCCACCATTTTTCAAGACATAAAAAATGTAATAAAAAGTGATCAAAAAGTCATACAGTCCCCAAAATGGTAGCAATGAAAGCTTAATCTGCAAAACGTCCTACAAAAATTAAACCTTACACTGCTCCATACAGCAAAGTATGAAAAAGTTATTGGTGTCAGAATAGGTCAAACTAAAGAAATTTTATTTTGTACAAAAGGTTTAATTTTTTAAAATCATAATAAACATAATAAAACCTACATTAATTTGAAATCCCCATTTGCATTTGGAGCATACAGTGAAAGCCATAAAAACTGTGTCTGAATGTAATTGGCGCAAATGCAGTTTTTCTACAATTTCATCACATTCTTTATTTTTTTTCCAGATTGCCAGTAACCAGCATTAAATATGAAATACCGTCACTAGGAAGTTCAAATTATACAAAAATGTTAAGGATTTTTAAAAGGGTTAAAGGAATCCATCATGATAAACCAGGGACTCTTTCTCATAGATCCAGGCACTGTGATAATGGTAATCTTCTCAAATTAGTTATCCATGCCCTTTTAAAGTCAACTTTAACCGGTTAAGGACCGGGCCCTTTCCCGTTTTTTCATTTCCATTTTTCACTCCCCACCTTCAAAAATCTATAACTTTTTTATTTTTACACGTAAAAAGCTAGGTGACGGCTCATTTTTTGCGTAACATATTGCACTTCATAGTGATGGTATTAAATATTCCATGCCATGTACTGGGAAGCGGGAAAAAAATTCCAAATGCAGTGAAAATGGTGAAAAAACGCATTTGTGTCGTATTCTTGTGGGCTTGGATATTATGGCTTTCACTTCACGCCACAAATGACGCATCTAATTTATTCTTTGGGTCAGTACGATTACAGGGATACCAAATTTGTATAGGTTTTATAATGTTTTCATACATTTACATCTTTTGCGACTTTTGATGATGTTTTCAATGATATTATTTTTAGGACTGTACGACCTTTTGATCACTTTTTATAGAATTTTTAATTTTTTTTTAAATGGCAAAAAAGTGCCAGTTTTGACTTTGGACGCGATTTTCCGTTACGGGGTTAAACGCAGTGAAAAACCGTTATTATATTTTGATAGAACAGGCATTTTCAGACGCGGCGATACCTAATTTGTTTATGATTTTTACTGTTTATTTATATTTATATCAGTTCTAGGGAAAAGGGGGTGATTTGAATTTTTAGGTTTTTTTATTATAATTTTTTTTTTCTAACTTTTCTTTAACTTTTATTTTTACTATTTTTCAGACTCCCTAGGGTACTTTAACCCTAGGTTGTCTGATCGATCCTACCATATACTGCCATACTACAGTATGGCAGTATATGGGGATTTTACTCCTCATACATTACAATGTGCTGATAGCACATTGTAATGAATGGGTTAACCCGAAGTAGCTTCGGGTCTTCGTGAGACCCGAAGCTACCATGGCAACGGATCGCCGCTCCCCGATGATGTCACGGGGAGCGGCGATCCTCGGAAAGATGGTGGCGCCCATGCGCCGCCATCTGTTTGAAGCCGCCGGCAGCTTTGCCGGCGGCGTTCTGCAAGAAAACACCCGCGATCGGTGCCGGCACTGCAATATGCAGCAGAGACTTACCGGCTATGGAGAGGGCTCGGCCCGCGAGCCCTCTCCATGCATCGGAACGTGACCGCCGCCGTGAATACACGGCGGGCGGTCGCGAGCCGGTTAAAGTGTTTACCCCAGAGCCACTGAGCGCTGTAGCTTCACAGGCTGTTACAATGACAGAGCAGGTCTCTCCTCCACCTACACTTCATGCTGTTGCTAGATTACAAAGGCACTATGTCACTAAAAGAAGACAGGTGCGTATACAAGAAAATGCAAATCTTTATTAGTACAAAACACAATAACAAATATGAACAGACTAATTAAAAACATATAAAAAAGTGAAAAACACTCACAAGAAAGTGCAAATGAACACTGATAAGTGTAACAGTGTTCATATAAAGCCACATGTGGCAAGTGGCATCCCACGTGTTTCGTCGCTCCAGCAACTTCCTCAGGGGTAGATGCCACACTAAATACAATGGGGCAGATTTATCAAGCTGTCTGAAAGTCTGAATATTTCTTGTTGCCCATGGCTTTCAGACAGCTTGATAAATCTGCCCCAATGTGCTTATAAACATATGGAGAACTGCTCACCACCAATGGTCAAATGCCACCAAGTAAATGCACCTGTGTGTTAATTTATCCAGCACCACATCTTCAATGGATCCTAGTACAAGTGAATGCGCCCAGCAGAGTCATAGTATTACTGCAAGATGATCCGTAGTATGGCATGAGCACTACATACCAGTAGGTAATTGCGAGATGGATAAGAAACAATGCAAACGGAAAAAGGTGGAAATATACAATTGCGTAATAAAAACGATTGTGTCTTGTTTTAAACCTAAGTAAACTTGAAGAATATGCTGAATCACATTACATATACGAATATACATTAAGTACATATGCAAGCTATAAATATAGTCTGACACTAGTAACAATTGTAGTGGGAAAAAAGTAAGCAGTATTAGAGATATGTATACTTATATATATATATAACCAAACCCCCAGGGAGCGGTGCACAAATAAATAAAGGAAAAATAAAAAAATATCAAAAGTATACTTTTCAATTACGGTCCCTGAAGAAGGAGGGAAGGAACACACAAGGGGAATACCCGGTGTACGGGTGGTCAATCGACAAGAGCAACCATGTTAAATCCACACAAAATTTTAAAACGATAATCAATTCAAATGTATGTTATTAAATCTCATCAATTCATTAGTAAGTATATTTCATAGTCATCCAAAAATTTGATAAGCGTAAGCCTGAGAAAGCAGAAGCAAGAGAAAGCTGGGATCCACGAGTCTACTAAAAGATCCAATGTTTATCAAATATCCAATAAGTAACAGAGTTCATAATTTGAAAATAAATTTGTTATTGTACACAAATTAAAACTTCAGTTCGAATTGATTTGACCCAAAGAGGGGGGAAAAAAAAGTTATTGTATTTTAATAAAAATGATGAAAATTATACACATTTGCATATGTACACATTTTAAAAAAATATATATATATGATGTCTAAGGGGCCAGAAAGTGTAATGATTAGAGATGAGCAAACATACTCGTCCGAGCTTGATGCTCGTTCGAGCATTAGCGTACTCGAAACTGCTCGTTGCTCGGACGAATACTTCGCCCTCTCGAGAAAATGGCATCTCCCGCCGTTTTGCTTTTTGGCGGCCAGAAACAGAGCCAATCACAAGCCAGGAGACTCTGCACTCCACCCAGCATGACGTGGTACCCTTACACGTCGATGACCCTGGAATAGACTAGCCCCTGCCTGCGCTGCTCGGATCATTCTGTGTCTGGATGCCGCTAGGGAGAGAGCTGCTGCTGGTCAGGGAAAGCGTTAGGCTGTTCTATTAGAATAGTGTTAGGCAGGAGGGATTCTACAAGAACCCAACAGCCCTTCTTAGGGCTACAATAACGTTATACATTTTTTTTTTTTTTATTTGCAGCTAGTACCATATTGTGAGGAATTTGCAGGGGGACTTGCTACCGTTGTGTTTAGCTCTTAGTGACGCACATATCCACCTCAAACACCAAAGTGGGACAATTTATTAGGGGTTTGATTTCAATTAGGCACAGTCTGCCAGTTTCTTTTTATTTTACGTTTATTTTTTCATAACTCAGCGTCATCTCATCTGGCATAGCAATGTGCTTTCATACTTGGCTAGAAAATAGCCATAGGAGAATCCAAACGGCTTACTTAGGCCTACAATAGCGTTATATATTTTATTCCTGGTTGAGCTGCTGGTGGCTGGCCTTGCTGTAGTACATCTACTACCATATTGTGAGGAATTTGCAGTGAGACTTGCGACCGTTGTGTTTAGCGCTTAGTGACGCACATATCCATCGCAAAGACCGAAGTGGGACAATTTATTAGGGGTTGGATTTCAATTAGGCAAGTCTGCCATTTACTTTTTATTTTACGTTTATTTTTTCATAACTCAGCGTCATCATCTCATCTGGCATAGCAGTGTGCTTTCATACTTGGCTAGAAAATAGCCATAGGAGAATCCAAACGGCTTACTTAGGCCTACAATAGCGTTATATATTTTATTTCTGGTTGATCTGCTGGTGGCTGTCCTTGCTGCAGTGCATCTACTACCATATTGTGAGGAATTTGCAGTGAGACTTGCGACCGTTGTGTTTAGCGTTTAGTGACGCACATATCCATCGCAAAGACCGAAGTGGGACAATTTATTAGGGGTTGGATTTCAATTAGGCACAGTCTGCCAGTTTCTTTTTATTTTACGTTTATTTTTTCATAACTCAGCGTCATCTCATCTGGCATAGCAGTGTGCTTTCATACTTGGCTAGAAAATAGCCATAGGAGAATCCAAACGGCTTACTTAGGCCTACAATAGCGTTATATATTTTATTTCTGGTTGATCTGCTGGTGGCTGGCCTTGCTGTAGTGCATCTACTACCATATTGTGAGGAATTTGCAGTGAGACTTGCGACCGTTGTGTTTAGCGCTTAGTGACGCACATATCCATCGCAAAGACCGAAGTGGGACAATTTATTAGGGGTTGGATTTCAATTAGGCACAGTCTGCCATTTACTTTTTATTTTACATTTATTTTTTCATAACTCAGCGTCATCTCATCTGGCATAGCAGTGTGCTTTCATACTTGGCTAGAAAATAGCCATAGGAGAATCCAAACGGCTTACTTAGGCCTACAATAGCGTTATATATTTTATTTCTGGTTGATCTGCTGGTGGCTGGCCTTGCTGTAGTGCATCTACTACCATATTGTGAGGAATTTGCAGGGAGACTTGCGACCGTTGTGTTTAGCGCTTAGTGATGCACATATCCATCGCAAAGACCGAAGTGGGACAATTTATTAGGGGTAGGATTGAAATTAGGCACAGTCTGCCATTTACTTTTTATTTTACGTTTATTTTTTCATAACTCAGCGTCATCTCATCTGGCATAGCAGTGTGCTTTCATAGTTGGCTAGAAAATAGCCATAGCAATAGGATAGCATCGTTTGGTTTTAAAAACTAAAAAACACAAAAAAAAAAAAAAAAAAAAAAAACACACAAAAAAAAAATGTATAACTTTCATTTTAAAAATGTTTAACCCGAGGGCTAGGGGTAGAGGACGAGGGCAGTGACGTGGGCGTCCAACTACTGCAGGGGTCAGAGGCCGTGGTCCTGGGCGGGGTGAGACACCACCTTCTGATGAGGGAGCAGGGGAACGCCGCAGAGCTACACTCCCTAGGTTCATGTCTGAAGTTACTGGGACTCGTGATAGAGCACTGTTGAGGCCAGAACAGTGCGAACAGGTGATGTCGTGGATTGCCGACAATGCTTCGAGCAATTTGTCCACCAGTCAGTCTTCCACGCAGTCCACCCATGTCACCGAAATCGGCACTCCTCCAGCTCCTGCACCTCAGCCTCCTCCCCCCCAGTCTGCCCCCTCCCAGCAAAATTTGGCATTTGAACCGGCATACTCTGAGGAACTGTTTTCTGGACCCTTCCCACAGTCACAAACCACTTGTCCGGTTGCTGCTGAGCAATTTTCCGATGCCCAGGTTTTCCACCAGTCGCAGTCTGTGGGTGATGATGACCTTCTTGACGTAGTGGAAGAAGTGTGTAAAGAGGTGTCGGATGATGAGGAGACACGGTTGTCAGACAGTGGTGAAGTTGTTGTCAGGGCAGGAAGTCCGAGGGGGGAGCAGACTGAGGGATCGGAGGATGATGAGGTGACAGACCCAAGCTGGGTTGAGAGGCCGGGTGAACACAGTGCTTCTGAGACGGAGGAGAGTCCTCGACCAGAACAGGTTGGAAGAGGCAGTGGTGGGGCCAGACGGAGAGGCAGGGCCAGAGCTGGTGCATCAGCGCCAAATGTGTCACGTAGTGAAGCTCCGGCGGCGAGGGCTCCCGCGACGAGGGCTAGATTTTCAGAAGTCTGGAGGTTCTTTAAGGAAACACCGGATGACCGACGGACTGTGGTGTGCAACCTTTGCCAATCCAGGATCAGCAGGGGTTCCACCACTACTAGCTTAACTACCACCAGTATGCGCAGGCATATGAATGCTAAACACCCCACTCAGTGGCACCAAGCCCGTTCACCTCCGGCCGTGCACACCACTGCTCCTTCCCCTGTGTCAGCTGATAGTCAGCCCCCTGCCCAGGACCCTGGCACAAAAACCCCATCGTCGCCTCCACGATCCTCCACAGCATCCACCAGCGTTCAGCTCTACATACCCCAGACGCTGGAGCGGAAAAGGAAATATAGTGCAACCCACCCGCACGCCCAAGCCCTTAATGTCCACATCTCCAGATTGCTTAGCCTGGAGATGCTGCCCTATAGGCTAGTAGAGACCGAGGCCTTTCGCAACCTCATGGCGGCGGCCGCCCCTCGGTATTCGGTCCCCAGCCGCCACTACTTTTCCCGATGTGCCGTCCCAGCCCTGCACCAGCACGTGTCAGACAACATCATCCGTGCCCTGACCAACGCCGTTTCTGACAAGGTCCACCTGACCACGGACACGTGGACGAGTGCTGCCGGGCAGGGCCACTATATATCGCTGACGGCACATTGGGTTAACTTGGTGGAGGCTGGGACCGAGTCTGACCCTGCGGCTGGTCATATACTGCCGACGCCGAGGATTGCGGGGCCTACCTCGGTCCAGGTCTTTCAGGCCTACTATGCCTCCTCCTCCTCCCACCCCTCCTCCACCTCCTCCTCCGAACGACCATCCGTGGGCATGGCGCCATCAGTCGCTAGCTCTAGGCACAGCAGCAGTGCCGTCGCTAAGCGACATCAGGCGGTGCTCAAACTGCTGAGCCTAGGCGATAAAAGGCACACCGCCCAAGAACTATTACAGGGCATCACGGCGCAGACTGATCTGTGGCTGGCACCGCTGAACCTGAAGCCAGGCATGGTTGTGTGTGACAACGGCCGTAACATGGTGGCGGCTCTGCAACTCGGCAGACTGACACATGTGCCATGCCTGGCCCATGTGTTAAATCTGATAGTTCAGCGTTTCCTCAAGACATACCCCAATCTGTCTGATTTGCTCACGAAGGTGCGCCGCATCTGTGCGCATTTCAGGAAGCCCAGCACAGATGCTGCCACTCTCAGGGCAGCGCAGCGCCGCCTCCAACTGCCCGCTCACCCACTGTTGTGCGACGTGCCCACGAGGTGGAATTCAACATTAACCATGTTATCCAGAGTTTACCAGCAGCGCAGAGCGATTGTAGACTGCCAGATGTCAACTTCCACCAGAACTGGTAGTTAGGTCAGTCAGCTTCCTCAAGCCTACAATGAGGAGTGGACGTGGATGTCTGATATCTGTCAGGTAACTTTGAGGAGTCAACACAGATGGTCAGTGGCGATGCCGCCATCATCAGCCTCACCATCCCGCTGCTTGGCCTGTTGAAAAACTCTCTGATCAGCATGAAGTCGGAAGCTTTGCGCTCGTCACAAGAGACGGGGGAAGAAGATTCCCTTGTTGATAGCCAAAGCACCCTTAGGTCTGTTTCTCAGCGCATATCGGAGGAGGTGGAGGAGGATGAGGAGGAAGAGGAGGAGAATGTTGGCGAGACACAAGAGGGGACCATTGTTCAGTCCTTCACTGTTCAACGTGTATGGGCAGAAGAAGAGGAGTTGGAGGAGTTGGAGGAGGAGGAAATGGGCAGTCAGGCCAGTGAGGGGAGTTAATTCTTGCGCGTTGGGACTCTGGCGCATATGGCAGATTTCATGCTAGGCTGCCTATCCCGTGACCCTCGCGTTCAAAGAATTTATTCCAGCACCGATTACTGGGTATTCACTCTCCTGGACCCACGGTACAAGTAAAATCTTTCCACTCTCATCCCTGGAGAGGAAAGGAGTGTGAGAATGCATGAATACCAGCAGGCCCTGGTGCACAAGCTGAAACAGTATTTCCCTTCTGACAGCGCTAGCGGCAGAGTGCGTAGTTCTGCGGGACAAGTAGCGAGGGAGAGTAGGCGAGCAGGCAGCTTGTCCAGCACTGGCAAGGGTACGCTTTACAAGGCTTTTGCCAGCTTTATGTCACCCCAGCAAGACACTGTCACCTGTCCCCAGTCTCGGCACAGTAGGGCTGATCTTTACAGAAAGATGGTGAGGGAGTACGTAGCTGACCATACCATCGTCCTAAATGATCACACAGCTCCCTACAACTACTGGGTTTCAAAGCTGGACATGTGGCACGAACTGGCGCTGTACGCCTTGGAGGTTCTTGCCTGCCCTGCCGCTAGCGTCTTGTCTGAGCGGGTTTTCAGTGCAGCTGGTGGCATCATCACCGATAAGCGTACACGCCTGTCGACTGACAGCGCTGACAGGCTGACGCTTATTAAGATGAATAAAGCCTGGATTTCTCATAATTTCCAATCTCCACCAGGTGAAGGAAGCTCAACCTGAATAATTTATGCACTCCTCCTCCTCATTTTCCTCCTTCTCCTCCTCTTTGTACACTAAAGCAGAGGAAACTGGCTATTTTTTGACAGGGCCCACTGGCTCTAGCTATAGTACTTTATGCATTTAATTTTTCTGGAGGGCCACCTACCCGGTCCTCTGTTTTAAACAATTTTTGGGACTGCCACATACAGGCACTCAATCTATTCAATTTTTCTGGAGGGCCACCTACCTGCTCCTCTGGTTTGAAAACTTTTTTGGACTGCCACATACAGGCACTCAATCTATTTCATTTTTCTGGAGGGCCACCTACCTGCTCCTCTGGTTTGAAAACTTTTTTGGACTGCCACATACAGGCACTCAATCTATTTCATTTTTCTGGAGGGCCACCTACCTGCTCCTCTGGTTTGAAAACTTTTTTGAACTGCTACATACAGGCACTATCCAAATTAAATTGTCTCCATAGCAGCCTCCACACGTTGTCTCCATTGCTACCTCCAAAAGTCGTCCATATAGCTGCCTCCATACATCGTCCCCTTATCAAACGAGGTGTGTCAGGCAGAAATTTGGGTTGTTTTCATGGATTCCACATCAAAGTTGTTAACTTTGTCGCCACCCTGCTGTGTTATCCACAAAATATACTGGCAAACTTTAATGATTAACCGATATTATTTCAGCGCTTCTTGCGCATCTGTTGATTACACTGCTGTGTAATCCACAAAATATACTGCCAAACTTTTACCATTTACGGATATTATTTCAGAGCTTCTTGCGCATCTGTTTACATTCCCCTCACCCGCCATATCCCAAACTTATAAGAACGCTACTACACTTAACTTGGTGGAGGCTGGGACCGAGTCTGACCCTGGGGCTGGTCATATACTGCCGACGCCGAGGATTGCGGGGCCTACCTCGGTCCAGGTCTCAAAGGCCTACTATACCTCCTCCTCCTCCCACCCCTCCTCCACCTCCTCCTCCTCCGAATTACCATCCGTGGGCATGGCGCCATCAGTCGGTAGCTCTAGGCACAGCAGAAGTGCCGTCGCTAAGCGACAGCAGGCGGTGCTCAAACTGCTGAGCCTAGGCGATAAAAGGCACACCGCCCAAGAGCTATTACAGGGCATTCCACATCAAACTTGTTAACTTTGTCGCCACCCTGCTGTGTAATCCACAAAATATACTGGCAAACTTTTATCATTTACCGATATTATTTCAGCGCTTCTTGCGCATCTGTTTACATTCCCCTCACCCGCCATATCCCAAACTTATAAGAACGCTACTACACTTGATCTTATACAAAAGGTTCTTAGAAGTGCTGTTTGGGGAGTAGCCTAGAGACAGGGGCTTGGATTGGCGAAAGCTCGCCTGGCAGCGGAGCGCCAGTTCCATCTCAAGATCCGACTAACATAGTTTTAACTGCAGCACCTTTAATCTACTACTAGTTCACTGCCTCCATACATCGTCCCCTTATCAAACGGGCTGTGTCGGGCAGAATTTTCAGGTGTTTTACCAGATACATAGTGGAACGCGGCCCATCTGTCGCCGCCATGCTGGAGACCTGAAGTTGCAATCATAGCAGCGCAATATGGATGCCCCATACTGTCGCTCTTAATCATGGAACCATTTCCGTAAAAACAATTAAAAATAGAACCACTATGCTATTCCATTATTCCTAGGTGAAATATTCAAACGACCCGGCCTGCTTTGAAAATTATACTTTTTTCAAAGTAAACGCTTCTGGCCCCCAGGCCCATTTTGGGTGGGGAGGAGCCGAGAGACAGGGGCTTGGACAGGCGAAATCTCGCCTGGCAGTGGACCGCCAGCTCCATCCCAAGATTAGGCAGCCTCAGAGGCATCCATTCATGCTGCCCCTGCTGTTTTCTGTCCATTTTGCCTCCACGATCCTCCACAGCGTCCACCAATGTCTCATTTCAACTCTCTATACCCCAGACGCTGGAGCACGAGAGGCTATGCAGCACATCATCCCCTTATCAAACGAGCTGTGTCAGGCAGAATTTTCAGGTGTTTCACCAGATACATAGTGGAACTCGGCCCATCTGTCGCCGCCATGCTGGAGACCTGAAGTTGCAATCATAGCAGCGCAATATGAATGCCCCATACTGTCGCTCTTAATCATGGAAGTCGTCTCCATGGCTGCCTCCACATGTTGTCCCCTTATCAAAAGAGCTGTGTCAGGCTCATTTTTAGGGTGTTTCACCAGATACGTTATGGAACTTGGTCACTATGTCGCCACCATGCTGTGTTATCGACTAAATATACCGTCAACCTTTTGTTCACATAGGAAATCATTTCACCTCCTTTGGTGAAACCTGAGTCCATTTAGGGTATGTCGCCATGAGACTCTCTAGCCTGCCACTGCTGCCGCTGCCTCTGCATGCCGTCCCCTATAGTGTCAGGGTCAATTATTGCATGTTTTAGATGCTATCTAGCCTCATTCGGTCACTCTGTCATGGCCATGCTGTTGCCCATAATTTTGGCATAATGGTGTGATTAAGCAGCCTCAGAGGCATCCATGCATGCTGCCCCTGCTGTTTCCTGTCCATTTCCGTGGTGTTTCCATCCTTTTCTGAGGTTCCCAGGTGTTTGGCCAAGCTTCCCTGTGCAGAGCCTTGGTCCCCTTGAAAAATGCTCGAGTCTCCCATTGACTTCAATGGGGCTCGTTATTCGAGACGAGCACTCGAGCATCGGGAAAAGTTCGTCTCGAATAACGAGTACCCGAGCATTTTAGTGCTCGCTCATCTCTAGTAATGATACTAACCCAAAGACCTAAGTACAAAAGAATCATAAAATGAGAAAGAAAAAAGATAAATAACACCAAATCTTTTCCATTCCTCCAGACTGACCATGATTTTTTTCTTTTCAGGTTTATTAGCGTTGTTTGTGAAAACTTGTAAAAAGAAGGTCCTCATTAATGCTTTCTGGAGCAAGACTCTCAAGTCTGTAGATTCAGCAGGCCTCTTGACGGAGTAGTTCCAGAATCAACATTGCTCCCCCTAATGGTGGATCTCACGAAACCCAACCCAATAACCCGATTACACAGGCAGAGGGGGAAGGAAGAGAGGAGTGGGAGGGGAAGACATGTTAATTGTAAAAGCACGTGAATCTGCCCCCAGAGCCCTTTTGATCCATTAGCATAATTTTAAAAGTTGATTTTAGAAGAAAGGAGGCCATGAATAACAAGTATAAGAGGATTATAAGAGGATTTATTCAAAGTGCATGCATCTATGAATGAGTGTCCCTGGTTATCATGCTTGACTTTGATGGTAGATTTTTTTAAGCTCACTTCTCCTTGATAAATGAGGAGGTTTTTTTTTATTATTTATTACTAGTACCTGGTAGTATTACTACCTATCCTGTTTTATTTGATATTTTTCTAATAATAAATAAGGATATCCATTTGAAGTTCATAGCGTAATCTAGTGGTAAAATTTTATAGACCACTTTTACGTTCTATTACAAGCCTCCTAAAGAGAACATGTATTACTACTTGGAGGATCATGATGGTTGAGTGCCAAAATTCTTTTAACTTGAATAGAATTTTTATGCCTTGTGATATCAAGGGAGTATTTCTGAGCACCAACACAATTATCCCCCAATTTCTCATTGTACGCTGACTGGGAGGTGATGCCCTTCTACTGGTAATTATTTTCAATTTGTGTAGAACAGTTTGTAATACATTTACCTGGGAGATCAATGCTTCTACATCAATTCCCATGCATCAATATTCAATTTCTGCCCTTGATATGCTCCCAGTCAGTATAAAAAATGTCTTCATACCTCATCTGTATCCGTTTTTTGTATCTGGTTTGAAATCTACAAGCTGAAAATTGTCTCGTATCCTGAAGAATGTCCACTTTTGTTTTAAAAACAGAAACTACATTCAAGTTCATGTGAACTTCCATCACAGGATGCTAATAGACATTTCCATTCTCTTTAAAATGCTATTGTTTGCATAATTAAAAATTATATAATCTTCCAATATACTTTCTGTATATAGTTTCATGTGAATGACATGCAGTCATTCTACAGGAAGCTTCATTTTTTACTTCCTGTTGATAGTAATAGTGCTTGGTCTTGTGATGTCACACAGGTGCATGACTTGTTATAACACAAAGCTCTCTGTGAATCTAACAAGCCATCACCTGTGTGACATCACATGACTATGGACAGATGTTTCTTACCCACACATGTAAACAATAAAGCTTCCGATAGAATGACAGCAAGGAAATATCTGGAAAGCCTTGAGGAATAATCCATTGCTGTCAGAGCTAACGCAGGTCACTGGGCACTCACTGCAGTATGTTCTCACGTCTACGTTACAACTTTTATGTAGCCATCATTCCGAATTAGTCCCGCTTCGTAGTTCCTATGGTTACAGTATATACGATTCTGTACTATGAACAGGCTTATAATTGCACCATTTTTTCTGAGATTTCCTATAAATTGTGCCTTGACTGTGTCTTATAGAAATCCATACCCACTGGTGATGGGTCATTCACGAACGAGCCAACATGATCAGCTTGCTCTTTCGCGTGAAAGATGGGATTAAAATTGGGTTAAAAGCGGAGTGGGGCTCCCTATTACATATTTTATAGGGAGCCGTTCAGGAGCCAGAAGAGTTGACTCTTAGTGAGCTGAGCCTTATGGTCCAGCTCACTAACAAGAGCCGTATTTCCCATCACTTATATCCACAATTTGAAAAGTGATGCGAAATGTCACAGATTTTAGCACTAAATTACAAGTCTCTACTTGCAGGGATACTTTTAAAAAGATCTCACTGGTTTCTTTGACATGAAGGGTTTTGTATAAATCCTGCACTAGTCCATAAATTGCATGAACTGCTTGTCGAAAAGAATTAATATTTTTGGATAATTTTGCTGTGATATAAGAGGGGTCCTCTAGTAAATTATCAATAAACCCTCTTTTAGTGAGTGGATAATTATACATATAGAGAGAAGGTAAGTGCAAAAGTAATGATGGATTTGTGTGTGATATTTTAGAGGAGAATCTGCAAATACAAATTTTTATATAACACGAGTCATTGTCCTTTGTTGTTTTCTGAGATAATATTTTCAAGGACTTGAGCCTTAATGGAGGCTGGCATTACAAATGAGCCTGTGCGTCTGCAGCGCTTCTCTGAAGAGTTATAGCTGTGATATTCTGTACCCATGAATGTGAGACAGGAAGAGGACACCTTAATAAACACGACTACTGCCAGACATTCTAGCACAATGTACAATCTGCAGGGGAAATGTATAAACAGAACACTCAGGTTCCCTATAACAGCCTCCGTTGTCCTTGAATCATGTTATATTCACAGTTCGGCATCTACTGTAAATCCTCCGCATTGTGAATGAATGCACAGGACAACATTATGAGTCAAGAGAGTGCAGCAACTGTGATATGCAGAGCACTACAGCCTGGAAGGGAATGTGGCTTTGGTGTGGGACCCAGTATATTGGGGCTTATTTACTAAGCGGACACAATTACGTCGGGTTTTGTGACTTTTTTGGGATCGCGAAGGGCATTGTGTTGCACGCAATCGGATTTTGGCGCAATCATGCAACACAAATCGGGGTGCGGGCCGTCGGACGATCCGACAGATTCAGACAAACCGTGGGATTTAACTTTAAAATTGTGTCGCAAGCCAAGCACTTACATGCACCAGGAAGAAGATGGTGAACTCCGGCGGACCTGAGCAGGAAGCGACACATGCAGGATATCGGTGCACAATTTCAGTGACTTGCCGCACAGTGAATTCTCGTCGGGCACTCCGGAACGGGGAAGTGCGCAGGACCGGGTAAGTTAATGTGCCCCATTGTCTACAGCTTCAACTGACATACATCTATTTGTTGGTCAACCTTGCAGAAACATACAGAGTATGCTTCTGCAAATGTACATAACACATGTTAGAGATAGGGGTCCGAGAACAGTATGACCTGAAGATTAGATAAAGAATTGTATTAAAAAATATACGAGAAAAGCAATAATAAAATATTCATGCTTATTGTTGTTGAAAGATACATCTGCATAGCTCCCAAATGCCCCGGATTCGGTAGGACAGTCCCGGATTTATAGCACCGGATGTATAGCACGGAACCAGGAGGCAGAATTAGCAGCTTCTGCAGCCTCCCATAGAGCAGTGTCTTAAGCACCACCTCTCCGATGCTGGTCCCGCCCCCAAGACTGTGCTCCTGATGAGAGGAGAGGAGACAGTCACCACATGGGGCACACACTGGCAGCCTCTGCTAAAAAACTGAGGGCTCCACATCAGGGATAAGAAAATGTGACTTACTGCCACTTATATTACAGAATGTAAAATGTCAGTGTATATTGGAGTGCACGTACAATGTCTATATGGTAATAAATGTGTGTGAACAGGAGCGTACATTATGGCCTACATTTATATACATCTTTGTGCTTCCCTGATAATTATGCATGAAATGGGTATGGGGGGTCAGCCGTCATCATACAGATGTGAGTTTTGCTGCATATAGTAAGACCTGAGGCTGCATGGATTCTGCAGATTCGTTGCAATGTAACAGTGGCACATTGTAATGAATCCTGTGTTAAAAAGCCATTTACTGCAATATATGGCAGGAACGGTCAGATAATCTAGGATTAAATTACCCTAGAGCAGTGATGGCGAACCTTTTAGCGGCCGAGTGCTCAAACTGCAAGCCAAACCCCCCCTTATTTATCATGAGGTGCCAACCAAAAATGAAAGCGTTAACTTATTGCTTCTTGTTCCTCAACCACGTTCGATCATACTGGCCTCCTGAGGACAAGGTGGAAAATTTGCATCATTTTAGCTTCGTGGGGCCATCAGGAGGTCCTCCAAAGATAATTTGTCTCTTCTCCTTCTTCCTACATTCCCAAGTAGCGAAGTAAGTATCACTTTAATATATGACTGAAAGCAGCATCTTTTAAGTTGCTTGCAACTACAGGAATATTCTTTGAGTCCTGTCTTGTGTGCGGGGGTGATGGCCCTGGTGCCCACAAAAAGGGCTCTGAGTGCCGCCTCTGGCACCCGTGCCATAGGTTCGCCACCACGTTCCTAGAGCAATAGACTCCATCAGCTCTGAGGACTAGGGCATGGGGAAACGCCCATACCCTGGCCACAGTGTTGCTCATAAGTAGGTGGGAATTTGTGGGCTTTTTATGTATAAGAGTATCATAGAGACCCATCAAGGCACTAGTGAGGGTAATTACACATAGACTAACTGAGAGGCCAAAAGTAGTGCATGGGTGAAACCACCACAATGTGATTTTGACGCATGGAGAAATAGCAGATTAAGCCAAGGGTACCTCAAATTCTTTGTAACATCTTATATTATGCCTTTTCTGCACTTTGGCTAATCATGCCAACGCAAAAACAATGTCCAGAGTACATCAATGTGTTTTTTGGAGAATTTTAAGGCAGAATTTTTGCATAAATATTTTCCACCAAGTCTTTTAGTAGGTTTTACAAGCCTTATCCACATTACGATGTGATCTGAGTATTACATGTTTTTATTTTGTGAGATCTAGGATTTGTCCCATGCTCTGTTTAAGACATTGAGCAATGTTATGTATAAAACATATATGAAAGCATTAATATTACATGGGCTGCAACCTTCCGCTACGCGCTCAGATGTCACCTATCTCCTGTAATACTGCTGCAGATATGACTCCTATACATCAACAAGGAGGCGGCAGACATCCTGGGCCAGCTGGTTGTATATGGTTCCGTGGTAGCAGCTCAGCGACGGAAATTAACTGAGGAAGCCCACTCAATTTCAGAGAAAATTGAATGCAGTAAAAAGCAAAGGAGAAAGGCGCAGTGCTGCCAACTCACCGACAACAGTGTTAATTTGTCTTTTAAGGCCTCCAGTCTGTGCCCCCTGTACTCCAAGCTCTGCTTTTTCACTGACATTTCCTCCAGATTTATTTAAAAGCCATTTCCATTTATTTGTCTAGGCTTCTGGTAGAGTTTCCAATATTTAAATGATGTATCTTTATTTCTTTATGCTTTTGAATCAAATCTTACCATGAGATTCAGCTATTTACTACCCATCTGTTTCCCACAATGAAATAAATGTATGGAAATCCATATGGTATGATTATAATGACTTGCTTGTTGGTTACATATAGGCTTTCATGTGGACATTTCTATTATATGCCTCCCTTGGATGCACTATTTCAAGAAAATACAAACTCACAACATTCAGGTTGTGGGTGTAACAGCCAAATGACATGACAGACATACAAGGGAACCTGTCACCAGATAATCACTAGATGTCTTTTTTCCATGCAAGTATCTGCCAGAACAGCACTGGGTTCAGGGAGCCTAAATTTCTCACCCCTTATGTTACAGGATTCCAAGATGCAGTATTTGGAGCTAATTTCTAGTTTCCAACTGTGGATCTGCCGCTGACTCATGGGGTTTCTAGAACTTACTGCATCCAAGATGCTATAAATAATTCATCTATACCACAATGCCCCTTACACTAGTGATCAATAACAAGGGGATCTGGATGAAGGAGAAATTTCACATATGGGTATGGGTTTCTATACAGATTCATACAGCTATATATACACAAGTCTTTTTTGTAACACTTATTGATGTGGATTTATTAAAATCTAAAATAAAGTGATATAGGGCTCATATAATATATATAATATATACAATATATAAAATATATATATATATACTGTATATACTTGTGTATAAGCCGAGTTTTTCAGCACAAAAAAAGTGCTGAAAAACGTCCCCTCAGGTTATACACGAGTCTATAACAAAAAAATTACCCACTTAAAAAAAAAAAAAACTTAAATACTCACCCTCCGATGTCAGCGCGGCTCCCCGATGTCGGCACGGCTTACCGATGTCCCCGATGTCAGCGTGTCCTGTCTTCTTTCTTCTCCGCGGCTCCTCTTCTCTCTTCTATCTTCCCGCATGGAGGCGGCCATGGTTTCTTAGTGGCCGCGCATACTATGACGTCAGCAGCGGCCGCATCATAGTATGCGCCTGCTAGAAGAAGAGATGGCCGCGTCCATGCCGGGAGAATGAAGAGGAGCCGCGGAGAAGAAAGAAGACGGGACGCGCTGACATCGGGAACATCGGTAAGTCGCGCCGACATCGGGGAGCCGCGCTGACATCGGAGGTTGAGTATATAAGTTTATTTTTTTAAGGGCCGTGGGGGCAGGCTGGCTGTATACTACTAGGGGCTTGCTGTATACTATTAGGGGCTTGCTGTATACTATTAGGGGCTTGCTGTATACTACTAGGGGCTTGTTGTATACTACTAGGGGCTTGCTGTATGCTACTAGGGGCTTGCTGTATACTACTAGGGGGCTGCTGTATACTACTAGGGGGCTGCTGTATACTACTAGGGGCTGCTGTATACTACTAGGGGCTTGCTGTATACTACTAGGGGGCTGCTGTATACTACTAGGGGGCTGCTGTATACTACTAGGGGGTTGCTGTATACTACTAGGGGGCTGCTGTATACTACTAGGGGCTGCTGTATACTACTAGGGGCTTGCTGTATGCTACTAGGGGCTTGCTGTATACTACTAGGGGCTGCTGTATACTACTAGGGGGCTGCTGTATACTACTAGGGGGCTGCTGTATACTACTGGGGGCTGGCAGGCTGTATACTACTGGGGGCTGGCAGGCTGTATACTACTGGGGGGGTTTGACCAATGCATTTCCCACCCTCGGCTTATACTCGAGTCAGTAGTTTTTCCCAGTTTTTGGTGGTAAAATTAGGGGTCTCGGCTTATACTCGACTCGGCTTATACTCGAGTATATACGGTATATATATATAAAATATCATGTGAGTGCCATTCACTGGTATGCAGTTTACTTTGCAAATCCTATTCACTAGGATTCATACAACAAAAAGGTGATCCAGGACCATTCACAGTAAAAAAAAAAAAAAATTCTTTATTATTCAATATATTAAAACCAGTTCCAAATGGGCCAATTGGGGAATAATAAAGGAGATTAGTTTTACTGTGGATGGTGATGGGTCACCTTTTTGTTGTATGGATCTACTTACTTTCTCTGAATGAGATCCTTCTGCACCGTCCAGGCATATAGAAATAAATAACTGCATGTATGAAAAGGGTCTGTAGTGTTTTTTTCTTCATCTATCTTTCTGTATGTTGATGTAATTTAGTGACGGTAGGTACTTCCTCTCATAATACTACCTTACCTACCATAATAACTAACTTCTGTCCTGATACAGTATTTTTCGGACTATAAGGCGCACCGGAGTATAAGGCGCACCATCAATAAATGACTGCTAAAATGTCAAGGTTCAAATATAAGGCGCACTGGACTATAAGGCGCACCTGATTATAAGAATGAATGACCAGCAGATGGCAGACTTGTGCACAGTTCAAGGCAGCTGTTGTCTGTAAGTAAGGTTCAGATATAAGGCGCACTGGACTATAAGGCACATTTTTGATTTCTGAGAAAATCAAAGGATTTTTTGTGCGCCTTATAGTCCGAAAAATATGGTACTTTGTTCTTTTAGAAAAAAGGTTTTTAATTATTTCTGTTTTAGTGATTTCATATATGCATGTGGACATAAGAACATGTGGTATGTATAAAATCTGCTCATGTCTAGCTTTGTATATTTAGTATATATGGTGCATTTCATTTTCTTATTGGGGCTCGTTTTTGGAATCTAACGTAGATCAACTTGACAAGGCTGCATAAAATATTCCCAATTTTAATCAAAAATGTATTTAGTTTGTCTTCTACAACCTGTATTGTGTCTCATACAATGCATGCTTCATTCCCATTTTCATAAAAATCCAAGATTTTCATTCTAGTTATCCCACTAGTCTTTTTTAAGCTTAATTCATATCAAACATACAATAAATTACACCAGGTGGAAAACTCAAGAATGAGCCCCAGACAGATACTACCCATCAGATTTACATGTTGTGTGAACATATTCAGCATTGAAGGACAATACACAAAACCAAACATTAAGCCATTAAATGCTATACATTAAACAAGAATAACATACAACATCCACAATGTAACACAACATTGTAATGAGGTTTCTGTGTAAGAAATACTGGGTTAACAGTGATGTTATTGCAGGAGAAGAGGATCAGAATGCTTCCTCCTGTTATGTACACATCAGAGGCCTCGGGTCTAGCCTGGCTTTAGACTCTTAGACTAATTAATAAAATCTAGCAATTATTGATTGAGGCTCTGGAGGAAGTCTCCTTCTTTCATCACCAGTGCTCTTCCAGTCTATAACCCACATTGTCTTCTTGACACCTTTTGGTTTTCTCTAATTAAAAGCAACTTAGGCCTATTAAGCCTGCAAATCTTAGACATTTGTGTAAGCACCAGGAGCCTAGATATTGCTGAAATGTGCTGCAGAGCTTATGAGCCTCCTGTAATGCAATGTTCTGCAGAGTCTATGTTAAGGGAGACTTATCAGGAGGAGAACTCATAAAACCAGTGGCGCAGAAGTATGCATTGGTGTAATTAGCAGCAAAGTGTTGCACAGTTTTATAATGACACAATTATTGCCACTGCATTGAAAAATCTGACACAAACATACCTACTTCTATACCCACTTTTGAAACATGGAGTGCATTAAAAGTAATAAAATTGTATAATACCGTAAACCCCTAGTAGCCACTATCACAGTGATAGTGGAGGTGTTAACTATTAAAGTGATGCAGGCAAATGCTGGCAGCACATGCACACCACCATATTGGCTCAGATCGTCACCCACTTTGGCATCATCAGGGGGAATAATCCATTAAAAGACAGCAAGGAGTCTCTCTGAGACGAGCCTGTCATAGAGTGATCTGAATCAAACCCTGCCAAAGGGTTCAAGTACCCTAGGGAGCCTAAGATAATAGTAGGACATTTTTTTTTAAAGAAACGGCATAAAAGTTCAAGTCACCATCCTTTCTCTAAAACAGAAACCCCCACACTCCAAAACATACTGGTAGGTTGATTAGATTGTAAGCCCCAATGGGGACAGAAACTTTGTGCAGTGCTGCGTAATCTGTGTGCACTAAATAAATAAAGGAATTATACATATCGAAATATTAAAAAACATCCAATTTTTTTTGCCATTTTACGACGCATACAAATAAAAAAGTAATTAAAAGGCCTTACAGTCCAAAAATGGCAGCAATTTAAAGGTCAGCTCGTCCCGCTATAAACACCTTACTCTGATTCATACCCTGAAGTGTGAAAAATTTATTAGAGTCATAATATGTCCTAATGAAGGAATTTTCTTTCATGTGTTTCAATACTGACGCTAAGAAAAACAAGAAAACAATCGCTCTTATAACTCTCTAAATGGAAAAATAAAATTAGGCATGCATGCATGTACTTAAATACCTTACATACAAACTCAACTTAAGAACAAACCTACAGACCCTATCATGTATGTAACCCGGGGACTGCCTGTATGCATGCAAATATTAAATTAAGTCATGGGGGAACATTTATCAGGGCTTGTACATATACAGCCCGGAAATCATCGCAATTACTGACACACAACCCCCCTTAGACCATTTCCACACCAAGTGGGCGTGGAGGGACGTTAAAGGCCAATGCCGTTACTGCCCCGTGTCTGAATTTTGGATATAAACAGCACCAGTCCTCAAATACGGTATACAAAGTTAAATGAACAAATAAACCAATTTATGTACACAGGCCAATATTTTGCCTCTGAGAGTTTTGTATGCTGCAGAACATGTAGAATCATGTGCACATAACTGTGCTGCATAGAAATATTTGCAATCCTGGAAGCATGAAACATGTTTAAGGGCTCTTTCACATTGGCGTTGTGCTCAGCTTCAGTTGCATTTTTGTTACGTTTTGGCTGTCCTTCTTCCATCTTGTCTCCGTGTCCACAAAAAAAGTGAAGGGTTAATATTGCTTTAAAATATCACACCTGGATTTTCAGCCTCATCAGTGAAAAAAATGGATGTTTCCGTGTTTTTTTTGCAGATCCATAGACTTCTATTGTCCTCCGTGATTTTTTCTGCATCCGTGAAAGAAATACGACATTTACAGCAAATTAACTACCCAAAACGAAATATATTTTCTAAACTGGCATTACAAACATTGACCCCCATCCCTGCATTGTCCCTCAACATGCCTGTAAACCATGTCCTAAAGCTGTATGCAAATGACCTGAGATGGGTCCAATAAATCATTATGATATTCAGCTATCCAGCTTATTCATGAGTGTCAGGCACAGCCACACTCCACAGTGCTTGACAGACAACCTGTATAATGATATGATACTCCTGGTGCTTGCTCCCTCTGAAGCCTGTATGTGCATGAGATACTCCTATACACATGACTGACAGCCTGTACAATGATGTGACACTACTGGTGCTGACGCTCCCTGCAGCCTGTGTGTGTATGAGATACTCCTATACACATGACTGACAGCATGTATAATAATGTGACACTACTGGTGCTGACGCTCCCTGCAGCCTGTGTGTGTATGAGATACTCCTATACACATGACTGACAGCATGTATAATAATGTGAGGTATAATGGTGTAATGTCTCCTCCATGTGCTTCCTGGTGCTGGCGCCCCCTGTGGCCTGTGTGTGTATGAGATACTCCTATACACATGACTGACAGCCTGTACAATGATGTGACACTCCTGGTGCCGACTCCTCTATGTGCTTCCTGGTTCTGGTGCCCCATGCAGCCTGTGTGAATGATTTTACAATGATTAAAGTATGAAATAACTAGATAAAGGCTGGGATGGAATCCTACTGAGCTGCTCCAACAGGTAGTGGTAACAGAATTAGTTACAGAGACCTGATGACATGTGTCCTTTAAACCCTTACCAACGCCGGCTAAGGATGACTGGAGAAGGCTTACTGGCTGAGCCCTCTCTAAAGCCAAAAAGGCGGCAGCACCTGGGCGCCGCCATGTTGTCTAAGATCATCGCTCCCCGTGACATCATGTGGGAGCGGCGATCTGTTGCTATGGCAGCATTGGGTCACACAAAGACCCAACGCTGTCTCTTTTTACACAGTGTATTACAATGTGTGATTTACAGTAGTATGGCAGTATATGGTAGGATCAATCAGACAACCTAGGGCTAAAGTACCCTAGGGGGTCTGCAAAATAGTAAAAAAAGGTTAAAAAGAAAGAAAATTAAATAAAAAATGCTAAAAATTCAAGTCATCCCCCTTTCCCTAGAACTGATATAAATATAAATAAAAATCATAAACATGTAAGGTAGTGCTGCGTCCCAAAATGTCTGATGTATCAAAATATAAAAGCGTTATTCCTTGCATTTAACCACGTAACAACAAAATAGCGGCCAAAGTCGAAAATAGCACTTATTTGCCATTTTGCTATATATTAGAAATTTAATTAAAGGTGATCAAAAGTCCATACAGTCCTAAAACTGGTAGCAGTGAAAACGTCATCAAAAGTTGCAAAACATGACATGGTATACAGCTCCTTTCACTGAAGTATGAAAAAGTTATTAGTACCAGAACATGGCAAAATGATTTTTTTTTTGTACAGGAGGTTTTAATTTTTGTAAATGTATGAAAACATTCTAAAACCTATATAAATTTGGTATCCTTGTAATCACACTGACCCAAAGAATAAAGCAGACATGTTATTTGGGGAGCACAGTGAACCATAAAATCCATGGCCACAAGAAATGATCGCAGATGCATATTTTTTACCAATTTCCCTACATTTGGATTTTTTTCCCACTTACTAGTACACAGAATGGAATATTGAATACAGTCACTATGAAGTGAAATTTGTTATGAAGAAAACAAGCCATCAACAGCTCTTTACATGGAAAAATTAAAAACTTATGGATTTTTGAAGGTGGGGAGTGAAAAATGAAAATATAAAAAATAAAAAGGGCGTGATCGTTAAGGGGTTAAGCATCAAGCTGTTGATTGACATCTGCAACACCCCTGCCAATGCATAGGGTAGGTGGTTGTTGCAAATAGCACCCTCTCCTTGTCAGGATCTAACTGGTGACCCTGCGCAACTCATCCAGAAGCTACTGCTAGGAGAACTTAGTAATTGCAGCCATAGCCACTGCCTGGTAAGGCAACAGTTAACAATGCATAATGCTACTGTTCAATCATGTTCTTGTAAAGCAAACTGGAATCTGAGTGGAGGTGTGCTACCACCTGACCAAGGGCAGGGGGCACATGGTCTGAGGTTTTAAGTGTGAGTCTGCAGAGTCTAGTCAGAGTTAGCAGCACATGACAGTGCTGCCACAGCAAGTGTCCTAATACCAGGAACCACAGGTGCCTCAGGCCATCACCTCGCATCCAGGGCAAGTTAGGAGACTATAGCCCAGAGCCTAGATCCATCCCCCAGACTCAGCTCCATCTCTAACAGCCCATCCTGAATCTACTACTTGCGTGTAACCTTCCTGTGGACCAGCTCTCCATGACTCTTCCAGCTTGCGAATCTGCTACTATCATTTGGGCGTTGCCTGCTGTTGAATAAAGAACTGTAAGTTAATTTGCACAACCTTGCCTCCGTCTAATCCCTGGATCCAGGCTGCTTACCACCACAGTCTTCCCCATTCATCACCCAGGGATTCCTCCTACAGACACCTCAGGGGTTGCCCAAGGTAGAAACCACTGCATCAGCCTCTCCCTCTATATTTCTTGCACACACCACCTGCTGGAGACCTTCCAGGCTGTAGGTCAGTCCTCTGGTCCCCATACCAAGCACCGTGACTCCAGTGTCCCCAAGGCCGCACTAGCCAGCCACTCCAGTATCCTGGGCCCCAGCTGCCTCCAGGCCTCAAGAAAAAGCTAGGCTCCGGTGGGGGATGTTGCACATCCAGCATCTCTTCAGGAGTCCAAGAATTGTGGATATTGCAAACTTGTGAGGGCTGTTCACACTGCGAGTCACATTGTGTGTTGCCATAATGAAAAACTAATTGTATTAGTTTGTAACCTTTTTTTTTACAGTAATTTAGAGATAATTTGCAATACAGTCGTAACTTTTGGACCATTGATTTATCAATTTGTTCTCAAGGAAAGGACCATAATGTATAAGATTTTGATCAATACCTGAAATGTGATTTAAGTGTTACCTTAAACTGTTACCTTTAAGTGTTACCTTAATTCATATAGGCCCTATTTCCATAGAGTTGTATAAGTTCCATTATGTGCAATTATCTGCAGTCTTGTGCATTTTCTGTGCTGCAGTCTCGTCTGCTTCAATCCAATAAGACAGATCCACGGACTCCCCTCTCCCTTCAGACAGACAATAAAGCAATATTATAGGGTAAATAATAACCAGAGATAATCCATGCTTAGCCGGACAGAAAAACATATCTAAATATGTGCTAAAGCTTTAATTAAACAAAGACGAGTTCATAAATATCTAGGTTATTGCTGCCATTCCGTGTTTAAATGGCAAATAAAAGCCCATTTTATGAGGTATCTTTAGAATAATCATTGCTAATGAACCTGACTTAAATCGCATCACTAATGCACAGGAAATGCCACTTATTTCTGCTTTGTCCCAGCTAAAAACATTTGCGCAAACAGAGAAAATGCTAGTGCAAAAAATTTCGGCTGCGATGAACCATGGCCAAGAGAAGTTGTTCATATGTAGCCAGGGGGTAAGAAATACCACCAGTAAGTTGGTGGATATGACTTCTGCCTGTATCTGATCAGTATTACAGTCGATCTTTGAATTTGTGTGACAACTCTCAGGATACTTAATATCATCCATAGAGTGTTCCAATCTGACTTCTATGTTGTATGGTGACACCAGGTGGGGGTGTTATCAAATATATTAGATGTCAACATTTTTGTAATAAGGGGGTCAGGGTTTGTTAATATTAATAAACTTATATTTTCAATAATCAGACCATTTTCAATTACCCAGTTCACCAGTAATTAATAGGTGTGTGAAAAAATGGAGCACACACAGTTTAGTGTTCAATCTGAAAAAAACATGGCATTGCATTAGAAGGTAATCTGAATATCACATTAGTGGACACAATATAGTGGGGCAACAAGTGTAGGGACTGTATCTATTTTATTTTAAACCTGATGGGGGAACCCACAATCTCTATTTAGCTCAGGGCAAAAGGAGGACCTGTCAACCTAAAAAAGTAACCTGAAGTAAGCAGCTCCTAATGCTACCTCATTATAAGCAGTGTTAAATTTGCAGTGTGCAATTTACAGTGTGCAATTTGCCCTTATCTTATACACAGGGCCGGATCATAGGGGGGGCACACGGGGCGCGAGCCCCTGGGGCCCCCACCACTTTGCTCTTAAAGGGGCCTCCACCAAATGTGGGCGTTTCAAACGGTCGCATGACCGACCGATTCGCCCACTGTGTATTTTGGTCCGGGCTTACTACCGCACTACCGGGGCATACTAACGCTTAATGCTATGGCAGAGCCAGGGAACAATAAGTTCCCTGCTCTGCCATTTGACGATCCGTGTAAAACCAAGATGGTGGTGCCCTGTGTTCACGGCGCCGACGCCGTGCGTGACGTCACGGCGCCAACGCCGTGTGTGATGTCACTGCGCCGGCTGCTAGCAGGGCGCCGCCATCTTGGTACACCTCCGAAGATAACCGCGAGGGAAGAAGACAAGGACTGCGCGCATCGGGGGAACGGAGGAAGGTGATGTACAATTTAATTTATAATATAAACTGTATATAACTGTATATAGTTATCATTGGTGGGGTATATAGTTAGTTATTATAAAAGGTGTTATGTATATAGTTATTATTGGGGGGTATATAGTTAGTTATTATAGGAGGTGTATATTGTTATTATAGGGTGGTGTATATCGTTATTATAGGGGGTGTATATAGTTATTATAGGGGGTAGATAGTTATTGTAGGAGGTGTTGTGTATATAGTTATAATAGGGGAACTGTATATAGTTAGTTATTTTAGGGTGGTGTATATAGTTATTATAGGGGGGTGCATATAGTTATTATAGGGTGGTGTATATAGGTATTATAGGGTGGTGTATATAGTTATTATAGGGGGTATATAGTTATTATAGGGAGTAGATAGTTATTATAGGAGGTGTGTATATAGTTATAATAGGGGAACTGTATATAGTTAGTTATTATAGGGTGGTGTATATAGTTATTATAGGGTGGTGTATATAGTTATTATAGGGTGGTGTATATAGTTATTATAGGGGGTATATAGTTATTATAGGAGGTGTTGTGTATATAGTTATAATAGGGGAACTGTATATAGTTAGTTATTATAGGGTGGTGTATATAGTTATTATAGGGTGGTGTATATAGTTATTATAGGGGGGTGCATATAGTTATTATAGGGTGGTGTATATAGTTATTATAGGGTGGTGTATATAGTTATTATAGGGGGTATATAGTTATTATAGGGAGTAGATAGTTATTATAGGAGGTGTTGTGTATATAGTTATAATAGGGGAACTGTATATAGTTAGTTATTATAGGGTGGTGTATATAGTTATTATAGGGTGGTGTATATAGTTATTATAAGGGGTGCATATAGTTATTATGGGGGTATATAGTTAGTTATAGGAGGTGTTGTGTATATAGTTATAATAGGGGAACTATATATAGTTAGTTATTATAGGAGGTGTTGTGTATATAGTTATTATAGGAGGTGTTGTGTATATAGTTATTATAGGGGGTGCATATAGTTATTATAGGGGGTATATAGTTATTATAGGGGGTGCATATAGTTATTATAGGGGGTATATAGTTATTATAGGGGGTGCATATAGTTATTATGGGGGTATATTGTTATAGGAGGTGTTGTGTATATAGTTATAATAGGGGAACTGTATATAGTTAGTTATTATAGGGGTGCATATAGTTATTATGGGGGTATATAGTTATAATAGGGAACTGTATATAGTTAGTTATTATAGGAGGTGTTTATAGTTATGGGGTCTGTATATAGTTTTTATAGGGGGACTTTATAAAGTTAATGCTGGGGGTGCATATAGTGATTACTAGGGGCTGTGTATAGTTATTGTTAGGGGGTTGTATATAGTGATTGCTGGGGGAGCTGTATATAGTGATTGTTAGGGGGTTGTATATAGTGGTTGCTGAGGGAGCTGTATACAGTGATTGCCGGGAGATGTATATAGTGGTTGCTGGGGGAGCTGTATATAGTGATTGCTGGGGGAGCTGTATATAGTGATTGCTGGGGAAGCTGTATATAGTGATTGCTGGGGGAGCTGTATAAAGTGATTACTGGGGGCTGTATATACTGATTGCTGGGGGAGATGTATACAGGGATTACTGGGGGCTGTATATATAGATTACTGGGAGCTGTATACAATGATTGCTGGGGTGCTGTATATAGTGGTTGCTGAGAGAGCTGTATACAGTGATTACTGGGAGCTGTATATAGTGATTGCTGAGAGAGCTGTATACAGTGATTGGTGGGGGAGCTGTATATAGTGATTGCTGGGGGCTCTATATAATGATTGCTGGGGACTGTATATAGTGATTACTGGGAGCTGTATATAGTGATTGTTTGGGCTGTATACAGTGATTACTGGAAGCTGTATACAGTGATTACTGGGGGCTGTATATGGTGATTGCTGGGGAACTGTATATGGTGATTGCTGGGGGGCTGTATATAGTGATTGCTGGGGGGCTGTATATAATGATTGCTGGGGGGCTGTATATAGTGATTGCTGGGGACTTTATATAATGATTGCTGTGGACTGTATAAAATGATTACTGGGAGCTGTATATAATGATTGTTGGGGGATGTATATAGTGATTGCTGAGGGAGCTGTATACAGTGATTGCTCGGGGAGCTGTATATAGTGATTGTTGTGGATGTATATAGTGATTACTGGAAGCTGTATACAGTGATTACTGGGGGCTGCATATAGTGATTGCTGGGGGCTGTATATAGTGATTGCTGGGGGGCTGTATATAATGATTGCTGGGGACTGTATATAGTGATTACTGGGAGCTGTATATATTGATTACTGGGAGCTGTATATAGTGATTGTTGGGGGATGTATACAGTGATTACTGGAAGCTGTATACAGTGATTGCTGGGGGCTATATATAGTGATTGCTGGGAGTTGTATACAGTGATTGCTGGGAGCTGTATACAGTGATTGCTGGGAGTTGTATACAGTGATTGCTGGGGGAGCTGTATACAGTGATTGCTGGGGGAGCTATATACAGTGATTGCTGGGGGAGCTGTATGCAGTAATTGCTGGGGAGCTGTATATATTGATTGCTGGGGGAGCTGTATACAGTGGTTGCTAGGGGAGATGTATATAGTGATTGCTGGGGGAGCTGTATATAGTGATTACTGGAAGCTGTATACAGTGATTGCTGGGGGAGCTGTATACAGTGATTGCTGGGGGAGCTGTATATAGTGATTGCTGGGGGAGCTGTATGCAGTGATTGCTGGGGGAGCTGTATATAGTGATTGCTGGGGAGCTGTATATCGTGATTACTGGGGGGCTGTATATAGTGATTACTGGGAGATATATATAGTTATAGGGGGCTGTATATAGTTATTGCGGGGGGCCTTTGTATAGCGATTTCTGTTCCCTGTCTGGACTACATTTAATGGGGGGCCCCCACCAGATTTTGCACCCAGGGGCCCCCACCAACCTTAATCCGGCCCTGCTTATACATATCATAGCTAGGGGGTTGTATAGTATACAAGTGTCAACAATACTCATTGAATTAAACATTTAAGCAGAACATCTCCTGAACATCTGTATATGTACAGATAAAATGCAGTGGCGTAACAACCACCGTAGCAGACGTAGCAGCTGCTACGGGGCCCAGGCGCATGGGGGGCCCGTGATCGAGGGGCAAGAACCAGGAGCGCTAGTATAGGGAGATGAGCCCGGGACCGACATCTGAATTATAATTTGTTAATTATGTGCCCCTGGGCCAGTCCCACTGCCATGCAGGCCAAATATGAGGTGGGTGGAGAGGTAGTGGGATGGGCCCGGGGACACATCATTAACAAAGTATAATTCTGCTTCGGTTTATATGCTGTATATGTGTGTATGTGTTGTACATACTAGATGGGTGTGTATACATGCTGTATATGTGTGCATGTGTTGTATATACTGGATGCGTGTGTATATATGCTGTGTATCTGTGTGTATGTGTTGTATATACTGTATATGGTGTGTATATATGCTGTATATCTGTGTGTATGTGTTGTATATACTGGATGTGTGTATATATATGCTTTATATCTGTGTGTATGTGTTGTATATACACTTTATATCTGTGTGTATGTGTTGTATATACTGGATGTGTGTGTATATACGCCAGGGGCGTAACTAGGAGAGGCAGGGCCCCATAGCAGATTTCTTAAGACACATTTGTAAGCATGTTTATACAATCACACTCATTTATACAAAAATAGATATATCTATATACAAATGTACAAAGTTCTACAGTCGTAAACCCACATTTATAGACTCTTAGGGTACATTTAGACGCCCGTCTATGGGGACGTATAGACGGCCGGACATTTGCGGCTGCATATATACATCCCCATAGACGGCAATGGCGAGTCGGTGGCACAGTGCCACACATGCATTTCCACGACATACACCGGGGAACGATAGAGGCTGCTCTATATTTCCAGGTGTCTGTGGCCGTGCGGCGCTGTTTTCTATGGAAGGGGGGGGGGGGTCACCTCCTCTCCAGCACACAGCGGTATGCCTTCCCGGCGGGCATACCACCGTGTGAATGTACCTTCACACACATACATACATACATGTATACACTCATACGCACACATTTATGTAGTCATACATACATTTGTACACTCATGCATACTGTATCAACACACATATACAGTATATATATATATACGTGTATATACACGCATATACTGAATATAAACATGCAGCAGATACACACACAAACCATAACACCATACACACACCATAATCACACATACAGCATATACACACAGTACAGTATATATACGTCATACACACAGTACAGTATATACATGGCAAGGCATGCCCACTGGCCTATTAACATGGCGGGACCTGGCTGCTAGGGTGAACAGGGGTGTGCCATTCATGTATTTCTATAGGTAACACTGCTTTCCCCACAGCCCCTCTCATTCATGTCCCAGATAAAACTGCCCCCCCCCCCCCAAGGGGACTATGGGGCCACAGCTCAGCCCCAGCCTCTCAGGGATATGTGCCTAATCACTCAGGCCCCCAGCAGCTCTCACAAGGACAGGCCAGATTCTCACATATATGTCCCTGAAGTAACTGCTCACCTCAGCCCCAACTCACAAGTATTATACAGCAGTCCAGACCACAATAAGGGCACAGCTCAGTCTGGAACAGCTCCAGCCTCTCAGTACTGCAGTCGGATGAGATAAGAAGAGGGAGGGGCATGGCCAGGGTAGCTCCACCCACTATGTCCCGGGATTCAGGTACAGCCTCCGGTCTGTGTATACAGCACTCCTACAGGCACTGCGGCCCCACGATTATAAGGAGCTACGCTCAGCAGGGACATAGGAGGATGGGTCCGTGGGCACGGAATAAATACATTATGACAACTCACGCCTGCCAAGTCCACGGGCCCATTAACATGATGGGCCCCGTAGCAACTGCTACGGCTGCTACGGAGGTAGTTACGCTACTGATATACGCTGTGTATGTGTTGTATATACTGGATGTGTGTGTATATATGCTGTATATCTGTTGTGGGAGATTTGGCCCAGTAGAGACCGTGGTAGCAGGTGCTGTGATGCAGTTCAAGACAGTGACACCAAAGTACAGTCCAAAACAGGTCTCGCCTGCGTTTATTGTAGCAGCAAAATAAAACAGCCTTTACATTCAGGCATTAAATTAACAAAAATCCTACCCGTCAGGGTGCTAACTATACAGGTGTTCACTAACTCACCACTATACAAAATCACGGGATGTTCTTCACCCTCCACTACTTGGGACAGGACAGCCCCTAAGCCCACGTCAGAAGCGTCAGTCTGCACAATAAAGGTCTTGGTGAAGTCAGGGGTGATCAGTACCGGTCCCTCGCACAAAACCGTCTTAAGTCGCTGAAACGCCCCCTCAGCCTCTTCACTCCACTTTACCATCACCGCCCTGCTACCCTTGGTCAGGTCAGTCAGGGGTGCCGCTATGGTAGCAAAATCGGGGATAAATCGGCGATAATAGCCCACTATGCCTAGGAAAGCCTTCACTTGCTTCTTGCTCATAGGTCGTGGCCACTGCTGGATCGCCTCCACTTTATTTACTTGGGGTTTGATGACACCTCGCCCAATACGGTACCCCAGGTAACGGGCCTCTTCCAGACCCAGAGCACATTTTTGGGGGTTCGCTGTCAACCCTGCTGCCCTCAGGGAGTCTACCACTGCTTGCACCTTGGCCAGGTGACTCTCCCAGTCGTTACTATAAACTATGATGTCATCCAGATAGGCCAAGGCATATCTCCGGTGAGGTTTTAGCACGAGATCCATTAACCTCTGGAATGTGGCGGGAGCCCCATGTAGCCCAAAGGGGAGTACCACGTACTGAAAAAGCCCATCAGGAGTAACAAAAGCGGTCTTCTCTTTGGCCCTGTCAGTAAGGGGTACCTGCCAATACCCTTTCGTCAGGTCAAGGGTGGAGAAGAATCTAGCCTGTCCAAGTCGTTCTATCAACTCGTCAACCCTGGGCATGGGATAAGAATCAAATTTGGACACCTCGTTCAACTTCCTAAAGTCATTGCAGAACCGTAGGGAACCATCAGGTTTGGGAATCAACACAATAGGACTCGACCAGTCACTTTTAGACTCCTCGATAACCCCCAGGTCTAACATCTGCCTGACTTCTTCAGATATGGCAAGCCGGCGCGCTTCAGGGACCCGGTAGGGTTTTTGGTGTACCCGGATGTGGGGTTCGGTTATGATATCATGCTTGATGACTGAAGTACGTCCCGGTAACTTAGAGAACACATCCACATTTCGGAGCACAAACTCCTTCGCTTCCTGAATCTGGGCCCTGGAGAGGGACTCCGAGATCCGTACTTCAGGCACCTTGGCATCGGGTACACCTACCTCCGGTGTCCCCTTCTTGGGGACAGACGCTTTTTCTACTCCCACGGCCATCAGGGACTCCCTTTGCCTCCATGGCTTTAGGAGGTTCACGTGGTATATCTGTTCGGGTTTCCTCCTCCCCGGCTGAGATACCTTGTAGTTAACCTCCCCCACTTTCTCCATGACCTCATATGGTCCTTGCCATTTTGCCAAGAACTTGCTCTCAACGGTGGGCACCAGAACTAGCACTCTGTCGCCTGGGTTAAAGGTCCTGAGTCTGGCTGACCTATTGTAGACCCTAGACTGGGCCTCTTGTGCCCTTGTCATGTGCTCCTTTACAAGGGGCATTACCGCCGCTATGCGGTCCTGCATAAGGGAGACGTGTTCTATCACACTACGGTGGGGGGTCCTCTCCTGTTCCCAGGTCTCCTTGGCTATATCCAAAAGCCCACGTGGGGAACGGCCATATAACAGCTCAAAGGGTAAGAAACCCGTGGAGGACTGGGGAACTTCACGTATGGCAAACATCAAATAGGGCAACAAACAATCCCAGTCCTTCCCATCCTTGCTGACCACCCTCTTTAGCATCCCCTTCAAGGTCTTGTTAAACCTCTCGACTAGGCCATCTGTCTGAGGATGATACACAGAGGTGCGGAGCTGTTTAACCTGCAGTAACTTACACATCTCCTTCATTACCCTAGACATGAATGGGGTACCCTGGTCAGTCAAGATTTCCTTGGGGAGGCCTGTGCGTGAGAATACCTGGAACAGCTCCCTAGCAATATTTTTGGAGGAGGTGTTCCTTAATGGAATCGCCTCGGGATACCGCGTAGCGTAGTCCAGGATAACCAGGATGTATTGGTGCCCCCTTGAGGATTTGACTATGGGGCCAACCAGATCCATTGCAATCCGTTCAAATGGCACCTCTATGATTGGTAGCGGGACCAAAGGACTCCTGAAGTGGGACACCGGGGCAGTAAGTTGACACTCAGGGCAGGAGCTACAATACCGGTTTACCTCCTCCCACACCCCGGGCCAGAAAAATCTCTGCAGGATCCTCTCCCGGGTCTTCTCAGCACCTAAGTGCCCTCCCAGCACATGTTTGTGTGCCAACTCTAGCTTGATGACAGCAGTGGGATATTCGCGAGTGTCCCCATGTATACACAACACTCCCACTTTACGCCCACTGTACAGTCCAGGATCAACCAAAGTTCCCCGCACCAGGGTAACCAGACTCCCTGAGTCTAGCAAGGCTTCCACCGTGTGACCACCGATTGTGACCATACACACTTGGGGTTCTGCATCCGTGACTGACTCGGCAGCCAGAACCGGCCGGGCAAACAGGGACACTCGCCGGGTCTGGTTGCAGTCCATTGGCTCCACTGACAGGGGACAGTTGGCAGCAATATGGCCCATTTCATGGCATCGCCAGCACTGGATACGGCTATGACCTCTGTCACGAGCCTCACTGGGTTTCTGTGTATCTAAGCCCCCCAGTGTACCCCCTCCCAACCTGACCTGTTTCCCTTTTTCTGCAGTAGCAGTCCTACCAGATGGTTTAATGGCCTTGTCACTGGCACTGCTTCGTGTGGGAGGGATAAGTAGAAGATCCTCCGTAGCCCGATATCTCTCTACTAGGGACACTAGTTCCTCAGCATTTGTGGGACCGGCCTGTCCAACCCACCGCTGGAGCCGAGAGGGCAGAGAACGGGTGAACTTGTCAAGAACCACTCTCTCGACCATCTGTGCTGGGGTGCAGTCATCGGGTTGTAGCCACTTCCGGACAAGATGGATCAGGTCATGCATTTGGGAGCGCGGGGGTAGTTTTTCAGAGTATGCCCACTGGTGGACCCGGCTGGAACGAACTTGAACGGTGACCCCAAGACGAGCCAGAATCTCCGCCTTTAGCTGGGGGTACTCACGGGCCTCCGTTTCACTCAGGTCGTAGTAGGCCTTCTGCGATTCGCCTGTCAGGAACGGCGCCAGGACATCTGCCCACTGCTCAGCTGGTAACTCCTCTCGCTCAGCTACTCGCTCGAACACAGTGAGATAAGCCTCCACGTCGTCGGTCGCCGTCATCTTTTGTAAAGCCTTCTGCACTGCAGCCCGTGCGGAATGCTGGACAACCGGGTACCCTTGCAAACCAGTATGGGACCCCTCAGTAGTCGTCGCTTGCGGTGCTGCCATAACGCCAGAAAACTTTTCCATCATCAGCTGGAACATGGCTCGGGACTCTGCCTGCTGTTGCTGGAGTATGGCTTGCTGCTGTCGGGACCTCTCCTCCTGCTGCTGGAGCATGGCTTGCTGCAGCTGTCGATTAGCCTGGGACTCTTCCTGCTGCTGCTGCCGATTAGCTCTGGCCTCCTCCTGCTGCTGGCGGGATCTCTCCTCTTGCTGCTGGAGCATGGCTTGCTGCAGCTGTCGATTAGCCTGGGACTCCTCCTGCTGCTGGCGGGACCTCTCCTCCTGTTGCTTTAATAAAGTCCTCCATCTTGGCTTTATCCTGCAATTTGCCTGCTGCTTTCACCCAGGCCATGCAATGTTGCAGGATGTAGCGAGCCTTTCAGGTGTGTGTCTTTTTGAACTGCCCGCAATCCGAAGCACCATATGTGGGAGATTTGGCCCAGTAGAGACCGTGGTAGCGGGTGCTGTGATGCAGTTCAAGACAGTGACACCAAAGTACAGTCCAAAACAGGTCTCGCCTGCGTTTATTGTAGCAGCAAAATAAAACAGCCTTTACATTCAGGCATTAAATAAACAAAAATCCTACCCGTCAGGGTGCTAACTATACAGGTGTTCACTAACTCACCACTATACAAAATCACTTGGCTGCTCCAGGCACAGAGGTCAGGGCTGTGTGCTCTCCAGCCTCCTTCCAGAGAGAGAGACAACACTTCCAGCTCTGCTGAGCGGTTTTAAAAAAAAGACTGATTGGGCTGCTCCCATCACCTGTGTCCAAGGTGCTGGACACCCAACCTCAGCACTAAGGCCTTGCATAATAGCAAAACCTAGGGGAAACATACCGCCCATCCACAGTTAACCCCTTCAGTGTCTCACACTGTGTGTATGTGTTGTATATACTTAGATATCTGTATATATATATATATATATATATATATATATATATATATATATATATATGCTGTATATGTGTGTGTATGTATTGTATATACCAGATGTGTTTATATGCTCTATATCTGCGTGTATATACTGGATCTGCGTGTATGTTGTATATGTTGTAAATTTGATGTCTATATACTATATGTGTGTATAAATGTATGAATGTGTAGAACCGTGTGTAAAAATTATTGCACTTGTGTGAATGTGTGTGTATAAATATTTATAGGGAAGAGAAGGGGGCCCCATTCAAAGGTCTGCTATGGGGCCCAGTCTCTGCTGGTTACGCCCCTGATAAAATAAGTAGTCTGTAATCTATATTTAGTCCATCAAAGCTTCTCATGGTGCTCACAAGTGTCCATCATCACCATTGCCCGGTTAAAGACGACCTGTCACCCTAAATAACGCACTACTGCTACCCCATAATCAGCAGCGTTAATTTGCTAGCTTTAACAGAACCCTCTGATAAAGCTAGAAAACACTGCAGCTCCATACCCTCAGAAAACCGGACCGGGATTACAGTGGTTTGGCATATTCATGAGGGGGTGGTCCAAGGTCCTATGGTGTGGTAGGGGTGGTTGGTGGGGAGAAGCAGAGGAGAGCGGAGCACCTCGGACCACCTCCAAGTTGCTGTAAGCTTGGTTGGGCGTTCCGAGGGTATGGCAGTGCAGTGTTCACTAGCTTTATCAGAGGGTTACATTTAAATCTAGATTACAGACTACACATTTTATCTGTACATATGCAGTAACACAAGCTATCAGGAGCTATGTTCTGCTTAAATGTTTAATTCAATGGGTACTGTGGACACTTGTATACTTGAAACAGCCCCCTAGCTATGATATGTATAAGATAAGGGCAAATTGCAGCCTCCGCATATAAGAAGGCTTCTAGAATATATGATTTCCCATGGATATTCTCCTCCTCCGCATAAATGTCATGTCAGAACCTTGATGAAAACTGTTGCGTATTGTGGTTGTCTCCACATCCATATGTATCTAGTTATAAATAATAAGAAAAGACAAAGCTAAAGAATGATTAGTATGTAATTAAATCCCAAAGCAGTGTAACCATTATCTGCCAGATCCTAGCTCCAGCTCAATGAGCCAACATTATCCAGTATAGGTGCTGTGTACAGCCATAATAATAATACTGCTGCAGCTGCTGCTGCAGACATAAAATGTATATGAAGATTATATCTAGAACAGATAAACTTTGTGTAACAATATTAAATAATTGAGTGTGCTTCCATAGTTCCCAAATCAATACTTTCTACAGCTATTTTAAGTCCTTTTCTGAGACTTCTTTCTTAGTGACCTAGTAAAGAAGAACAAGTGTTGGTGAGAAACTTAGCACATTTCAGGTTATGTTGTCTCATTTGTTTTTATCTTGTGGTGATGGGAGCCCTGAGCTAAAGCTTATATTTCAGCAGAATGGATTAGTTGTTGAACAGTCCAATCTCCTATCCACATCATGCGCTATAACCAAAGGGCGGAAACTTCAAACAGACGAATCCTGCCTCTCGGTGATCGGTGGAAAGACACGTTTTTTCTGAACTATTCATGTGTGACACAAAATGAGTCGTCTGAGCTCCGGGGGTCATAGGTTTACATGAAAATTGTCACAAGAGCTTCACAGAAACACTTTGAAGAATTAGCAAAATGTTAAATGAATTTAAAAAAAGTTCCTCTTCTAAGAAAGATGCTGAACTGCAAATACAGTATCAGAACCCAGAGAGGTCCAGAGAAACACCTGAAACTCAAATAATGCCACCTACAAATAAAAAGACATAAGCTTTATCTGAAAAAGTTTTAGATCTATTATTGTCTAACTTTAGAACTTTGGAGTATAGAAAACAACCCATGCACTAAGAGAAAATACATAATCATACATTCTCATATGTACTGTCAAAAGGAATCATACAAGGGATTGTACTTTCCAAACAAATATTAAAGTACTTCGGGTTTCAGGGAGTTTTATCAGTACTTTTGACATAAACAAATTTAACCCCTTAAGGACGCAACCTGTTTGCAGGTTAAGGCTCGCAACTTTTTTTTGAAATTTGACCAGTGTCTCTTCCTGTGGTAATAACTTTTCAACGCTTTAAGATATCTCTGTGATTTTGAGATTGTTTTCTCGTGAGACATTGTAGTTTATGTTAGTAGTGTCATTTCGGTGATCCGTTCCTTTTTTGGGGGGTAAAAATTCAAAAATTTAGGAAAAATTTGAAAAAAATGACTATTTTCAAAGTTTCAAATGTTATACTTTTTAGACAAAAAGTGATACCACAAATTTTTTTTGATAGAAACCTTTTGCCATTGGTCTTCTTTTTATATCCATTATTTGTTTTAAGTTTCCATTTTTTTTATGGATGTGAGAAGGTTTGAAGTTTTAGTAGCAACTTCTCAGATTTTCTTGAAATTTGAAAAATGCAAACTTTTTGGTGATCAATTCAGTTTGGAAGTGCTGTATAAAGGCTTACGTACTATATACCCCCACAAGTAACACCATTTTATGAACCTAATATCTCAACCTATTCAAATCAGCATTTAAGAAGTCTGTTAACCCTTTAATTATTTTTCCGGAAGCATATGAAAATGGAGTGGAAATTTTGAAATTTCAATTTTGGATTTCAATCTTTCCAATTTAGCCCTAAAATGGATACATTCAGAAGGAATTTGAGGTAAATATATATTCCTAATTTCTTGCCCTGCTTCTTCCGAGTACGGCGATACCAGACATGTGGATGTCAGCTGCTGTTTCCCCGCACAGCGATGTCCAGAACAGAGTTAGCGATACCGGGAATTTGGAAAGCCAATTTGGCTGCAAATATTTTGTGGTGCCACAGTGTAATTGAAGAGCCCCTGAAGTAAAAGTACAATAGAAAACCCCCCAAAATGTCACCATTTCGGAAACTAGACCCCTCAAAGAATTTATCGGTGGTTGTGGTGAGCATTTTAACCCCCGACACGCTGGTCAAAATTTAATGCAAAGTAAATGGTGCAGAGTAAAAATTGCGTTTTTATCTCAAAAATGTCATTTTAGTGCCTCATATACTGTGCCCAACCCATGCCACTTTAGACAAACACCCCAAAAATCATTCTGCGGGTTGTCCCGAGTACGGCAATACCACACATGTGCCAATAATTTACAGGCTGGGCACACAGAAGGGATGAGAACGGAAGGAGTGAAATTTTGATTTTCCAGCTCCGTTTTCACACGTTTGGATTTGGAGTGCCATGTCATGTTGGCAGGGCCCGTGAGGTGCCAGTGCAATAGAAACCCCCAATAAATGATATCATTACGGAAACTAGACCCCTCAAAGAATTTATCGGTGGTTGTGGTGAGCATTTTAACCCCCGACACACTGGTCAAAATTTAATGCAAAGTAAATGGTGCAGAGTAAAAATTGCGTTTTTATCTCAAAAATGTCATTTTAGTGCCTCATATACTGTGCCCAACCCATGCCACTTCAGACAAACACCCCAAAAATCATTCTGCGGGTTGTCCCGAGTACGGCAATACCACACATGTGCCAATAATTTACAGGCTGGGCACACAGAAGGGATGAGAACGGAAGGAGTGAAATTTTGATTTTCCAGCTCCGTTTTCACACGTTTGGATTTGGAGTGCCATGTCATGTTGGCAGGGCCTGTGAGGTGCCAGTGCAATAGAAACCCCCAATAAATGATACCATTACGGAAACTAGACCCCTCAAAGAATTTATCGGTGGTTGTGGTGAGCATTTTAACCCCCGACACGCTGGTCAAAATTGAATGCAGAGTAAATGGTGCAGAGTAAAAATTGCGTTTTTATCTCAAAAATGTCATTTTAGTGCCTCATATACTGTGCCCAACCCATGCCACTTTAGACAAACACCCCAAAAATCATTCTGCGGGTTGTCCCGAGTACAGCAATACCACACATGTGCCAATAATTTACAGACTGGGCACACAGTAGGGATGAGAACGGAAGGAGTGAAATTTTGATTTTCCAGCTCCGTTTTCACACGTTTGGATTTAGAGTGCCATGTCATGTTGGCAGGGCCTGTGAGGTGCCAGTGCAATAGAAACCCCCAATAAATGATACCATTACGGAAACTAGACCCCTCAAAGAATTTATCGGTGGTTGTGGTGAGCATTTTAACCCCCGACACACTGGTCAAAATTTAATGCAAAGTAAATGGTGCAGAGTAAAAATTGCGTTTTTATCTCAAAAATGTCATTTTAGTGCCTCATATACTGTGCCCAACCCATGCCACTTTAGACAAACACCCCAAAAATCATTCTGCGAGTTGTCCCGAGTACGGCAATACCACACATGTGCCAATAATTTACAGGCTGGGCACACAGAAGGGATGAGAACGGAAGGAGTGAAATTTTGATTTTCCAGCTCCGTTTTCACACGTTTGGATTTGGAGTGCCATGTCATGTTGGCAGGGCCTGTGAGGTGCCAGTGCAATAGAAACCCCCAATAAATGATACCATTACGGAAACTAGACCCCTCAAAGAATTTATCGGTGGTTGTGGTGAGCATTTTAACCCCCGACACGCTGGTCAAAATTGAATGTAGAGTAAATGGTGCAGAGTAAAAATTGCGTTTTTATCTCAAAAATGTCATTTTAGTGCCACATATACTGTGCCCAACCCATGCCACTTTAGACAAACACCCCAAAAATCATTCTGGGGGTTGTCCCGAGTACGGAAATACCACACATGTGCCAATAATTTACAGGCTGGGCACACGGCAGGGGTCAGGAAGAAAGAAGCACAATTTAGGTTTTCAAGCTTCGTTTTCACTAGATTGGTAATGGGGGGTACCCCCGAGGTACCAGTACAATAGAAACCCCCAAGTAGTGAACCCATTTTGGAAAGGGCACCCCTCAAAGAATGTATGTAGGCTTGTATGAGCATTTTAACCCCCAACACGCTGGCCAAAATTGAATGCAAAGTAAAGGGTGCAGAGTAAAAATTGTGTTTTTATCTCAAAAATGTCATTTTAGTGCCTCGTGTACTGTGCCCAACCCATGCCACTTTAGACAAACACCCCAAAAATCATTCTGCGGGTTGTCCCAAATACAGCAATACCACACATGTGCCAATAATTTACAGGCTGGGCACACGGCAGGGGTCAGGAAGAAAGAAGCACAATTTAGGTTTTCAAGCTTCGTTTTCACTAGATTGGTAATGGGGGGTACCCCCGAGGTACCAGTACAATAGAAACCCCCAAGTAGTGAACCCATTTTGGAAAGGGCACCCCTCAAAGAATGTATGTAGGCTTGTATGAGCATTTTAACCCCTAAGGTGCTGGCTAAAATTTAATACAAAGTGAGTAGTGCAGAGAAACAATTGTATTGCAATTTATCAAATATGCCATTGAAGTGACAAAAGTATTTTGCCCAACTCATGCCACTGGGGAAAAACACATCAAAAATCATTCTGCGGGTTACCCCGGTTAGGGCAATACCCCATAGGAGGCAATAATCTGTAGGATGGAGACACGGTAGGGCTCAAAAGGGAATAACTTGTTGGAGCACAGACATTGTACATTTTTTTTTTCTTTTTGGCATCATGAAAGATTTGTAGATGCCAATAGGGGCCAGTACAGTAGAAATCCCTAAGAACTGACCCTATTTTGGAAACTACACCCTTCCATGAATTAATCTAGGGGTATAGTTAGCATTTTAACCCCACAGGTGGACCCCTGAAAAAGTGCATAATGGATAGTGCATAGTAAAAAATATCTATTATGTCATTTTGTGCCCAGCTGCTGCCATGGGAGACAAACACCCTAAAAATCATGATGCATGTTTTCCCGGGTAAAGCATACGGGATAGTAATCTACAGGCTGGGCACATGGCAGGGCTTAGAAGGGAAGGTGCGGCATGATGTATAAGCTGTGCGTCAGGGTAACAACAGGGTACTCTAAAAATCCAGGGATGTATGATAAATTCGGAAGCAATCTTTCATACATAACCCTGGTTTTTCTGGGCATGTCTCACAGTGATGAATGGTGTCCTTCCTAATGCCATTTTTGGAGCACACCCTGCACCTCTTTTGTGACCTTCCCTTGCTGGCTGTTTGGGGAACTACTCCTGGAAAGTGCTGCCCTGGTACAATACGTGATGGGGCCTCACTTCCAGATGTGCTAGCACTCCCCCCTTCCTGGTCTCCAAAAAGAAAGTACTTTATTACCACCTCTTGAAATTCCAGGAAAGTTCCCCTCTGGCCGGCATATCGATGCAGCACATAAGCATTATACAATGCCATCTGCATCATGTGCACGGCCAGCTTCTTGTACCACACCCTCGACTTCCGCATGGCATTGTACGGCTGAAGCACCTGGTCAGACAAGTCCACCCCTCCCATGTATTTGTTATAATCTAAAATACAGTCTGGCTTGGGGGTTTCTGTACTGGCACCTCGTACTGGGACAGGGGTGGTGGTGTGCTCATGTATTGTGGTTAATACAAGGACTTCTCTCTTGTCCTTGTACTTAACACACAATACAGAGTCGCTGCATAGTGCCCTGCTTTCGTGCCTTTTAAGTTTTTGCCCAAGCAGCGACTTAGGGAGACCTCTCTGATTTCTGCGTACAGTGCCGCATGCCGCAGTATTTCTGGAAGTGAGGTACTTGAACAGGGTGGTGCTGGTGTAGAAATTGTCCAGGTAGAGGTGGTAGCCCTGGTCCAGCAGTGGGTGCACTAAATCCCACACTATCTTCCCTGTAACACCCAGGAAGGGGGGGCATTCTGGGGGCACTATAGTGGAGTCCTTCCCTTCATATATCCTGAACTTGTATGTGTACCCTGATGAACTTTCGCACAGCTTATACATCTTCACACCATACCTTGCCCTCTTATTGGGCAGGTACTGGCGGAAGTGAAGTCTCCCTTTGAATTGTACTAGGGACTCGTCTATGCTTACATGTTTTGCGGGGGTATATGCCTGGGCAAACTTGGCACTAAAATGATCTAATATGGGCCTGACCTTAAATAACCGATCATAACTGGGGTCACCTCTGGGTGGGCACTGTGTGTTGTCAGTGTAGTGCAAAAACTTATGGATGGCTTCAAAGCGCATCCTGCTCATTGCCATGCGGAACATGGGGGTGTGGTACAGTATGTCTGTGATCCAGTAGTCCCTGATTGAAGGCTTCTTTACTATCCCCATAAGGAGTATTATGCCCCAATACTTGTACATCTCTGCTGCAGTGACAGGGGTCCACCTGTAGGGTTGTGCATAAAAGGACGTGGGGTTTTGGGCAATATGTTGTGCAGCATAGAGATTGGTCTGGACTACAATTAAATTCAACAGCTCCTCATCAAAAAAAAACTTAAAAAAGTCCACAGCTCTGAGCCCTGTCGTGTCAAAGTTAATTCCAGGATGGCCCAAAAAGTCAGGGACCTGAGGGGTATAATTATCTGGGGCTACCCATGTGGGGTCAGTGGAAGCCCCAGACGCTTCTCCTGCAGAAGTCCCAGAAACTTCTCCTGCAGAAGTCCCAGGCACTTCTCCTGCAGAAGTCCCAGGCACTTCTCCTGCAGAAGTCCCAGGCACTTCTCCTGCAGAAGTCCCAGGCACTTCTCCTGCAGAAGTCCCTGGAACCCTACGGCGCCTTCTTGGGGGTCCTTCCAGGTCACTGGAAGATGAGCAGGAGGATGATGATAGGTAAAAGGGACCATCATCCCCACTAGCTGACTCGGTGTCAGAGGCAAGCATGTTATATGCCTCCAACACGGTGTACGTCTTCTGAGACATTGCACACAAAAAAATAGAGAACTAGAAAAATTAGATAATGTGCACCAAACTACACGGATAAACCGTCTAGCAGGCACACAAAAAAAAAAATATAATGCACACCAAACTACACGGACAAGCCGCACAGATGGCACACACAAAAAATAATGTGCACTAAACTACACGGACAAGCCGCACAGATAGCACACAAAAAAAAAAAAAAGATAATGCACACCAAACTACACGGACAAGCCGCACAGATGGCACACACAAAAAATAATGTGCACTAAACTACACGGACAAGCCGCACAGATAGCACACAAAAAAAAAAAAGATAATGCGCACCAAACTACACGGACAAGCCGCACAGATGGCACACACCAAAAATAATGCGCACTAAACTACACGGACAAGCCGCACAGATAGCACACAAAAAATAATGTGCACTAAACTACACGGACAAGCCGCACAGATAGCACACAAAAAAAAAAAAGATAATGCACACCAAACCACACGGACCAGCCGCACAGATGGCACACAAAAAATAATGCGCACTAAACTACACGGACAAGCCGCGCAGATAGCACACAAAAAAAAATAATGCGCACTAAACTACACGGAGAAGCCGCACAGATAGCACACAAAAAAAATAATGCGCACTAAACTACACGGACAAGCCGCACAGATAGCACACAAAAAAAAAGATAATGCACACCAAACCACACGGACCAGCCGCACAGATGGCACACACAAAAAGTAGCTACGTACGGGCGCTCTGGAAAAAAATATTACCAGGCACCGAAAAAAAACCTATGTGCACCGCGCAAAAAGGCGCTACAAATGCACCTAGCTTGCCCTAAGACAAACTAACTACCGCTAAGACTGCTAAAGATTCTGTGCAGCGCTATTCACACGGCGCACTGAAAAGTGCGTCCAGTGCAGAACAACGCTAACACAGCGCACTGAAAAGTGCGTTTGGGTTCAGAAGGGACAGACAGGGAAAAACGGAAGACACGTGGGATCACACAAGGCGATCACACAGGGAACACACAGGACACAGGAAAAAACAGATAGGGATGGGAATTTGTAGGGAACAATAGGGATCAGATAAGGATCAGAACACTATTTATAGTGTAAAAGTGTATTTTGGTGCACACAGTAACGCTCTCTCCTCTCTCCAGCGATACCAAACCAAAATGGTGCCGCTGGAGGAAGAGGAAGGGGCTAAAACCACGTTTTTTAGCCCAAAATCGCTGCAATTGGCCAGTCAGGTTTGACTGGCCAATCACGGCGATCGGCGGGCGGGACCGATTTGATTGGTCGGGTGACGGAGACAGGAACTCCTCCTGTCTCTGTCACCCAAATCTCGTCCCGATGTCACCACGTCGCGAGACGTGGTGACAATTCTAAAATCCTATGCGCTCGCGCCGTAGCTGTACTGGGCTGAGCGCTAATCGTCGGAAGCTGCGCAGTACAGCTACGGCGCGGAGCGCTAAGGGGTTAAAAAATGATATAATATTTGGACTTGAACTGCCATTTTCAGATATATGTATCTACACTCACCGCCCACTTTATTAGGTACACCTGTCCAACTGCTCGTTAACACTTAATTTCTAATCAGCCAATCACATGGCGGCAACTCAGTGCATTTAGGCATGTAGACATGGTCAAGACAATCTCTTGCAGTTCAAACCGAGCATCAGTATGAGGAAGAAAGGTGATTTGAGTGCCTTTGAATGTGGCATAGTTGTTGGTGCCAGAAGGGCTGGTCTGAGTATTTCAGAAACTGCTGATCTACTGGGATTTTCATGCACAACCATCTCTAGGGTTTACAGAGAATGGTCCAAAAAAGAAAAAACATCCAGTGAGCGGCAGTTCTGTGGGCAGAAATGCCTTGTTGATGCCAGAGGTCAGAGGAGAATGGGCAGACTGGTTCAAGCTGATAGAAAGGCAACAGTGACTCAAATCGCCACCCGTTACAACCAAGGTAGGCAGAAGAGCATCTCTGAACGCACAGTACGTCGAACTTTGAGGCAGATGGACTACAGCAGCAGAAGACCACACCGGGTGCCACTCCTTTCAGCTAAGAACAGGAAACTGAGGCTACAATTTGCACAAGCTCATCGAAATTGGACAGTAGAAGATTGGAAAAACGTTGCCTGGTCTGATGAGTCTCGATTTCTGCTGCGACATTCGGATGGTAGGGTGAGAATTTGGCGTCAACAACATGAAAGCATGGATCCATCCTGCCTTGTATCAACGGTTCAGGCTGGTGGTGGTGGTGTCATGGTGTGGGGAATATTTTCTTGGCACTCTTTGGGCCCCTTGGTACCAATTGAGCATCGTTGCAACGCCACATCCTACCTAAGTATTGTTGCTGACCATGTCCATCCCTTTATGACCACAATGTACCCAACATCTGATGGCTACTTTCAGCAGGATAATGCGCCATGTCATAAAGCTGGAATCATCTCAGACTGGTTTGTTGAACATGACAATGAGTTCACTGTACTCAAATGGCCTTCACAGTCACCAGATCTCAATCCAATAGAGCATCTTTGGGATGTGGTGGAACGGGAGATTTGCATCATGGATGTGCAGCCGACAAATCTGCGGCAACTGTGTGATGCCATCATGTCAATATGGACCAAAATCTCTGAGGAATGCTTCCAGCACCTTGTTGAATCGATGCCACAAAGAATTGAGGCAGTTCTGAAGGCAAAAGGGGGTCCAACCCGTTACGAGCATGGTGTACCTAATAAAGTGGCCGGTGAGTGTATGTTACACATTGTTACCACCAGGGTCAGACTGGGGGACCAAGGGCCCACCAGTGAAATTGATTTTGGGGGCCCACCTACTGCTACATGGGAATATTGACCGTAAATACTCGAGAATAAGCCAGGTTTTTCAGCAAAAAGAATGTGCTCCAACTCGAGTCAAGAAAAAAAACAACAAAATGTGTACTCACTTTCCGACATACCCCCCCCCCCCCCGACAGGTCCTCTTCTATCCATTGATGTCGGCTTCAGTTCTGTGTCTCCGTGCGCTGCCGTCGCTAGTGTCATGACGTCAGCTGCTTGCTGCCATTGGCACACGCTATGATGTCAGTGAACAGCTGACGTCATGACGCAAGCGACTTTATCGGACAAGGGAACTGGAGCTGAAGCATCAATGAAGAGAAGAGGACCTGCCAGGAGGGGCAGCAGCTACAGGTTATATACTGTGGGCAGGGGCTGAAGGCTAAACACTGGGGACAGGGGGCTGCAGAATAAACACTGGGGGGCAGGGGCAGCAGACTATATACTGGGGGAAGGGGCTGCAGGCTATATACTGGGGAGCAGGGGCTGCAGGCTATATACTGGGGGTAGGTGCTGCAGGCTATGTACTGGGGGTCAGGGGCTGCAGGCTATGTACTGGAGGGCAGGTGCTGCAGGCTATGTACTGGGGGTCAGGGGCTGCAGGCTATGTACTGGGGGTCAGGGGCTGCAGGCTTTATACTGGGAGGGCAGGGGCTGCAGGCTATATACTGGGGGCAGGAGTAGCAGACTATATACTGGAGGGCAGGGGCTGCAGGCTATATACTGGAGGGCAGGGGCTGCAGGCTATATACTGAAGGGCAGGGGCTACAGGCTATATACTGGAGGGCAGGGGCTGCAGGCAATATACTGTGGGTAGGGGCTGCAGGCTATGTACTGGGGGCAGGGGCTGCTAGCTATATACTGGGAGGGGCAGGGGCTGCAGGCTATATACTGGGAGGGGCAGGGGCTGCAGGCTATACACTGGGGGTCAGGGGCTGCAGGCTATATACTGGGGGTCAGGGGCTGCAGGCTATTTCCCCCGTTATTGTGGTATTTCTCTTCTCCCCCCCTCTAATTATGGGCCCCCTTGTATATACCTTTTATTGTGGAATCACTTTGTCCAACCCTCATTTTGTAGCCCCCTCATCTCCCCCTCTCATTATGAGCCCCCTAGTATCGCATCTTCTTTGCTGCCTCTCATCTCCCTTCTCTTAATGTTGACCCTTGTATCTCCCCCTCATTTTGTAGCCCCTCTACCCCCTCTTATTGTGGATCCCCAGGTATCCCCCCTCATCTCCCCCTCTTTTTCTAACCCATTCTAATGTCCCCCTAGCTTGCCGCCCCTCATCTTCTGTTCCCCCTCTCATTTGTGGTTCTTTCACCTCCCTCCTCCTGTATCTCCTACTCTTATTATGGGCCCCCTTTCATCTCCCTCTCATTATGTAGCCCCCTCATCTGCCCCCTCTTATTGTTCTCCCCCTGGTATCTCCCCTTCTCATTGTGGACCCCCTGATCTTCTGTACCCCCTTTCTCACCCCCCCCCTTATGGCCCCTATACATCCCTCCTGTTAATATTGTCCCCTTGTACCTCCCCTTCTTATTGTGGGGCCCCTGGTATCTCCTTCTCTTTCTCTTATCTCCCCCACTTTTTCTGACCCCCGCAACTCCACCTCTCATTGTAGGCCCCCCATCCTCTGGGCCCCCTCTAATTTTAGCCTTTTTATGGCCCCTCTCATCTCCGTCTTTTTGATGGGGCCCCCACTTATCTCCCCATAATTTTGTGGGCCCCCTTATCTCTCCCCTCATAGTGTGGCCCCCTCTCCTCTTTGTAACATAAGTTTAAAAAAACAAACAACACATACCTCACCTTTCCAGGTACCCCAGCAGCTCCTCATCTTCTCTGCTGCTGTGTACAACAGGCCGGCAGGTGATGGCGTCATCATATTGCGCCTGCCGACCTGCTGTACATGGCAACAGAGAGGCACAATGATGATGTGGAGAGCTCACAGCTCTCTGCATCATCATTGCTTTCCACTCCATCGGGCACAGTTGAAGTTGCGAACCGGGGAAAGGGGGCGGAGTCAGCGCGTTTAGGAGGCGGAGTCGACGCGACTAGGGGGCGGAGCCAGAAGGTGTCGGGGCCCACCGGGGCTTTCACCGGCACCCCAGCGGTTCAGTCCGACACTGGTTACCACTCACTGCCGCTGTCAGGAGACAGAAGACAGGAAAACAAGAGGTCAAATAATGCTAAATTAAAGGGGTTGTCCTGGTGTTTAACAAAATATGCTGGTGGACTGGGCGGTTGTAAAAAAAAAAACGCAAAACTTATGGTGCCGTTGGTGTTGTGCTTGTTTACAGAGGCAGGCACGTTACGCTCAGACTACTTCCGTTCGCCTGGCACGTTAGCCCATCCCCTGCTGCCAGCCATGCCTGATACACATTGAATCTAATGCTGTGTAAGGGTGGCGCAGAGGTCGGGAGGGGGTGCAAGGTGGGTGGAAATATTCTAAACAAGTAGTGTAAACAAACAAGGCAACGGCACCGATGGCAGCAGTGTGGGACAATGAAGGCACCGGTGGAGGAAAGCATACATTTTTCTTGTTTTACAGCTCCCCCTGTAACATGCATTAACTATGGCATCAATTACATTTATAATTTTGCTATGTGGCCCTATCTATTCTTTGTTTACCTATCAATTTTTTCATAGCACTCTTACACACCCTATACAAAATAATTCACCATCATAAACAGCCAAATGCCCTCAAACATGCACCAATATCACAAAGTAGCTCCATAACTGCATTACTACTGCACCCCTGCAGTACCTGCGCCTGCTTATGATGAGGGGATGTATTTTTGAGATTATCATCAATGTAGACTGTGGCCACCAAGAAGTTTTTATGGATAACCCAGATGATGAGAAAGAAAAGTAGAAGGGAATACAATTCACTGGGACAGATCCAGTATAGGCTCTGTTTTCAGCAGCGCCATATCCATAAAAAACATAATGCATCGTCCATGAACCGTAAAAATGACATAAGTAGAAGATGATTTCACAGTGAAGTGGAAAAGAAGATAAGGAGCCTCAGATAAGCGGTGACAATAACACTTAAATATGCATAATGAACGAACACTGCTCCATCTGACACGATGCGCTGATCTTTGCAGGAATACTGGTTTACACCTTGGGTCACAGAGCTCCCCTCTCATGCCTTTTGTGCATGTGGGTTTTGGTAAAAAATAAAGTAAATATGTCTTTCTGTTTATTTTTTTATTTTTCTATGTTTATTTATTTTTTTATGTTTCTCACCCCCTATACAGTTACCCAATGGGAATCCCCCAGGGTTTCCCTCTATCAGATACCTGCAATACTTTAAAAATCATTGGCAGCTCCAGTCTTATTCTGAACTATACTGGGGATCTCTAGAGCAGAGAGGAGCAATTGGCCATGGCACTTGCCAAACCTCTTGGACTAATAAAGGTTCAAAAGGAATGAAAATGGAATTGTGCCAACCAGTGAAATTGATTCTGTGGGCTCATCTACTGCTACCTGGAAATGTTACCTGTATATTCAAAGGCCATGTTCATAGAATGGCTCTTCATTGCGTTTTGAAAGGCATGGCAAATACATCAAGTTAAATGTAAAAACACAGATGTATTTTGAGATGTGTTTTGAAAAGTATTTTAAAACACAATGCAAACACAAAATGTAAACGCAGCTTAAAGGGGACTTCTCTCATTACAGCATTTTTATGGTAAAAAGTATGATAGAAAGTAAAGATTCCAATATAATTTCTGTATCAATTCCTCATGCATTTTAGGCTCATCTGGAGCATCTCCTTCTAGAACGTTAGCAGTTCAGGGGGGTTATCAGTCAGGGGGGATTCCCCAGATGCTCCTAAAATGTAATTCAATGTTGTGAACATGGATATAAGGTCAAACATTAGGATTGGACCCATTGAATTGGACCAATCAGTGCCTCTGCCAGCAGTGCCTTTTGTGGCCCAACATCATCTCCCTCTGATATTGTGGCCCCTGCTATCCCCCTGATATTGTGACCTCTCATCTCCCTCTCATATTGTGGCTTCTCTCATCTCCCCCTCAGATTGTGTCCTCTCATTTTCCTCTCATTTTCTCCTCATACTGTGGTCCCTCATATCCCCCTCCTTTTGTGGCCCACTCTAATCTTCCCTTCATAGAGTGGCCACTCTCATCTCCCTCTCATCTCCCCCTCACATTGTGACCTCTCACCTCCTCCTCATAATGTGGCCCCTTTCATCCACAATATGGCTGTGTTGATACGCGTTGATCGTATGCACTAAAGCTGTTATGTTCCTGAGACTAAAGAAACTACATTTTATTTATCCTGGTGACTTCTTCTGAGTGCCAAACCTTTTGCTTATCTTTTGCATTGCGTAGATCCTAAGGCATGGATGTGGTAGCGTGCATCGAGGCCAGGGAAGCTCGGTGAGCTGGACTTTTCACCCTTGGGTGTTCTTCTTGAAGACAGAGATCGGGATGAGAGAGGGGAGTATGCCCAGGCAGCGGGACAAATGTCCTACTGACCCAGGGAGATCGGGGCTCTGGCCAAATGATCCGGGGCATGGGGCTCGGATCTTTTGACTTAGCGACGCCCCTGGGTGTTGCACTTGTTCTGCCTCCTGGCTCTATGCAGGTAACACAACATTTTTGTATTAATGGGTTGGCAAAAGGGCTGTTACAATCTTTTTCACCATTTCCCCCTAACCCTCTGCTCCCTCAACACTCCTATATTTGCCTGATGTAATATCACTGCAGCACAGAAATTTTCAGCACACAGTGGAGCCTGGATTTTCGAGTAAGTGTTCCAGGTTTGTCATGCTTGATTTGATGGTATATTTCCTTCAATATGTTAAATAAATCACTTTAGATACAAATAGGTTTATTTAACCATTATATTTACATAAAGTCATTTTTAAATATTGTAATTGCTGATTAGAGCAGGTATAATCTTCCCTTGTGTTGTGCAATGGAAATGATTTCTCGCTTCCTAAATAGGGTGGCAGTTGTTAAAAAAATGAATCCCACCAACCAGTAGTTGACAGATGGATGACAAGGAATATTGTGGTTGTCAGAAGCCCTGCACTCTCCAGGGCCAAGGCCTCTTAGTTTGTGCCTCTTACTTTTTTTGACTCTGAACAAGAAGCTAGATTTAGCTGTGGAGGAAGTGAGAAGCTGAGGCTGGCATCACTGCCCTACACCAGTAACCAGAAGAGTTGCCAGCGCCAGCTGAACAATGACCCTCTGTGCCTGCTGGGGGGAGGTATGCCACAAAACCCCAATTCTTTACTTGGGTCACATCTCCATGGAAACCACTCCAACATCTGCAAGTTCCAAGAAACACAACAGTGAGACATCCTGATCTCAGGACAGGTCCAGTGTTTGTTCCTCTATCCCAATGTCATGAAGAGGTTAATTCATCGTCTGCTCCAGCCTCCATTAACTGACATGACCTCCACCATTATGACCCACACTCCAATTATGAGAACAGTCCAAATGTAGTCCAATGTTTTGCTCTTAGAGACTTTTGTAGAAAGCAGTGACGCCTTCTCTGCAGACTAGTGCTGATTGAGTGGCCACCACATTCCTGGCCAATGTAGTCACCGTGTCATAGGAGATCCCCCGCACTGCAGGCTCTGTAATTGCTGGTTGTGTAACTGCTTTCTCACATCTCATTAAAAGCAGTGAATAAAGTGGAGGATTTAAGGATCATCTAAGAAATATTTTCTGCATTATGAACGTGGCACAGATGTTTGGGCAGATGGTGCTTCCATCTGTAACACTGTTAATGATCATGAAATATGGAAAGAGCTCTGTGTCCCGGATACCTGCACTTAGGCTGAAGTGGCAATGGTCTAGGCCATAACCTGTTTGGGAAGGAGTACTGCTAAAACTGAATCAACAACAGCAAATGTTTACCATTTCACAGTAAACTTTGTTTACATATTCACGGCATTAATTATAGATAGAAATTAGGGAGCTGCTGCAGAACTCGTCTCTTGACTCCGTCTTAATGTTTCATCCAACCTAAAAATTTAAAGGGGTTGGTCACTCTTTTACATAAATTACCTATTTGCTTTTGCTGCCTTAACCACATAGTGACCACCCATATAGATTTATAAGTCTTTCACTAAGGGGCCTTAGGCTAGGCCGTCAGGGTTTTTCCTTCGGCCTAGCCCAAGTTCTGCAGTGACTTATGCCACCCGTGACCTTGTTCTAACAGTCCGGTTTAACCCATTAGAGCCAGTGGTCAATGCTGTGACTGCAGGATCTACATACCTTGTGAGGGAGGGGGCTTCTTCTCCGCCCGGCACCCCGGGATGCGATCGTGGTGTGCCGTCTTCTTTGTTGGGCAGCTGGGGACCTAATGAAGGCAAGAGTATAAGTTGACACTCCTAATACACTGCAATACATGGTTATTGCACTGCATTAGTATGAACTAGTGATCACATGATGGGAGGGGGCTATGCTAGTATTGTAAAAAGAAAAAGTTAAAAAAAAACCAAAAAATAAAAATAAAGTAAATAAAGAAGCTGAGAATGCCGAAACCCAGGGTCGGGCGAGCGAGTGAAGCTGGCGTCCTTTTTTGTATACTGTTTTATGCACATTTTAAACATACTTTTGTGAGTATAACTTTTAAGAATAAAATCCAAGGTTTTAAGAACGTACTATGCGATTTGGTGCCTACTTTCTCTTTTAGTTTTTGCTACCACACTGTTGAGTGAGTTTAAGGAGAAAACTGCACCTTAAAGGGAACATACCACCACAAATCTACCTATAAAGGTAGATTGGGTGGTAGGTGGATCAATGGGACGTGAAGATAGCCCTTTTAAGGGCTAATCCTCACGTCCCCACACTTTTTTGATAACTTTTATTATCCCTATATTCAAATTTACTTATGCGGCTACTGGGGCGTGGAGTAGCCGCATCTGAGGTTACACGAGGCGGCTACTCCACGCCCCGGTAGCCTCTTTTCTCCTCCTACTCACCCACCTCGTCCGGCGATCCTGCCGTCTGCGCATGCGCAGAAGAGCAGGCCCGCGCCTGTTTCGGAGCAGTGAGCGCGCAGGCGCGGGCCTGCTCTTCTGCACATGCGCAGACGGCAGGATCGCCGGACGAGGGCGCGCAGCTACGCGGAGCTGCGTGCCGAAGATGGGTGAGTAGGAGGGGTAAAGTGGCTACCGGGGCGTGGAGTAGCCGCCTCGTGTAACCTCAGATGCGGCTACTCCACGCCCCAGTAGCCGCATAAGTAAATTTGAATATAGGGATAATAAAAGTTATCAAAAAAGTGTGGGGACGTGAGGATTAGCTCTTAAAAGGGCTATCCTCACGTCCCATTGATCCACCTACCACCCAATCTACCTTTATAGGTAGATTTGTGGTGGTAGGTGCCCTTTAAGGACATTCTGAATAGTGACCTACATCTTGTTGCAAAACTTTCCTCATCAGTAGAATATAATTGAAGATCTTTGAAGGAATTTTGAACAACAGCCGTATTGGAATCATTGGGAGCTTTTTTTTCATACTCACAGTTTTTTTCATACTCCTTGCTTTATTGTTTAAAGTGAGACTTGTTGGATCGGTCTCGGACTGTGGTGTTAGCTCCTGTGGTATGGAAGTGTGCTGCACTGTGTTTTTATAATTTTTACTTCTGCATAATGTCTTATTTGTTTGCGAAACAGAATTAGGAAAGCAAATATTCTATACTCCTAAAACAGTGATGGCAAACCTTTTAGACACCGAGTGCCCAAACTACAACCAAAACCCACATATTTTTCGCAAAGTGCCAATGCAACAATTTAAGCAGTAACTTATTACTACCTGCTTTTTCACAGGTTTAAATTGTATAGGCACCCGATAGACACCAATACTCTTCTCTTTTCCCCCTATACTGCCCCCATTGAACAAACCATGAGCTGATTTAGTTTTCAGTATCATCTCTATGCTGATGCTTACTGCGGAATACCAGTAACTGTGCTATGTGCTGTCTCTAACATCACGTACTGTCCCTTCTTGAAACTTAATCTTTCCAAAACTTAACTTTTTATGTCTTTCCATCAATTACTAACCGAACCAACCCTGACCGCACCATCTGTAATGTCACTTTAACCCCTTAACGACTTGGCCTTTTTTAGTTTTTTCACTTCCATTTTTCACACCCCACCTTCAAAAATTTTTCCACATAAAGAGCTCTGTGATGGCTTATTTTCTGCGTAACAAATTGCACTTCGTAGTGACGGTATTTAATATTCCATGGCACGTACTGGGAAGCGGGAAAAAAATTCCAAATGCAGTGAAAATGGTGAAAAACACATTTGCGACGTTTTCTTGTGGGCTTGGATTTTACAGCTTTCACTGTGTGCCCCAAATGACAGGTCTACTTTATTCTTTGGGTTGCTACGATCACAGGGATACCACATTTGTACAGGTTTTATAATGTTTTCATACATTTAAAAAAAATTAAAACCTCCTGTACAAGAATTTTTTTTTTGATTTTGCCATCTTCTGGCGCTAATAACTTTTTCATACTTTGGTGTACGGAGCTGTGGGTGGTGTCATTTTTTGCGACTTTTGATGGCGTTTTCATTGCTTTCATTGTTAGGACTGTGCTACCTTTTGATCACTTTTTATTAATTTTTGTATATTTTCCAAAATGGCAAAAAAATTTCATTTTTGACTTTGGACGCTATTTTCCGTTACGGGGTTAAACGCAGTGAAAAACCGTTATTATATTTTGATAGATCGGACATTTTCGGACGCGGTGATACCTAATGTGTTTATGATTTTTACTGTTTATTAATATTAATATCAGTTCTAGGGAAAGGAGGGTGATTTGAATTTTTAGGTTTTTTTAATATAATTTTTTTTTTTAACTTTTTTTTTACTTTTACTTTAACTATTTTTCAGACTCCCTAGGGTACTTTAACCCTAGGTTGTCTGATCGATCCTACCATATACTGCCATACTGCAATATGGCAGTATATGGGGATTTTACTCCTCATTCATTACAATGTGCTGATAGCACATTGTAATGAATGGGTTAAAACTAGACAGCTTCGGGCCTTCGTGAGGCCCGATGCTGTCATGGCAACGGATCACCGCTCCCCGTGACGTCATCGGCAGCATTGCCGGCGGCGATCGCGGTGAAAGCACCCGTGTTATCGGTAAGCCTTTGCTGCAATATGCAATATACCGGCTATGGAGAGGGCTCAGGAAGGGGTTAAACCCAAGGCAATAGGCCCACTGTTTTGGGGTTGAGCTGGACACCTACCTCTCCTTTGCACTGTATATTCAATATGTTACTCACCCTTGCCGGATGCACCTTAAAAACATTCCTAGAATCCATCCATTTCTTACATTGTAAACCTCTAAAACTCTAATTCACTGTGATTCACTCTCATCCAGATTACTTTAACTCCCTTCTAATCAATCTTTCACTTAAAAAACTTTCTCCTCTACAATCCATTCTTAACACAACAGCCAGGCTTGTCTTTTTTATTAAATGCTACTCAGATGTCTTCAGTTTGTGCCAGTCACTGCACTGGTTGCCAGTCTCCTTCTCAATACAGTTTAATCACCCTCATACACAAAGCTCTGGATAATGCTGCACCTCTCCATCTCTCCTCCCTCATCTCAATCTACCCATGCTCTTCAATCGGCCAGTGGTCTTAGATCATTCCTTAATTCAAATTACAAAAAGTGTCTTTGGAGCTTGTAAACATATTTAGTATGTTTGTGCACCACAATTGTGCTGTAGTAGAATTTTGTACAGCACTTTTTAATACAGTGCACTTAAAGTTGATCGGTAGTGTGTGTTCCTAGCTTGCAACATATTTATTGTTCACAGAAATAGAGAAAATAATTTCACTGCAATTTATTGCTGATATGTGACACAATTTTGTGTGAAAACCCAGTTGATTATTTAAGAGCGGATAAATAATGTGTCACAACTTGCACAAAGCAACTGCAAACTAAAACTAGGCACATTGCACCAATTATTGTACATTTGGGCCAATGTGTGTTTTGAGCTATTTTGAGGATATTTTTAACTATATTGAGGAACCACATCATAATAGATGTGAGGCCCATTCAACACTAGATGTCAGGAAGATGTATGTGGTAAGCTGTCACAAAAATCAATTAATAATGTGTGTGGATATCTGACGCAAAGATCTATGCATGATGTGTCTGATGAGTCACTGGGAGGATCTATGGAAAGTGTTTGTGATGACCTGTTTGTGAGAATGTGATATGTAGTAAATCGCTGCAAAGATTTAGCAATGTGATGAGCAGTTGAAAGGATCTATATAACTAAGAATCTATCTATGCTTGATATGTTTATACTATTATACTATACTATATTAATGAATGTGTACTGTACTTGTACATTGGATGCTCACAGAACCACTGAAAATATTAAATCCAAAATTTAACAAGCTTAGTGAATGGCATGTACTCGATTGATGAACAGGACTTTTAGAATGTAAAGGGACCTGGAAGACCTCTCCATATGTTATTAATATATACTAAGTGATAAAAGGGGATAATCTGGTATTTGATCTCGCTCTATATTATGAAATCTTGCCCTCGATCTATTGATGAAACAGAACAAAAACCACAGAGATATGAGAAGTATAATATGGATGAATCATACCTTGAAGCATCTGCTATATATGAGGCAGGGCTCGACTGAAGAATACATTATGAGGTTATCAGACATCAGGATATTATCTTGTATTAAATTGGTGGCTCTGTAGTAATGAAAAAAAAAAACAGATACATTTATTACTTTAGTCAGGTAGGAAAATTCTCAATGACCATAGTGTTCATGTTACGCATGAGTAGAAACAGTAATACTCCACGTTGCAACAATGCTCTAAATATTTCAGTAAGTGGTGGCAAGGTGCACAGGGAGGACAGACAGGATAGTGAGCCCTAAGCTGAGCCCACCAAAGCTGTCGTCTGCCTACTTGCCTTTGTAGATACAGGACAACCACAGACATGATCCATGCCCAAGCCACTGTGCAGACACAAAACAAGACAAACAAATATAACTCAGGAATCACGAGCAGTCTGGGTCACAAGGAGGCAGCAGGTACAGTACAGAATCAGAGTTTGTCTAAGGTACAATAGCCGAGATCAATAACCAGAATAAAAGACAGAATAGCACATAGACATAGGTCTGATGCAACTGGGCATGTATACAAAGGAACTCCCGGACACATCTCCGGCAGCAGAGTAGAGGAGATATACATCAGGCTAGTAACCCTTAGCTGGACAGAGCTGAACTACAAAAAGCAGGGTGTAGCTCATTTCCATAAAACAAAATAAGAGCAGACACTACCAGTGTGATATGTAAGCGTCCACGCATCCCTACACACAACATGATATAAAACAAGGAAAGCAAAGGATGGGATGCGTACACAGGTCAGACAATAAGTCAATGTTTATTAATTCATCTTCAAAACAAATAACCACAGGACAACAAAAGAATATAAAAGCACTTAAAAATACACCAGAAGGGGCGTATATAGCTGCCAAGGGCGAATAAGCCCTAAACTCCCTCACACAATCTGACAATACACAAGATGACCAATTTAATTGATGAACAGTGTCACGGGTGTCCCCGCGATTCATGTATCGGATCGCGGTTGCCCCCATGTTCCCCCTTGTGGCGCAGCCCTGGCCCAGTCCTTCGTCACGGGTGCCCCTGCAAACCATGTTGCCGTGCTCCGAAATGTGATTTACAAAAAACCAGAGTGGTGAGAAACAAATGTCCACATACTATCCAATATATAGCCATACGTGATGGGACCCACACCATAAACGCTTACCTCTCCAGGCTCCTGGCTCCGGTCCGTGGCTCCTGGTTCTGTTCCCGTCTGGTGGCGCACCTGCTCGCGGACTAGGCCCTGCTCGTCCCCACTCACTAAGCCGCACACGCCCGACTCTTCAAGAATTTAAAGGGCCAGCGTCCTCCTAATTGGCGCTGGCATTCCCGGCTCTGCTATATAGCCAGGTCATTCTGCTGAAGAGAAAGCCTCCTGAGCGTTTCCAGATGCCTCCGAGTTTCCTGAGTGTTTCCAGATGCCTTTGTGATTCCTGTGGTGTTCCCGTGTTCCTGTGGTGTTCCCATATTCCTGTGGTGTTCCCTTGTTCCTGTGGTGTTCCCGTGTGGCGGTCCTGTAATCCTGTGGCAGTCCTGTAATCCTGTGGCAGTCCTGTAATCCTGTGGCGGTCCTGTAATCCTATGGCAGTCCTGTACTCCTGTGGCAGTCCTGTAATCCTGTGGCAGTCCTGTGATCCTGTGGCGGTCCTGTGATCCTGTGGCAGTCCTGTAATCCTGTGGCGGTCCGGTATCCCAGTGGTCTTCCTGCCAGCCGTCCTTCAGAGGTCCTGCCAGCCATCCTTCCAAAGTCCTGCCAGCCGTCCTTCCGAGGTCCTGCATGCCGTCCTTCAGAGGTCCTGCCAGCTGTCCATCCGAGGTCCTGTATGCCGTCCTTCTGAGGTCCTGCCTCCCGAGGTCCTGCCTTCCTGAGGTCCTGCCTTCCCGTGGTCCCTACCTTGGCTGAGACCATGGGCCTATTCGCACCAGTGGAGCGACCTGGTGGCTACCGTCCACAGCAAGACCACTTAGACTCCGCTCCCAGGTTGCGGCTAGTATCGTTATCCCCCGTGGTGGTCCAAGGAGACCACAGACTTTAGCCTCAGAGACTCTTACCACACCCCACACAAACACAAACAGTAAGAAGACCAGGTATCAAATATCTAAATAAATATAGCACACAAGTATATTTGTGACAAAGTGCCCTGTGCAAAAGACCTGATTCTTTGGATGCCTGCTTGCTTAATAATTCAATACCCAAAAAAGTATATGAATTCCAATTGTCCAAGTGGAAGTGGATACAGCAGGCAAAGTCAGATGGAGAGGGAGTGGAGCAGACCCCACGCGTATCGTCCCCTATCCGGTGACTTCCTCGGGGGTGAGTGGCACCTAAGTACAAGTCCCAGGTCAACATCTGCAAAGAGTTTGTATGTTCTCTCAGTGTTTGCGTGGGTTTCCTCCGGGTCCTCCGGTTTCCTCCAACACTCCAAAACATACTGGTAGGTTGATTAGATTGTGATTATTATTACCGTATATACTCGTGTATAAGCCGAGTTTTTCAGCACAAAAAATTTTTTTTAATGCTGGGCTGGACTGTATACAACTGGGGTCAGGCTGTGCAGTGCTGCATTCTACTGGGGCAGGCTGGGCTGTATACAACTGGGGGCAGGCTGTGCTGGGCTGTATACTACTGGGGGCAGGCTGGGCAGTGCTGTATACTACTGGGGGCAGGCTGGGCAGTGCTGTATACTACTGGGGGCAGGCTGGGCAGGGCTGTATACTACTGGGGGCAGGCTGGGCAGTGCTGTATACTGCTGGGGGCAAGCTGGGGTGGCTGTATACAACTGGGGCACGCTGGGTTGGGCTGTATACTACTGGGGGCAGGCTGGGCTGTATACTACTGGGGGCCGGCTGGGCAGTGCTGTATACTACTGGGGTCAGGCTGGGCAGTGCTCTATACTACTGGGGGCAAGCTGGACAGTGCTGTATACTACTGGGGGCAGGTTGGGCAGTGCTGTATACTACTGGGGGCAGGCTGGGCTGTATACTACTGGGGGCAGGCTGGGCTGGGCTGTATACTACTGGGGGCAGGCTGGGCAGTGCTGTTTACTACTGGGGTCAGGCTGGGCAGTGCTGTATACTACTGGGGGCAGGCTGGGCAGTGCTGTATACTACTGGGGTCAGGCTGGGCAGTGCTGTATACTACTGGGGGCAGGCTGGGCAGTGCTGTATACTACTAGGGGCAGGCTGGGCAGTGCTCTATACTACTGGGGGCTGGCTGGGCAGTGCTGTATACTACTGGGGGCAAGCTGGGCAGTGCTGTATACTACTTGGGGCAGGCTGGGCAGTGCTGTATACTACTGGGGGCAGGCTGGGCAGTGCTGTATACTACTGGGGGCAGGCTGGGGTGGCTGTATACTACTGGAGGCAGGCTGTATACTACTGGGGGCAGGCTGTATACTACTGGCGGCAGGCTGGGGTGGCTGTATACTACTGGGGGCAGGCTGGGATGGCTGTATACTACTGGGGGTAGGCTGGGGTGGCTGTATACTACTGGGGGCAGGCTGTATACTATAGGGGGCTGGCTGGCTATATACTGGGGGGGGTTTGTGACTAATCCATTGCCCACCCTCGGCTTATACTCGAGTAAATAGGTTTTTCCAGTTTTTGGTGGTAAAATTAGGGGTCTCGGCTTATACTCGGGTCGGCTTATACTCGAGTATATACAGTATTATTATTATGATAGAAAAAAATATGAAAGGTGATAGGTGATAGCGATTTCTAGATGCAGAACTATAAAGTACATTATATATACAGTAGATAGATATGAGATTATCTCTCATATACAGTAGAAGATTGATTTAAATAAAAATGTAAATTTTTCAACCGTATAAACTATGAAATAGATAGAGAAAAAACTATATATATATAAATGGTCACAATATAGGAGATAGATAACTAGACAGATAGATGATAGATTTATAGACAGGAGATAGATGATAAGTATCCTCACCTGGGGATTCAACCAATGGGGTATTAACCTTTTCACTGCCAGGCATTTTCTGGATATTTTGTTGCGTTATTAGCCAGAGAAATTTTTACAATTTTGATGTTCACGAATAAAACCGAAATTACAGCATAAAGAACTAAAGTAAACCGCAACAAATCACATAATTTCTGAAAGCAGACACTTGCCCCATTTTCAAAATTGCATTAAAGAGTTTATAGACATGGGCGCCTACATGCAATTTTGATTCAAACTGAAACTTTTTATAAAAAATACTTAAAATTTGACTTTGATGGCAAAAAATGTGCTCCAAACAGAAAGTATTTACCTTCACATCTCCTAAATGTAATATATGGACATGTGTAGAATTCACAAATGCCTCATATTGATATGGACACATGAATAAATCATCATAATATCACTAAAACTGAAATAACTAGAAATTTTAAGACAGCCACAACCTGCTAAATAAAGCAATAAAACAGATTAAAAAGTAAAGGCACCCCTAAAACTATATATTTGTGAAAGCAGACAACCAGGCGATGCGTTTGCCTTAATTAACAGTTGTCAGCCTAGACCACCCTCATGTAACTTTGTGACAAACACTAATTAATAAACAAAAAGTGCATTTAAAATGCCTTGATAACGTACGTTTTTACATAAAACTCACAGCGAAGTGGAGGTTTATGCACAAATAGAAATTTAAAAATAATAACACAAAGTGAGCAGATTTATATACAGGCGGTCCCCTACTTAAGAACACCTGACTTACATACGACCCCTAGTTACAAACGGACCTCTGGATTTTGGTAATTTTCTGTACTTTAGTCCTAGGCTACAATAAACAGCTATAACAGTTATCACAGGTGTCTGTTATTAAGATTTATTGATAATCCTGGTTATTATGACAATCCAACATTTTTAAAATCCAATTGTCACAGAGATCAAAAAAAAATTTTTCACTGGGGTTACAATAATAAAGTATACGGTTCCGACTTACATACAAACTCAACTTAAGAACAAACCTACAGACCCTATCTTGTATGTAACCCGAGGACTGCCTGTATACCACAATACACAAGAAATTACACTCCCAAAATGTGTAAAAAACAAAAAACATGACATATTTGGTTGCTGTCTATAAATGTGTTTAAAAATATATAACGCACAAAATAAAAAGCTCCTATTCTGTCAAAATTCCAGAAATCACCATGTAAACAAGAATAACTTTTTAATTCATATACACTACCATCTTCATGCAACTTTGCAGCAAACAGTAATAAAATGCAAAAATTCCATGGAAATTCAAAATTTACTCTATATGGAAATCCAGAATACTTATTGTTATTATGTTCATCGTATTACTCAATTTTATATAGAAAAACTATCATGAAATAAAAGGCTATAAGAGAGAAAGTGTGTTCTTAGATAGTTCTGGATAGGAGAGGGTTAAAAACCTGAACATTAGTTGATAGTATCCTTTATTAGAATGTAGTAACATATAAAGTGAATATTTCCATTATCTGTGAGGTGCAGCAGCTCCTGTGTGCAGCAAATTCTCCCTGTAACCTGCCTTCTAAGAATCTGGAGGGGGCTACACTTCAGAGGACTATAGTTTTTGCTCTGTGATAGAGCAAAACTCATTTTTTCCTACGAAAGAAGAGAGTCCTTTTTTATATGAATCTAAATTTGTGTTTTTAAGTGTCAGGTAAATGGACATGTTAACTGTTACAGTGCTGTCGGGAGTGTTTTTTTTTATATATAAAAATCGCACCTGAAATCGGAATATCTCGGGATTAGAGATGAGCGAGCACTAAAATGCTCGGGTGCTCGTTACTCGAGCCGAACATTTCCAGATGTTCGAGTGCTCGTTTCGAGTAACGAGCCCCATTGAAGTCAATGGGAGACTCGAGCATTTTTCAAAGGGACCATGGTTCGGGAATAAAATGTGTTAATTAATTTAAAAAGAATGTCTTCTGATAAGTTAGCAGATGTATGCAAACATCTGCAATCTATTCTTCACTGTTCCGCGCGTATATTATCTCCCGACAAGTTAGCAGATGTGAAGAACAGTGAAGAATAGAATAAAAACAGTGAACACAGGATCATTTAAGTGAAAAACACAGTGAAGAATAGATTGCAGATGTTCGGCACATCTGCTTACTTGTCGGGAGATACGCTGTCTCCGTGCCCCGCTGTCTCCATGCCCCGCTGTCTCCGTGCCCCGCTGTCTCCGTGCCCCACTGTCTCCGTGCCCCGCTGTCTCTGTGCCCCGCTGTCTCCGTGCCCAGCTGTTTCCGTGCCCAGCTGTTTCCGTGCCCCGCTCTCTCCGTGCCCCGCTCTCTCCGTGCCCCGCTCTCTCCGTGCCCCGCTGTCTCTGTGCCCCGCTGTCTCCGTGCCCAGCTGTTTCCGTGCCCCGCTGTCTCCGTGCCCAGCTGTTTCCGTGCCCAGCTCTCTCCGTGCCCCGCTCTCTCCGTGCCCCGCTCTCTCCGTGCCCCGCTCTCTCCGTGCCCCGCTGTCTCTGTGCCCCGCTGTCTCCGTGCCCAGCTGTTTCCGTGCCCCGCTGTCTCCGTGCCCAGCTGTTTCCGTGCCCAGCTCTCTCCGTGCCCCGCTCTCTCCGTGCCCCGCTCTCTCCGTGCCCCGCTCTCTCCGTGCCCCGCTCTCTCCGTGCCCAGCTGTCTCCGTGCCCCGCTCTCTCCGTGCCCCGGTCTCTCCGTGCCCCGCTGTCTCCGTGCCCCGATGTCTCCGTGCCCCGCTGTCTCTGTGCCCCGCTGTCTCCGTGCCCCGCTGTCTCTGTGCCCCGCTGTCTCTGTGCCCCGCTGTCTCCGTGCCCCGATGTCTCCGTGCCCCGATGTCTCCGTGCTGCTCCGTGCCGCTGCCTGATGTCTCCGTGCTGCCGCTGCCCCATGTCTTCGTGCTGCTCCCCGGTGTCTCTGTGCTGCTCCCCGGTGTCTCTGTGCTGTTGTGCAATGTGTTCTTCACACATATATATTGTTCTTCACATACTATTTTGTTCGCACGGTTCCGCGCGTATCTTCCGACAAGTAAGCAGATGTGCCGAACATCTGTAATCTATTCTTCACTGTGTTCTTTACTGTGTTTTTCACTTAAATGATCCTGTGTTCACTGTGGTCACTGTTTTTATTCTATTCTTCATTGTTCTTCACTGTGTTTTTTTAATTAAATGCTCGATCTCGAGCAGGGGAAATACTCGTCCGAGCAACGAGCCGTCTCGAGTACCTTAATGCTCGAACGAGCATCAAGCTCGGACGAGCATGTTCGCTCATCTCTACTCGGGATCCATGACACCTAGAAACACAATTTTAGATTCATTTGAAAGAAGAGATTTTCCTCTTTGCCTGCCCATAACTCTGGCCCTGGGTACAGATGTTACAACGGGACCACATAAGTGAGACATTGTGAAAGAATTGACATTATTCATTGTAGTAGCTGCTATAATTTAAAGCTTTGAATAGAGTTTCAACTGTAAAAATTCTATAGAGCATATCAATTTTATGGAAGATGTTGTGTAGAAAAAGCCCCCTGCGGTCTGTTGCCTTCAGGAGCTGAGGCCTTATCATGGTCACATCTTGCAATGACTGAAATAAAAGCCGCTATTACTTCCACAAATCTCCACATCCCTATAATATAATTCCCAAGAGAAGACAGATCCACAGACCTACGTGACACAGCTCTGCAGCTTTCAATGATCTAAAGTAACAGGACCTTGTCACCCTCGTACCTTCCTGTGCTTTAGCCAAGAAGCAATTGAAATTTTTGATTTGAGGGGTTACTTTGCGTGTCAGATCCCCAAACTTAGATAATAATCTCCTTGACTTCACTTTTAATCAATGGGCTGGTGAACTACAGGATGATGACCTCCACATTCCAGCATCAGAAGGGTTAAGTGATGCGAAGAGTTGCTGCTTATACGGCATTTTGTCTCTTTTAATTGATTCCCTGTTATAATAGAGGTTAATCACTGGAGACCTGGAGTGGCCCCAATGAGAGATATCACATGAGAAGAACACTTAAAGGGATATACTAACATTTTTTTGGTCACCTGTCCTTAACCCCTGAATGCCATGTAGGAGCTTCCTGACATGTCCCATTTTTCAAATCTGACATGTGTCACTATAAGTGGTTATAACTTTGCAATGCTTTAACATATCCAAGTGATTTTGAGATTGTTTGCTTGTAAAACATTGCACTTCATGAAAAATTTGCGTTTATTTATGAAAAAATATTTTTTAAAAAGATATTTGGTAAAAATTGTGAAAAATACTTGATTTATGTTGGAATGTTTTTCTATGTGTCCTCTCATTGTGCAGCGTTCGGGCCGTGCATTCCCGGCAGCATGCGTTGCGAGTGTGATACAAGTTCATCGCATCATACTCACAAGTGTTGGACGGGCCTTAGAACTTTAGATGCAATTTTTTACATTTTCATAGAAATTGCAAAATCATACTTTAGAGGGACCTGCTTAGCTTTAAAGTTACAGTGAGAGTCCTGAATAATAGTAAAACCCCATAACTTAACTCATCTACACCCTGTATGTAGAAAAACAACTTTTATTAACTTTGTTAACCCTTTAACTGTTTTATTGGGGTTATTACAATCAAGTGCAAAATTTGACATTGTAATTTTTTTGACTAAATTAATGTATTTTTCAAAACATTTATACATTCTCAGTGGATAAAATACCAAAACGCTCCACAAAGTTTAATACCCAATACGTCATATGTGGTGGAAACTTGCTGTATGGGCACACGCCAGGGCATTGAAAGGAAGGTGCGCCATTCAGAGCAGATTATGCATTGTCGCTTTGTAAAGGCTATACAATCTTTATTTATTTATTTTTAAAAAATTTTTGCCAATTTGGATATATAAGTGCTTATTTTCTGCAAGTTTATATGCACTTCAAAAAATACTTCATTTTAGCTGGTCTTTTTTGTGAGATTTTATTAACTCTTCAATGTTTGGAGGAAAAAAATGATCAATTCTGGTTTGAGATTTTTTGCATTTTGTTTCGTTGAACCGTAAAAATAATATGTTATCTTTATTCTATGGATCACTACAATTACAGTGATACCTCTACTAAATAGTTTATAACATATTTTTACAATTTTACTGCCATCTTTTTGGAGGCATAACTTTTGTATTTTTGGGTTGACAGAGCTGATTGGAGTTCTTCTTTTCTTTGGTACCATTTTGGCGCACCTAACTTTTTTGATCACTTTCTAAAACATTTTTGTTAAGGGATTTAATTTTTGGTTTTTATTTTTTCAGCGTTCACCGAGTGGGTCAATAATGTTTCCAATTTATTGTACAGATAGTTACAGAAGCGACAATATGGAACGGTGGTGCTTAAGTGACTTTCACTTTATTTAATTATTTATTTTTATTTTAAAAAAACCTTTTTTTTTCTTACAAGTTGATTTGAACAAGCAATTTTATGATCACTTGTTCAAACTCATATTGAGCTAACACACTGCAATACTGCAATGAATGCAGAAAACTAGACAACATCAAACTTTGAAAGGTGACAGTTTTAGGTGAAAAAAAAAGTTGCAAATGAACATAGGCGTCATAAAAGTCTAAATAATTTAAGAAAAAGAAAAGCTAAACGTTTTAAACATGTGCCCCACTGACCTTGCTGCGCATGCTCAGTGAGTTGCCGTTGGGTCCAGCCTTAAGGCAGGGCCTGACTTATGAGCTAACTGTGCCCCAGGGCTGCCATTGGAGGATTGGACCCCCCTGGTATGCGTGCCACGGTCATGCTTGATATGCTTGTAATGTACAACTGACACCTGCAGTTTCTGGCATCATCTCTGCTTGGGAGCTTGTGCCAAAAGCAGGATATAATAGTATGGCATGGGTAGGGAAGTTTCAAGTGGTGTTACAAACAGGATTATCTCCTTCTGTGCCTTATGCTGGCATTATTACACAGTGTGCCCAACCCAGCTACTGAAAGGGTTAAGGTCCCCCAAGAACTATTTCTCCCGAGTATGGCAGTAGAGGAAAAGAAGTGATCCCCATTTTAGAAAGTACACCCCACTCCCACACAGTAGCCAATATAGTCTCTGTTCAACTATCCACAGCCAATGTGGACATCCTAACATTTATTAAGGTAAACAAAGCATGCATCCCAAGCAACTTGGTTTTTCCAGTGACTGAATAAGTTCTGCTTTCCTGAACTCTCACTTTCCAGTTATTCAGTTCCGCATTTCCATAACACCACTTTCCAATTTTTGAGTTACACATTACCAGAACACCAATTTTCAATTTTTCAGTTTAGCATTCCCGACTTAAAGGGCACCTACCACCACAAATCTACCTATAAAGGTAGATTGGGTGGTAGGTGGATCATTGGGACGTGAGGATAGCCCTTTTAAGGGCTAATCCTCACGTCCCTGCACTTTTTTGAGAACTTTAATTTGATATTTATTCAAATGTACTTATGTGGCTACCGGGGCGTGGAGTAGCCGCTTATGAGATTACACGAGGCGGCTACTCCACGCCCCGGTAGCCACTTTACTCCTCCTACTCACCCATCTTCGGCGCGCAGCTCCGCGTAGCTGCGCGCCCTCGTCCGGCGAGCCTGCCGTCTGCGCATGCGCAGAAGAGCAGGCCCGCGCCTGCGCGGTCACAACTCCGAAACAGGCGCGGGCCTGCTCTTCTGCGCATGCGCAGACGGCAGGCTCGCCGGACGAGGGCGCGCAGCTACGCGGAGCTGCGCGCCGAAGATGGGTGAGTAGGAGGAGTAAAGTGGCTACCGGGGCGTGGAGTAGCCGCCTCGTGTAATCTCATAAGCGGCTACTCCACGCCCCGGTAGCCACATAAGTACATTTGAATAAATATCAAATTAAAGTTCTCAAAAAAGTGCAGGGACGTGAGGATTAGCCCTTAAAAGGGCTATCCTCACGTCCCAATGATCCACCTACCACCCAATCTACCTTTATAGGTAGATTTGTGGTGGTAGGTTCCCTTTAAAATATCAACTTAAAATATTCAGTTCCGCATTAATGAACTAATTCAATTCTTTTTCAATTCCGGATTAATGGAACATCAAATTCAATTATTTTTCAATTCTGGATAAATGGAACTTCAAGTTCCATATTTCAATATTTGGTGCAGAATGTGCAATACTTTAATATAGTGTAGCATTAACTCTCCTGTAATGTCTGTGAGCTCTTACTATATGTAATGAACTGCCCTGGCATTCCATTTGTCTCCAGTGTCATGTTAATTGTTCAGGAGGCCTGAGATGCAGGGTGTAATATGCCATCCCTGTCCCCTGCATGTTTCCATGTGTGCATCAGTAGCTGCTATCTCTGATCCAAGCTTGATATCTTCAGATTATCTGGGCTAAATAATTAACCCAATGATATCCCAGTAGAAGATGCGCCACAACCATGTGGGGTGTCTTCACGGATCTTCCTTTTTGTGTTTTTTCATATGTCTAGGTGAGTATGACTAATAAATGAGTACATAAGAAAATTCAAGTGTGAGTGCCATTCTTCTTTTTTCTACCGTCAAATCATTAAAACAAATATTGTTTATTTGAAGCACAAAAGACTGCACAAGCCAGAGCCAGATAGAGCCAGGCAGCAGTGCAGTTCACAATCCTTTCTATCTCAGACGAAAATAAATAACCCCTAGGTCAGGAGTGTAGGAGACAGCTCAGTATTCTCCCTAGTGTCAGGAAAGTGCAGAGCTTTAGAATATGGTGATAGGGTCTTGCCTTTATAAGTGCTCTGCCCTCATCATCCAGACCAGATTTTAATTTGCGCTGCTGGAGCTTCTGCATCAGGCCCTGCAATTTCAATACACTGCTTAAAAAATAAAGAGAACGCTGAAATAACACATTCTAGATCTGAATGAATTACAGATTCTTGTTCAATACTTTGTTATGTACAAAGTTAAATGTGCTGGCAGCAAAAATCACTAAAAAATCATCAATGGAAATCAAATGTATTAACCAATGGACCCTGGACAAAATGAAAGTGGAAAACCACACTACAGGCTGATCCAGTGTCAATAAAACAAGTTCATAAACAAGACATAATGAGGCTCATATTGTATGTGGCCTCCACGTGCATGTATGACCTGCCTACAACGCCTCAGCAACCCACACAAGTGGCTCAGGTAGCGCAGATCATCCAGGATGGCACATCAATGCGAGCTTTGACCAGAAGGTTTGCTGTGTCGGTCAGCATAGTGTTCAGAGGCTGGAGGCACTACCAGGAGACCGGCCAGTACACCAGGAGATATGAAGGGTGCCATAGGAGGGCAACAACCCAGCAGCAGAACAGCTGCTTTTTTTCACTATAAAACCTCTTTGGCACTATTCACTACACTATTTGGGGACATGGGGAGCAAGAAAAAGGGTGTCTGATGACAGATTCCCTTCAATGTTAATGTGAAGGCTTATGTTTTGTGGGATAAGATTCAGTAATATTATTTAGTGGGTTGTAGAAAAAACAATTCTGTAACTGATTTTTGATCTTTTGATTTTTTTTTTGGTGTTCACCGTATACCCTAAGTAACATATTATCTTTATTCTATGGGTCAGTTCGATTACAGTAATTCCAAATTTTATTATTAATTTAGTAGAATGAAACCTAATGTGGGGGGGGCAATCTATAATTTTTTCATTACAATTTTCCAAGTGGCATAACACTTTTCATTTTTAGTCTATCTATAGAATTATTTTGATATCCTTATCAGTTTTTTGTTTTAAAAGAAGTGTTGGCTCTTCCGTTTTCCACTTACCTTTCAATGTTGGCAGCAGTAGGGTTGCATGTCACCAGGCACTCTAAGGGCATTCTGATCTGCGAGCATGCGTAGTCCTTGACTATGACACATCGAGTTCTGACCTAGCAACAGAGGATTAACATTTGGCTCTTCCAGACATGTGCGGTTGAGTTTCCTCTGGTCGGCTAATCAGATGTTCTCCCATAGAAGCGCAATAGACATGCACTACAAAAGTTCCCAACCTCTGAGATTTACATCATGGGAGAACGTATTGAATATGTGTCAAAATCCATTGGGGGAGATCAATCTGTCTACGTCAATCAATCTGTCTACGTCAGAAAATTGGAGTAATTTGCAACTGAAATGCCATGTACAAATATTTTACAATATTTGTAGGCTGTCCAGGCTGACCAACACATTATTACATCTGCCGCATTGTCATTTGGTGGGGCTATGTAAATAACACATAATGCACATAATGGTTATGTATTTTGTACTTTTATTCACTACTCAAAATAATTATACTATATGCCAATTAACCAACCAGGATGTTATTTCACTAACATGGAGGGTATAGATATTCAATAGTATCATGTACGCCTTATGCGTGTCAGGATTCTATCCTTTGTTCTGGTGCCTGGTTCTGTGTCTCCTTGCTTGCTGAGCTACTCAGCTAGTTGAATAGTTGCCTGCTAAACCATTGTGTTGAACCTACTTGTAAAACCCGCCACCGGTTTCTCTTGATTAGAACTGCCTTGAGTTTACCTTGATTGTACTGCCTATATATATGTGTCTCTGACACTTCCTGCTTGTGTTAGTACTGTGTTCAGTTTACTGAGTACAGCCTGTACACCCAGGAGACCTCCTTGCTGGAGATCTTCTTCTAGTTCCTTGGAACATCACCTTTGCTGACTTGTCTATACTTCACCTTCAGCTCCTAAGATACGACAGACTATTACTCTGGTCTCTACACTCCTGTTCAAGACTGCTACTGCAGCCCCCCTGCGGGCTATCCGTGTACTGCCTCCAGCCTCCTCTGCCTTACCTGACTACTAGATTCCTGCTCCTGTCTCACTTGTATCGTGACAGGGTGACAAAGACCTGAGGGTTGAAAGCTGCATCATACCTCGAATGAAAAAAATCTGCATCTTAAAGACTTATGTACATTTGATTATTTTAGAGGTGAGCGATTTCTCTGTCCCTAAGACCAATGGAAAACATATTTCTGATGGTCCTAGGTGACCCCTTGTGAAATAAATCATTGCATTGCCAATACAATAACAATTCTAATGCATCGTTATTTAGAGATAAATTGCTTTTTCATTACCCATCATGTATGGCCTGGTCTATGGTTTATAAGTAGCATAGATACAAAGAAAAGATTATGGCTCTGTACCTAGAAACAATGATTTAAAGATAAGAGAAAAAAATACCATTATGTGATAACATGAATTTGCACAGCTTTCTATACCAATTTAGCTACTAGACTCCAGTCCAATGACGTCTGAGATTAAAACCTCCAAATGACGATTTTTGGATTATAATCCCATGATTATCACTTCTGGTTGGTGTTCAGAAGGTGATGACTAGAGATGAGCGAGCACTAAAATGCTCGGGTACTCGTTATTCGAGACGAACTTTTCCCGATGCTCGAGTGCTCGTCTCGAATAACGAGCCCCATTGAAGTCAATGGGAGACTCGAGCATTTTTCAAGGGGACCAAGGCTCTGCACAGGGAAGCTTGGCCAAACACCTGGGAACCTCAGAAAAGGATGGAAACACCACAGAAATGGACAGGAAACAGCAGGGGCAGCATGCATGGATGCCTCTGAGGCTGCTTAATCGCACCATTATGCCAAAATTATGGGCAACAGCATGGCCATGACAGAGTGACAGAATGAAGCTAGATAGCATCTAAAACATCCAATAATTGACCCTGACACTATAGGGGACGGCATGCAGAGGCAGCGGCAGCAGCGGCAGGCTAGTGAGTGGCATGGCGACATACCCTAAATGGACTCAGGCTTCAAACCAATGGGTGGCAGAGAGGAACCAAAGGAGGTGAGCAAGAAGCGCTCAAATAATCTCGGTACATGATAAAAGTTTGCCAGTATATTTTGTGGATTACACAGCAGGGTGGCGACAAAGTTAACATGGAAGCCATGAAAACAACCCAAAATTCTGCCTGACACAGCTCGTTTGATAAGGGGACCATGTATGGAGGCAGTGAACTAGTAGTAGATTAAAGGTGCTGCAGTTAAAACTATGTTAGTTGGATCTTGGCATGGAGCTGGCGCTCCGCTGCCAGGCGAGCTTTCGCCAATCCAAGCCCCTGTCTCTAGGCTACTCCCCAAACAGCACTTCTAAGAACCTTTTGTATAAGATCAAGTGTAGTAGCGTTCTTATAAGTTTGGGATATGGCGGGTGAGGGGAATGTAAACAGATGCGCAAGAAGCGCTGAAATAATATCGGTAAATGATAAAAGTTTGCCAGTATATTTTGTGGATTACACAGCAGGGTGGCGACAAAGTTAACAAGTTTGATGTGGAATGCCCTGTAATAGCTCTTGGGCGGTGTGCCTTTTATCGCCTAGGCTCAGCAGTTTGAGCACCGCCTGCTGTCGCTTAGCGATGGCACTGCTGCTGTGCCTAGAGCTACCGACTGATGGCGCCATGGCCACGGATGGTAATTCGGAGGAGGAGGGGTGGGAGGAGGAGGAGGTATACTAGGCCTTTGAGACCTGGACCGAGGTAGGCCCCGCAATCCTCTGCGTCGGCAGTATATGACCAGCCCCAGGGTCAGACTCGGTCCCAGCCTGCACCAAGTTAAGTGTAGTAGCGTTCTTATAAGTTTGGGATATGGCGGGTGAGGGGAATGTAAACAGATGCGCAAGAAGCGCATGATGCGCATGGAGCTGGCGCTCCGCTGCCAGGCGAGCTTTCGCCAATCCAAGCCCCTGTCTCTAGGCTACTCCCCAAACAGCACTTCTAAGAACCTTTTGTATAAGATCAAGTGTAGTAACGTTCTTATAAGTTTAGGATATGGCGGGTGAGGGGAATGTAAACAGATGCGCAAGAAGCGCTGAAATAATATTAGTAAATGATAAAAGTTTGCCAGTATATTTTGTGGATAACACAGCAGGGTGGCGACAAAGTTAACAACTTTGATGTGGAATCCATGAAAACAACCCAAATTTCTGCCTGACACACCTCGTTTGATAAGGGGACGATGTATGGAGGCAGCTATATGGACGACTTTTGGAGGTAGCAATGGAGACAACGTATGGAGGCTGCTATGGAGACAATTTAATTTGGATAGTGCCTGTATGTGGCAGTCCAAAAAAGTTTTCAAACCAGAGGAGCAGGTAGGTGGCCCTCCAGAAAAATGAAATAGATTGAGTGCCTGTATGTGGCAGTCCAAAAAAGTTTTCAAACCAGAGGAGCAGGTAGGTGGCCCTCCAGAAAAATTGAATAGATTGAGTGCCTGTATGTGGCACTCCCAAAAATTGTTTAAAACAGAGGACCGGGTAGGTGGCCCTCCAGAAAAATTAAATGCATAAAGTACTATAGCTAGAGCCAGTGGGCCCTGTCAAAAATAGCCAGTTTCCTCTGCTTTAGTGTACAAAGAGGAGGAGAAGGAGGAAAATGAGGAGGAGGAGGAGTGCATAAATTATTCAGGTTGAGCTTCCTTCACCTGGTGGAGATTGGAAATTATGAGAAATCCAGGCTTTATTCATCTTAATAAGCGTCAGCCTGTCAGCGCTGTCAGTCGACAGGCATGTACGCTTATCGGTGATGATGCCACCAGCTGCACTGAAAACCCGATCGGACAACACGCTAGCGGCAGGGCAGGCAAGAACCTCCAAGGCGTACAGCGCCAGTTTGTGCCACATGTCCAGCTTTGAAACCCAGTAGTTGTAGGGAGCTGTGTGATCATTTAGGACGATGGTATGGTCAGCAACGTACTCCCTCACCATCTTTCTGTAAAGATCAGCCCTACTCTGCCGAGACTGGGGACAGGTGACAGTGTCTTGCTGGGGTAACATAAAGCTGGCAAAAGCCTTGTAAAGCGTACCCTTGCCAGTGCTGGACAAGCTGCCAGCTCGCCTACTCTCCCTCGCTACTTGTCCCGCAGAACTACGCACTCTGCCGCTAGCGCTGTCAGAAGGGAAATAGTGTTTCAGCTTGTGCACCAGGGCCTGCTGGTATTCATGCATTCTCACACTCCTTTCCTCTCCAGGGATGAGAGTGGAAAGATTTTGCTTGTACCGTGGGTCCAGGAGAGTGAATACCCAGTAATCGGTGCTGGAATAAATTCTTTGAACGCCAGGGTCACGGGATAGGCAGCCTAGCATGAAATCTGCCATATGCGCCAGAGTACCAACGCGTAAGAATTCACTCCCCTCACTGGCCTGACTGTCCATTTCCTCCTCCTCCAACTCCTCCAACTCCTCTTCTTCTGCCCATACACGCTGAACAGTGAAGGACTCAACAATGGTCCCCTCTTGTGTCTCGCCATCATTCTCCTCATCTTCCTCCTCATCCTCCTCCACCTCCACCTCCTCCGATATGCGCTGAGAAACAGACCTAAGGGTGCTTTGGCTATCAACAAGGGGATCTTCTTCCCCCGTCTCTTGTGACGAGCGCAAAGCTTCCGACTTCATGCTGATCAGAGAGTTTTTCAACAGGCCAAGCAGCGGGATGGTGAGGCTGATGATGGCGGCATCGCCACTGACCATCTGTGTTGACTCCTCGAAGTTACTCAGCACCTGACAGATATCAGACATCCACGTCCACTCCTCATTGTAGACTTGAGGAAGCTGACTGACCTGACTACCAGTTCTGGTGGAAGTTGACATCTGGCAGTCTACAATCGCTCTGCGCTGCTGGTAAACTCTGGATAACATGGTTAATGTTGAATTCCACCTCGTGGGCACGTCGCACAACAGTCGGTGAGCGGGCAGTTGGAGGCGGCGCTGCGCTGCCCTGAGAGTGGCAGCATCTGTGCTGGACTTCCTGAAATGCGCACAGATGCGGCGCACCTTCGTGAGCAAATCAGACAGATTGGGGTATGTCTTGAGGAAACGCTGAACTATCAGATTTAACACATGGGCCAGGCATGGCACATGTGTCAGTCTGCCGAGTTGCAGAGCCGCCACCAGGTTACGGCCGTTGTCACACACAACCATGCCTGGCTTCAGGTTCAGCGGTGCCAGCCACAGATCAGTCTGCGCCGTGATGCCCTGTAATAGCTCTTGGGCGGTGTGCCTTTTATCGCCTAGGCTCAACAGTTTGAGCACCGCCTGCTGTCGCTTAGCGACGGCACTGCTGCTGTGCCTAGAGCTACCGACTGATGGCGGCATGCCTACGGATGGTAGTTCGGAGGAGGAGGTGGAGGAGGGGTGGGAGGAGGAGGAGGCATAGTAGGCCTGAAACACCTGGACCGAGGTAGGCCCCGCAATCCTCGGCGTCGGCAGTATATGACCAGCCGCAGGGTCAGACTCGGTCCCAGCCTCCACCAAGTTAACCCAATTGTCACGGGTGGTCCCGCGATCCCCGTCACGGATCGCGGGCTCACCCGTGCCGTCGGTCCCCCGCCAGCGCACCGCAAGCGCTACTCACGGGTCCCGGCTCCTACCCCTCCGGCGTCGGCTCCGTCCGCAGCTTCCTCGTCCCCTTCGGCTGTGCGCGCGCCCTGTGCAGCTAGGGCGCGCGCGCGGCAAGTTCTGTAAATTTAAAGGGCCAGCGCGCCACTAATTGGCGCTGGCCTTTTCCCTTTAATTATTTAACCCTGCCTCTTCCTGTTACCCTTGCCGGATCTTTGTGCCTTGCGCCCTAGAGAAAGCTGTATTCTGATGCCTTGTGCTGTTCTTGAGATTTCCTGTTGTGACCCCAGTTCCGTTTCTGACTACGCTCCTTTGCCGCCTGTCCTGACCTGTTGCTACGACTCTGACTACGAACCTGTGCTGCCCGTCCTGACCTCCTGCCTGACCCCGACTACGAGATTGCCTGCCGATTCTGTACCTCGACCTTGGCTGCCACTGCGGACAAGTCACGCCTGTGGAACGACCTGGTGGTACCACGCCGCAGCAAGTCCAACCCGCTTTGCGGCGGGCTCTGGTGAAAACCGGGTGCCACTTAGACTCCGGTCCCAGGTAGTGGCTTGTGCCATCGTCCGCAGTGGTTCAGAGGATCCACAACCTCTAAGCCTGACACCAATGTGCCGTCAGCGATATCTATATATCGCTGACGGCACATTGGTGTCAGGCTTAGAGGTTGTGGATCCTCTGAACCACTGTGGCCCTGCCCGGCAGCACTCGTCCACGTGTCCGTGGTCAGGTGGACCTTGTCAGAAACGGCGTTGGTCAGGGCACGGATGATGTTGTCTGACACGTGCTGGTGCAGGGCTGGGACGGCACATCGGGAAAAGTAGTGGCGGCTGGGGACCGAATACCGAGGGGCGGCCGCCGCCATGAGGTTGCTAAAGGCCTCGGTCTCTACTAGCCTATAGGGCAGCATCTCCAGGCTAAGCAATCTGGAGATGTGGACATTAAGGGCTTGGGCGTGCGGGTGGGTTGCACTATATTTCCATTTCCGCTCCAGCGTCTGGGGTATGGAGAGCTGAACGCTGGTGGATGCTGTGGATCGTGGAGGCAACGATGGGGTTTTTGTGCCAGGGTCCTGGGCAGGGGGCTGACTATCAGCTGAAACAGGGGAAGGAGCAGTGGTGTGCACGGCCGGAGGTGAACGGGCTTGGTGCCACTGAGTGGGGTGTTTAGCATTCATATGCCTGCGCATACTGGTGGTAGTTAAGCTAGTAGTGGTGGAACCCCTGCTGATCCTGGTTTGGCAAAGGTTGCACACCACAGTCCGTCGGTCATCCGGTGTTTCCTTAAAGAACCTCCAGACTTCTGAAAATCTAGCCCTCGCCGCGGGAGCCCTCGCCACGGGAGCTTCACTACGTGACACATTTGGCGCTGATGCACCTGCTCTGGCCCTGCCTCTCCGTCTGGCCCCACCACTGCCTCTTCCAACCTGTTCTGGTCGAGGACTCTCCTCCGTCTCAGAAGCACTGTGTTCACCCGGCCTCTCAACCCAGCTTGGGTCTGTCACCTCATCATCCTCCGATCCCTCAGTCTGCTCCCCCCTCGGACTTCCTGCCCTGACAACAACTTCACCACTGTCTGACAACCGTGTCTCCTCATCGTCGGACACCTCTTTACACACTTCTTCCACTACGTCAAGAAGGTCATCATCACCCACAGACTGCGACTGGTGGAAAACCTGGGCATCGGAAAATTGCTCAGCAGCAACCGGACAAGTGGTTTGTGACTGTGGGAAGGGTCCAGAAAACAGTTCCTCAGAGTATGCCAGTTCAAATGCCAAATTTTCCTGGGAGGGGGCAGACTGGGGGGGAGGAGGCTGAGGTGCAGGAGCTGGAGGAGTGCCGATTTCGGTGACATGGGTGGACTGCGTGGAAGACTGACTGGTGGACAAATTGCTCGAAGCATTGTCGGCAATCCACGACATCACCTGTTCGCACTGTTCTCGCCTCAACAGTGCTCTACCCAGTAACTTCAGACATGAACCTAAGGAGTGTAGCTCTGCGGCGTTCCCCTGCTCCCTCATCAGCAGGTGGTGTCTCACCCCGCCCAGGACCACGGCCTCTGACCCCTGCAGTAGTTGGACGCCCACGTCCCCGCCCTCGTCCTCTACCCCTAGCCCTCGGGTTAAACATTTTGAAAATGAAAGTTATAACTTTAATTTTTTTTTTACTTTTTTGTGTGTTTTTTTATGTTTTTTAGTTTTTTTTTGTGTTTTTTAGTTTTTAAAACCAAACAATGCTATCCTATTGCTATGGCTATTTTCTAGCCAAGTATGAAAGCACACTGCTATGCCAGATGAGATGACGCTGAGTTATGAAAAAATAAACGTAAAATAAAAAGAAACTGCCAGACTGTGCCTAATTGAAATCCAACCCCTAATATATTTTCCCACTTCGGTCTTTGCGATGGATATGTGCGTCACTAAGCGCTAAACACAGCGGTCGCAAGTCTCACTCCAAATTCCTCACAATTGGCTAGTAGATGCACTGCAGCAAGGACAGCCACCAGCAGATCAACCAGAAATAAAATATATATAACGCTATTGTAGGCGTAAGTAAGCCGTTTGGATTCTCCTTTGGCTATTTTCTAGCCAAGTATGAAAGCACACTGATGAGATGATGCTGAGTTATGAAAAAATAAACGTAAAATAAAAAGGAAATGGCAGACTGTGCCTAATTGAAATCCAACCCCTAATAAATTTTCCCACTTCGGTCTTTTCGATGGATATGTGCGTCACTAAGCGCTAAACACAGCGGTCGCAAGTCTCACTCCAAATTCCTGACAATTGGCTAGTATATGCACTGCAGCAAGGACAGCCACCAGCAGATCAACCAGAAATAAAATATATATAACGCTATTGTAGGCGTAAGTAAGCCGTTTGGATTCTCCTTTGGCTATTTTCTAGCCAAGTATGAAAGCACACTGATGAGATGACGCTGAGTTATGAAAAAATAAACGTAAAATAAAAAGAAACTGCCAGACTGTGCCTAATTGAAATCCAACCCCTAATAAATTTTCCCACTTCGGTCTTTGCGATGGATATGTGCGTCACTAAGCGCTAAACACAGCGGTCGCAAGTCTCACTCCAAATTCCTGACAATTGGCTAGTAGATGCACTGCAGCAAGGACAGCCACCAGCAGATCAACCAGAAATAAAATATATATAACGCTATTGTAGGCGTAAGTAAGCCGTTTGGATTCTCCTTTGGCTATTTTCTAGCCAAGTAGGAAAGCACACTGATGAGATGACGCTGAGTTATGAAAAAATAAACGTAAAATAAAAAGGAAATGGCAGACTGTGCCTAATTGAAATAATTGAAATCCAACCCCTAATAAATTTTCCCACTTCGGTCTTTGCGATGGATATGTGCGTCACTAAGCGCTAAACACAGCGGTCGCAAGTCTCACTCCAAATTCCTGACAATTGGCTAGTATATGCACTGCAGCAAGGACAGCCACCAGCAGATCAACCAGAAATAAAATATATATAACGCTATTGTAGGCGTAAGTAAGCCGTTTGGATTCTCCTTTGGCTATTTTCTAGCCAAGTATGAAAGCACACTGATGAGATGACGCTGAGTTATGAAAAAATAAACGTAAAATAAAAAGAAACTGCCAGACTGTGCCTAATTGAAATCCAACCCCTAATAAATTTTCCCACTTCGGTCTTTGCGATGGATATGTGCGTCACTAAGCGCTAAACACAGCGGTCGCAAGTCTCACTCCAAATTCCTGACAATTGGCTAGTAGATGCACTGCAGCAAGGACAGCCACCAGCAGATCAACCAGAAATAAAATATATATAACGCTATTGTAGGCGTAAGTAAGCCGTTTGGATTCTCCTTTGGCTATTTTCTAGCCAAGTATGAAAGCACACTGATGAGATGACGCTGAGTTATGAAAAAATAAACGTAAAATAAAAAGAAACTGCCAGACTGTGCCTAATTGAAATCCAACCCCTAATAAATTTTCCCACTTCGGTCTTTGCGATGGATATGTGCGTCACTAAGCGCTAAACACAGCGGTCGCAAGTCTCACTCCAAATTCCTCACAATTGGCTAGTAGATGCACTGCAGCAAGGACAGCCACCAGCAGATCAACCAGAAATAAAATATATATAACGCTATTGTAGGCGTAAGTAAGCCGTTTGGATTCTCCTTTGGCTATTTTCTAGCCAAGTATGAAAGCACACTGATGAGATGACGCTGAGTTATGAAAAAATAAACGTAAAATAAAAAGAAACTGCCAGACTGTGCCTAATTGAAATCCAACCCCTAATAAATTTTCCCACTTCGGTCTTTGCGATGGATATGTGCGTCACTAAGCGCTAAACACAGCGGTCGCAAGTCTCACTCCAAATTCCTGACAATTGGCTAGTATATGCACTGCAGCAAGGACAGCCACCAGCAGATCAACCAGAAATAAAATATATATAACGCTATTGTAGGCGTAAGTAAGCCGTTTGGATTCTCCTTTGGCTATTTTCTAGCCAAGTATGAAAGCACACTGATGAGATGACGCTGAGTTATGAAAAAAGAAACGTAAAATAAAAAGAAACTGCCAGACTGTGCCTAATTGAAATCAAACCCCTAATAAATTTTCCCACTTTGGTGTTTGAGGTGGATATGTGTGTCACTAAGAGCTAAACACAATGGTAGCAAGTCCCCCTGCAAATTCCTCACAATATGGTACTAGCTGCACTACTAGTGCCAGCAAGCCCAGCCACAAGCAAACAAAAAAAAAAAAAGTATAACGTTATTGTAGCCCTAAGAAGGGCTGTTGGGTTCCTGTTGAATCACTCCTGCCTAACACTATTCTAATAGAACACCCTAACGCTTTCCCTGACCAGCAGCAGCTCTCTCCCTAGCGGCATCCAGACACAGAATGATCCGAGCAGCGCGGGCAGCGGCTAGTCTATCCCAGGGTCACCTGATCTGGCCAGCCAACCACTGCTATCGACGTGTAAGGGTACCACGTCATGCTGGGTGGAGTGCAGAGTCTCCTGGCTTGTGATTGGCTCTGTTTCTAGCCGCCAAAAAGCAAAACGGCGGGAGCTGCCATTTTCTCGAGCGGGCGAAGTATTCGTCCGAGCAACGAGCAGTTTCGAGTACGCTAATGCTCGAACGAGCATCATGCTCGGACGAGTATGTTCGCTCATCTCTAGTGATGACCTCTGATGTGTGCATAATATAGAGAAAAAAGCAAGAGATGGAGATGGGAGATGGAACTAGCCAACACCTGGGACCGGAGTCTAAGTGGCACCTGGTTTTCACCAGAGCCCGCCGCAAAGCGAGTTGGACTTGCTGCGGCAGGGTACCACCAGGTCGTTCCACAGGTGCAACTAGCCGGTGGCAGCCGAGGTCCAGGTACCTTAGCAGAAGACAGTAGTCAGGTCCAGGCTCAGGGTCAGGGCAGGCTGCAGAGATGCAAGGTCAAGTCCAAATCCAGGGTCAGCAATGGGAGGTCCAGGCAGGTGGGAACGGGAACACAGGCACATGGAACACAGGACTCAGGAGTGGAGACACACAGGAACGCAGGAATACACAGGAACACAGGAATAATCACCAGGAAGCTTTCTCTTAGGCTGTGAGGCACAAAGATCCGGCAGGGGACACAGGAAGAGGCAGGATTCTTAAAGGCGAGGTGTTCAGCCAGTGCACCAATTAGCGGTGCGCTGGCCCTTTAAATTTCCGGCAGGAGCCCTAGGAGGCGGGGACGCGTGTGCAGGGCAGTCCAGGGAAGAGCAGGACTGGGAGAAGTGAGGTAACTGGCCCGGCTGCAGCGGGGGCACACGGAGGAGCACGGATGCGCCCACGATCCGAGACAGGGATCGCGGGAGCACCCGTGACAATTGCAATTAAAATATATATATACAGGCGGTCCCCTACTTAAGAACACTCGACTTACATACGACCCCTAGTTACAAACGGACCACTGGATATTGATAATTTATTGTACTTTAGTCCTAGACTACATTAAACAGCTATAACAGTTATCAGATGGGTCTGTAATAAAGCTTTATTGTTCATCTTGATTCTTATGACAGCCTAACATTTTTAAAATCCAATTGTCACAGAGACCAAAAAAAGTTCTGTCTGCGATTACAATGATAAAATATACAGTTCCGACTTACATACAAATTCAACTTAAGAACAAACCTACAGAACCTATCCTGTATGTAACCTGGGGACTGCCTGTATATATAAATTCCCTCTAACGCGTTTCGGGTCGGACGACCCTTTCTCAAAGACAGGAATAATGACAATGAAGAAATGTCAACACTTATAAAGGATCACATATGAGGCCAATGAGCTGAGACACCCTGATTTACATATAACAACAAAGAAAGGAGCACGGAGTCTCTTAAATATTAGAAAGCATAATGATGTAAGGGACATATTAACTTACAGGATGAGGAAACCCAGAATGTTTTGGCGCCATGTGCCAGTAAACACGCCGCGCCTGCGCTGTGAAGAGAGAAAAATTGCGAGCTCGGGATGCCGCGAGGCACGCCACGCCTGCGCAGTAGAGAACACCAAGCACGGACCAGGGAAGAAACTGCGCCTGCGCTCATAGGACAAATGAGCGTACAACTTTTTTACTAATAAATGAACTATTTATTTTAACAATTTTTCTTGAACTGGAGTTGAGTCAGTGCTTCACTGTCGTTGATACTCCTCTACCGGTGGTTAGCGTCCGTTGCATCTAGCCGACCCACTCTCAATGTTTGCATAATGACCCCAAGAGAAAGACTTGGGTGATGATCACAAATTATGTCTTTCCAAGTGATGATGACTCACAGAGGATATACTTTTCTTTTCTGGAGTCTATTGAAAAATTCTCCACAGTGAGTGCAGCTGATCTAGTCATGCAGTTATCATTGGGCGCAGATTCTTGGCATATTTTTCATTGTAGCAATAAATCTATTAGTGATGACCTGAGGGAGAGTCATCACCTGTAATGGTTGGTCGTGTGGATCACCTGACCGTACGGTTGTGTCAGCAGCAAGATAATAATTTTGTGCAGTGATTTGTTTTGTGACTTGTCTCTTCATCATCTGCTGCTCTGGGAATGTCTGGATTTTTTCCTTTCACAGACAGCAGTATCACTTATCCGAGGTCAGCTTGTTATTCATATGTAAACCTGCACAATTCAGTTTTACCCACCGCCGCATCAATTTACAGTAAATATCACATTCAGACATACACTGCTTTTCCATGACCTCTTTGATGACCCAATTAACGTGTCACTTTTGTTGAAAAACAGAAAATATCAAACTGCACTTGAGGCGGGAAATAAATAATAAAATGTTAGCAATGAATCAGTACAAATTGCATTTGTTATCGCTCTGTGGTAAAGGTGATGTTTGTGTGACCGCAGCAATCAGCAGTGACCACATACAGCTATAACAGTAGCTCTCAGACACAACACACATTCAAAGCTTTATTTATTGCGATTGATCTTATATAAGAATTCTCTCCCTGTACCATGAACTGATCTAACTGCCGAGCATGCGCGCACGTTGTATGAAATCAATGCACAAAACAATGGCCACCCTTATTTCTACTGTAATGAGTATTGATAAGTTACACCTGACAAGACTGTGGGAGGTGTTTACTGGGTAGACAAGAAAATACAAAGTGAGCACCAGTGAGACACAGGAGAGTAAGTGATAATGGATCAACTTGTAGCAACTTCATGATCATATTAAACGCTTAGTTATCTTGGTCTCACAAAAGAGTATCCGATTTTGTCTCTACACCAAAGGGCTTACGATAACCAGTGGTCTAGGTTGCTTAATCCTGGGAATTATTTGATGACAAAATTATTATAAAAAGGGAAAATAAATGAATGAAACTTTATCCCTGATCATGTCATTATGTCCAGTAGCAGAGAAGATCTGTGGGGGATGTGATCTATCTATGACTGCCTAAACATATGGGGCTCTTGTGATCTATGCAAACTCCTATGGAAGGGCTGCTGATGTGATATATGGGGGCATGTGAAGACAGGTTCTATATCCTTACTGTAAAGCTACTTGGTTTACAATTATTCTGTTCTATAACATGGTGTTGATGTTTGGACTTTCATTGTGACAGGATCCTTTTAAATGCTGCACATCCATAGTGGAACATTTTGTAATGTCCAGGAATTAGGCTATTACTTAATTAACTTGCCGTTCATGCAAGAAGACCCAGATGAGACTGATCACCCCACTGGTCCCAGCAACTCAGGTGGCTTCCTGTCCATACCATCTATGGAGGGGGATGGCGCAGCTGCATATAATTATAGGGGCTATATAGGGGCTAGATTTTATTAAACTAGGTGGCTGTATATGCAGTAATGTATATAATTTAATTGAAGAGCATGCATATGGGGGCCTTCGTAAGGTTTTATATTAATTATGGGGCTCTGTATCAGTGTGGTACATACAATAAGTTCTGGGTGCTGTATGTACAATAATTTATTTGGGGGAAACTTTATAAAGGATATTTTATGTGTGGAATAAATTGAGGAACATGATCCATTACTGTAAGTGACTGTGTGTTTTTAGGGGCGCAGTGTGGAGATTCTACAGAGACCAAGACATTTGGCGGTGAATTCAAAAGTGCTAAAACATTGCTGGGCAAAAAAAGCAATGAAGCAGATTGTAGCCTATAGGGTACTAGATGCCGTTAATATCTGTGTCACTGACTGACTACTAGTGTGTGAGGCAGCTCTCGGCATGTATAGTGTCAGTGATGGTGACAGTGTGTGAGAATGTTATCAATTGTTATTAATGTTGTCCATTTTTACATTTTTTTCTGCTCAAATTCCAAAAGATATAACTTTTTTATTTTTTATCTGACATGGGGATATAAGGGCTTGTTTTTGGGGAAGATTTGTATTTTCCAATGGGTTTATTTTTATGGTAAAATTAGAATGATGATTCAAATTAATTAACTCTTTCCTGCAACCGTACAGAATAAAACAGCTGTTTTGCTGCTAGTTTTTTAATTTAAACATTTACTCAGTTCACTGTACAGAATAATACAGGTTTTCTTATAATTTAGCACATAAAAACCTCCTTTTTATGGAAAACCGATTTATGTCACCATATTCTGAGAGCTATACAGCAACTTTTTTTATTCCTCAATCAAAACAGGGTTATTAGGGCTTGTTTATTGCAGGTAAAAGGTAGATTGGTACTATTATAAGGAACATCTGACTTTTTGCAATTGCAAATTTTAGTTAGTTTTTTATTTTTATTTTTTATACACCTGACAATATGGGTATGATAATGTAATAGATGCTTGGTACGGACACGATAACACCAATTTTCTGTATTTTTTATATAAGTGTATTTAGGGAAATGGGAGATTATTTGTTTTAAATTATTTTATTTAATTTTTTTTACTGCCCTAGGGGACTGGGGATACCTTGACCCTGTATACAATACATTGCAGTACTTCTGTACTGCAATGTATTGTGCCTGTCAGTGTTTACCGACATTTTGCCTATGTCTAAGTCTTGCACTGGATCTCATAGGCCACCGTACATGGCAGATACAGAGATCTTTGTCAGACCTCCGGCTGACATGGTAACCCACGGAACACAGCGATCGCGCTGCGGAGGGACGGGGGAGTGATAGAGCGAACCCTGTTCTGTCTCTCTCCTTCATACTCGATCGTTGCAGTTAAAGAGTTAAACTGCCCGGCACGGAACGATCACCATGTTGGGCAGATGCAGCTGGTCTCCTGCTGCGGATCACGCTGGCCAAAAAAAGACGATATTAATCGTCCTCATGCGGCAAAGGCCCGCTAGTGAGGACGATCTTCATCGTCCTCAAGCAGTTAAAGATTTCTCTGTAATGTTTCAGTTGTAGGTCACTTTGGTGGTGGTGGGGGGGGGGGGGGCTGGAGCATTTAAAGTTTCGCCTCAGGCAGCAAAAAGGCTAGAATCGGCCCTGGGTGTGTGTTCCAGGTTTACCACTAGCTTAAATTTACACATAGTTTCTTTTCAATTGTTTCCACAACAAAATCCCAATAGTACCGTATATACTCGAGTATAAGCCGACCCGAGTATAAGCCGAGGCCCCTAATTTTACCACAAAATACTGGGAAAACCTATTGACTCGAGTATAAGCCGAGGGTGGGAAATGCATTGGTCACAGCCTCCCCAGTATATAGCCAGCCAGCCCCTGCCCCAGTGTATATAGCCAGCTAGCCCCTGCCCCAGTGTATATAGCCAGCCAGCCCTGCCCCAGTGTATATAGCCTGCCAGCCCCTGCCCCAGTGTATATAGCCTGCCAGCTCCTGCCCCAGTGTATATAGCCTGCCAGCCCCTGCCCCAGTCTATATAGCCTGCCAGCCCCTGCCCCAGTGTATATAGCCTGCCAGACCCTGCCCCAGTGTATATAGCCTGCCAGACCCTGCCCCAGTGTATATAGCCTGCCAGACCCTGCCCCAGTGTATATAGCCTGCCAGACCCTGCCCCAGTGTATATAGCCTGCCAGACCCTGCCCCAGTGTATATAGCTTGCCAGACCCTGCACCCAGTGTATATAGCCTGCCGCCACTGCCGGACAGATCGCACAGAAGATATACAGGGGTCGCCAGAAAGGTGAGTTTAGATATATTTATTTTTTTGACTCGAGTATAAGCCGATTTTGGGTTTTTCAGCACATTTTTTGTGCTGAAAAACTAGGCTTATACTCGAGTATATAACGTAATATCAAAAATTATATTTCTCTTTGATTTCACTGGGAATCCACACTGTCTGTTCAAACAGATGGGGATTTTTTTCAAGCATCTTTGAAAAACGTTTATTTTGAGGTTTCAGTGAGGATTGGGAACTGCTGTATTTATACCAATTGGAGACTCAAATCCTCGTCAAAACATCTTCAGCATAACATCAAACACAATGGGGCACATTTACTTACCCGGTCCAGTCGCGATCCAGCGGCGGGTTCTCCGACGCTGATTCGGGTTCTGCCGGGATTCACTAAGGTCCGTGCGCCGATATTCACAAGGTGTCGCTGCTGCGCCTGGATATGCAGCATTCACAGCTTTTGCAAGACTGGCTGTAAAATATGGCAGCCATATTGTTTTTCAGTATGTTTCAAGATTAGAGTATTCTGTTCCTTTCTGTATTTTTATATTAAAGAGCTTCTCGCTAGAACTGTAGTTGCACCTTTCTTGGATGACAGGACACTACATTTAAAAAATGATGACCATTTTTGCAGATGTTCTTGTAGTCAGTTTTTGTTGCTAAAATATTGCTCTCAAATCCTCAGGTTCAGAGGTTAAACATCGGTTAATGAATGTGTCACTAGATACGTAGCCATGTGGGAAGTGCTAATCATGTCGCGGTCTGATGCCCTAACAAGTCCAAAGCAGATAAGAATCAGCAATTAGCAATTACCATATTATCAGAGGACAGGGGCTGTAAGGATTAACACACTAGTTATTGCACTCTAGTTGCAATATTATGTTCCTCCATCTACAGAGTTCAGCTCCAGAGATGTCAGTCTGTAAATCATAGTATCATAGCTTCATAGTTTATATGGTTGAAAAAAGAGACACTCGTCCATCAAGTTCAACCAAGGAAGGGAAGGGATTTCATGAGGAATGGATTTAGGGGAAAAAATTCTATATAACATAACCATCAATGTTATTTAGGTGTAAAAAAGCATCTAGACCCTTCTTGAAGCTCTCTGCTGTCCCTGCTTTGACCAGCACCTGAGGCAGGCTATTCCACAGATTGACCGTTCTCATAGTAAAAAAGCCCTGTCGTCCCCGGTGATTAAACCTTGATTTCTCCAAACGGAGACAGTGCCCCCTCGTCTTTTGATTTAATTTAATCTGAAACAACTTACCACCATATTTTTTTGTATGGACCATTCATATATTTACAAAAATTAATTATGTCCCCTCGTAGTTGTCTCTTTTCCAGACTAAATACATCAAGTTGTTTTAATCTTTCCTCATAACTAAGACCCTCCATTCCCCTTATCATTTTTGTGGTTTTATGTTGTACCCTCTCCAGATACAGGGCATCCTTTTTATGGAATGGTACTTAGAACTGGACGGCATATTTCAGGTGAGGCCGAACCAATGCTTGTACAGTGGTAATATTACATCCCTATCACGAGAGTCCATACCACTTTTGATACATGACAAGATCCTACTGGCTTTAAAGGCAGCTGACTGACATTGCATGCTGTTATTCAATTTGATGCATACAAGCTTTCCAGGTCAGAAAAAGGAAAACTGAAATAAGGTAGCTCCCTATAGATTAATGTTTCATATCACATGATATCTCATATCACGTCACATGACATAAGATAATGGCCCAATTAGTAATCTTCCAAAAGGAATAGATACCCAACTGTAGACAGCAATGTTTCTCAACATTACAGTATACAGAAATGGTTTAGCTAAGAGAAATGTATGGGCCTATATATAACACACCATATACACATATATATGTACACTCACCGGCCACTTTATTAGGTACACCTGTCCAACTGCTCATTAACACTTAATTTCTAATCAGCCAATCACATGGCGGCAACTCATGCATTTAGGCATGTAGACATGGTCAAGACAATCTCCTGCAGTTCAAACCGAGCATCAGTATGGGGAAGAAAGGTGATTTGAGTGCCTTTGAACGTGGCATGGTTGTTGGTGCCAGAAGGGCTGGTCTGAGTATTTCAGAAACTGCTGATCTACTGGGATTTTCACGCACAGCCATCTCTAGGGTTTACAGAGAATGGTCCGAAAAAGAAAAACATCCAGTGAGCGGCAGTTCTGTGGGCGGAAATGCTTTGTTGATGCCAGAGGTCAGAGGAGAATGGGCAGACTGGTTCGAGCTGATAGAAAGGCAACAGTGACTCAAATCGCCACCCGTTACAACCAAGGTAGGCAGAAGAACGCACAGTACGTCGAACTTTGAGGCAGATGGGCTACAACAGCAGAAGACCACACCAGGTGTCACTCCTTTCAGCTAAGAACAGGAAACTGAGGCTACAATTTGCACAAGCTCATCAAAATTGGACAGTAGAAGATTGGAAAAACGTTGCCTGGTCTGATGAGTCTCGATTTCTGCTGCGACATTCGGATGGTAGGGTCAGAATTTGGCGTCAACAACATGAAAGCATGGATCCATCCTGCCTTGTATCAACGGTTCAGGCTGGTGGTGGTGGTGTCATGGTGTGGGGAATATTTTCTTGGCACTCTTTGGGCCCCTTGGTAGCAATTGAGCATCGTTGCAACACCACAGCCTACCTGAGTATTGTTGCTGACCATGTCCATCCCTTTATGACCACAATGTACCCAACATCTGCTACTTTCAGCAGGATAATGTGCCATGTCATAAAGCTGGAATCATCTCAGACTGGTTTCTTGAATATGACAATGAGTTCACTGTACTCAAATGGCCTCCACAGTCACCAGATCTCAATCCAATAGAGCATCTTTGGGATGTGCTGGAACGGGAGATTCGCATCATGGATGTGCAGCTGACAAATCAGTGGCAACTGTGTGATGCCATCATGTCAATATGGACCAAAATCTCTGAGGAATGCTTCCAGCACCTTGTTGAATCTATGCCACGAAGAATTGAGGCAGTTCTGAAGGCAAAAGGGGGTCCAACCTGTTACTAGCATGGTGTACCTAATAAAGTAGCCGGTGAGTGTATACACACCTTATATATTACCTAGAAGCTGCACATGCCCTGCTGAGGCTTTTAATACTCTATACACCTGAAAGGATGCTCCATACAGGCAGTATCCCTTAAGAGTATAGTTTGTTCCCTAAAGATCAAATGCTCATTAGCAAGAAATGCAGTGGCCCCAAATTATATATACTGGGAGTACACTGTTAGTAATGTAATGTTTCTTCCAATGATTGGGGGATGATCGGAGTAAATGGAGGGGCCAGAAAATGGGAGGTGCCAGCAGTCGCCCACTGCCCCAGCACATAAAAAAATGAATTAACTACTCACCTTCTGGCGCTCCCTGAAACTCCTCTTCACCTTGGCATTCTTCTGCAGTAGCTTGGGAAAAGCCAGGTTCGCAAGCTCTGTCCACGCTACTGCTGAAGAATGCTAAGAAGAAGAGAAGCTGCTTTAAGTGATGGAAGGTGAGTAATGAGTTTATTTTTTTAATGTGCTTGGAGTAGTGTGCTGGGGACCACCTATATATTGGGGGGCAGTGTGCCGAGGATAACCTATATAATGGTATACTGGGGGGGCTGCTGGGGGCTATGTATATACTGGGGTGAGGGAAGTGTAGTGGGGACTACCTATATACTGGGGGGTCAGTGTGCAGGAGCTAACTATATACTGGGGGGCATGTGCTGGGCTACCTATATACTGGGGGTATGTGTTGGGCTATCTATATACTGGGGAGCAGTGTACTGGGCTATTTATATACTGGAAGCAGGCACCAGCGCTACCTATATACTGGGGAGCAGTGTGCTGGGGCAACCTATACTGCTCAAAGAAATAAAGGGAACACTTAAATGACACATATTAGATCTGAATGAATGAAATATTCTCATTGAATACTTTGCTCTGTACAAAGTTGAATTTGCTGACAACAAAATCACAAAAGAAAAATCACCAATGGAAATCAAATGTATTAACCAATGGAGGACTGGATTTGGAGTCAATATTAAAATGGAAAACCACACTGCAGGCTGATCCAACTTTGATGTAATATCCGCAAAACATAGGCCTGGAGTAAAGCATCCACCAACTCCTGGATAGTCTGTGGAGCCACTTGAAGTTGGTGCATAGAACAAGACATGATGTCCCAGATGTGCTCATTCGGATTCTGGTCTGGGGAACGAGAGGGTCAGTCCATAGCTTCAATGTCTTAATCTTGCAGGAACTGCTGACACACTCCAGCCACACAAGGTCTAGAATTGTCCTGCATTAGGAGGAACCCAGGGCCAACCGCACAAGCATATGGTCTCACAAGGGATCTGAGGATCTCATCTCGGTACCTAATGACAGTCAGGCTACCTCTGACAAGTACATGGAGTGCTGCCCCACACCATTACTGACCCACTTCCAAACTGGTCATGCAGGATACTGCCCTGTACAACAAAACTGCCCTGAATCACAATGTTGTCAATTTGGACGGCTGCCCAAATCCATCCACTGGTGAAGTGAGGGAGTGAGGAGTATAGGAGACTGACACAGGTATACATATGCTACAGCTGCCCCCTTCCCGGGGACTGACAACATGATGCTGGCAGGGAACCAGGTAATATGAATCAAACTTCTATAAACTTCTGAGATGATTCAGAAATTTGACAAAGGGAATATTCCTGTTTTTAACTCAGGTGCTTTATAGGGTGAATGAAGTGGCCAGGAGGAAAATTTATGCTAACATATTACTTTTCTATGTAGCAAAAATCCTAAATTGCCCTGGGAAGCCGTATCCACCTAGCAACATATACTGCATTGACTAATGAAGTGTGTCTACATAGGAGGATGCCAATAAACCTGATCTCTTTTCTGTGATCTCTTTGAGAAAATCAAATGAGTAAAAAGGTATTTGATCTTATTTTTTTACATAACCTACTGATTCTCACATTTGTCTGTGCTGACTTAAAGGCTTATGCATGGTATTTTAATCAAAGATGTGTTTAAAGCCCATTCACCTCTGCTATATTCTTAGTCTTAATGTTATTGTTATTCACATAATAGAGGAAAATATGATGCTATGTTGGAGTCTGTTGCTGGTAAGCCTATAAGCACTGATCACTGTCTAAGGCAATCCTACAGCTAGTTAATAGAGCAGCATGACCTTATGGTCATACTTCCACGGTTTAATAAATTATTGGGATAACTACTGTAACCCCTAACATTCCAGAATGCACATTTTATATCCTAAGCAACTATTAGGTGCTGCTAGGTCATCGGGTTCTCAGTGTAGTGACAGGTACAATACTTTACAAACCATGAAAGGATCACATGTTCAAGTTCCCTAGATGGAGATTAAAAAAAATATTCTTTATCAAATAATTTTATTTAAAAAAATCTGCTGAAACATTCTCTTTGCACCTCCTTCTGTGTTTTCTCAGTCTTGCGTACACAGATTCAAATATTTAATGTGGCAGTGGATTTCAAAAATGAAAAGAAAGATTTTAAAAAAATTGATGCATTTAAAAGTTACTGTAATACGTAATGAAAAATTTCTGAAAATCCTAAACATGTATGGAAGCCCCAGGAGTGCATGCACACAATTTGTATTACACATGGGCTGTTGTTGGGAAAATTTTCATAGTAATAAAGTGCAATTAAAGTCAACAGTTTTCTTAAACTCATGTTCCTTCCGAAAATTTTTCCAGTTTAAAAATTAACAGGAAAAAAGTCGCCACACATTATTTTAATGTCTAGTTTTTTATTCTCAATTTTAGATCAATGGAGAGTTTCAACTCAACAGTAAAATCTGCATGTCAGCAGTAAAATCTGCATGTAACACCTGCAGATTTTAAGTAGGTTTTAATGTGGTAATAGATATTCGTGCAGATACGGTGAAATAGAACCTGGTAGACTTGCATTTCGTGGGTCTAAGTGTGAGAAGCTATAAGAGCAGGAAAAGTATTGGGATTCCCAAGTCATAAAAGTCATGCCCAAATTGGGGTAAAAAAAATGGTTTGAGTGTCGTAAAATAAGCTACAGAGGAGCCAAGAGCAGAGGGCGCACGACAAGACTGAGTGATGGTTCCAAATGGGTTTTCTTTTTTATTATTAAAAGTAAAATAAGCTAGTTTGTGGCGCCAACACATAATAAATAAGGTGTACATTTTGCAGCGGGGAAAGAATTAATTTTACAAAGAATAGCTTTTTTTGGAGCTTCATTCTTCCTTAGCATCGAGGGAACCTTGCTGGAGTATTTTCTTGGGTTGATATGTACCCTTTCTCCTGGTTCACTCTGCGCTTGTACTGTAGGTGTGAAAGTCTGGCAGGGTAATGGAAAGTTTAGGCTTCCAGTCCCTGACTTCACATGAGGTCTTGTAGAAGAGCGCAGATAAAAAACTACCATGGGCTGTTCTACAGATGAATCAGAACAGTAACAAGATACAGGAGAGAATGGAGTAGTTTACAGTATTTGGTTTTGGATAAAGAAGTCTCAATGTCTGTAATCTTTGGGAATCGCGGCCAAGTTCATTCTCTTTGGACAACCCCCAGCGGGGATCGCGCAGGACTGGGTAAGTAAATGTGGCCCATTGTGTTCAGGAAAACGGACGTTCAGGAAAAAGAAAAGGAGACGCTCTGCAAGCTCTTTTATTGCATATTAAAAGTGCTTTTTTGATATCTTCGACAAGAATTCCACATCTTAAAATTGAGGTAGCAGCTTGGCACCTTCTATTTTATACTTGCTGGGTTTGACTTGCCTAAAAGCCGTTGCAACCTAATAACACATTTGTGAGTATTTTTATTAAAAAACTTTTTTCTATAGAAAAAATGTTGCAGGAGTTGTGGCACTTCCATAAAACATCACTATTTTCATAATAGTCTAATAAGCTGTAGAGACGTCATGGGGACAACTGGTCTGGACTTACACGTTTCGACCCGGCTGGTTCTTATTCATGATCAGCAGTCTTCTACTGGAATACTCTGCTCCACTGTGAGCCATATAGCTCTATATTGTTGCCTTTTATAGGAAGGGGCTGATCAGTATGACGACGCTGTGTTGTTCAAACTGTGGGGGGCGGGTAATTCCAGGGATATTAGCACAATCCATTACTGCGCTTCATGCAGATTAATTAGCAGATCTCTCGATGTTGTGTGAAAATATTTCCCCAGGAATGTAATTAAATACAATTTTCTAATGACAAGAAGTGAAGAACCCGTAGTCTCATCCCGCACATCATTTACCTCCATCTTCAGATATGGCATCTGCTCATGACAGTCCAGATTTCAGCATCCCCTCATTACTGCATACAAAACTCTAAATTGATCAGAAAGGCTGGAATACAGCGCCATGGTAGCTTCTATTCATATCATTAATACACATGTCCATGGAGTCTATACATGTCCATGGAGTTTATTATTGGAGCTCATTATTGGACTTGGAAGATACACGCAAAGTATTGTAGTTGCAACCCAAAAGAAATATGGAGATTTGTAGAAACTGTCCCATTGGCTAAAGATTTCTCAACTAAATATACTACTTTCACTACTTATCACTTACCTCCCAACTTTTGGTGGAGAGAAAGAGGGACAAAATTAGCAATTCACATAGCACATAAAAATTGTGCCATATACCAGGCCCACCTATTACACTATTAACCTTAAAGAGGACCTGTCAACCAAAATAATCCGCCTAGGAGCACATACTAAGCAAGTAAGCAGCTCCCTAGCCCTACCCCAGCAGTAGCAAAGTTAAGTCGTTAGCTTTCTGATACTGGGACAGATATCTCCGCACTGTGGGGGTTAAAAAGAAAATTCAAAATGTTCCTGAATCTGTTTTGCAGTGCCTACAGAATGCTAATCTCCATATATGTGATGTGGTAAAAGGTCCTCTTTAAGACTATGTGCCATTCCCTTCTTGCAACAATATGAATTATTGCCTTTGAAAAAGTTGTTTTAATACATAAAGAAGTTAAATGTAAGAAAGTTTTCAATGCCATCTGTTTGCTGTGCCTCTTCGCTAAAATGGTGTCTATACTGTATATCCTGGATATGAGTAGTAGTACTATACTATGTATTTATATAAAGGCTAGGAATAGTAGTACTATGATGTCCCTATATACATATGGGATCAGAGCAGTAGTACTGTGATGTGCCTATACATATATTATGAGTAGTAGTAGCCTGATGTGCCCTTATATCATAGGACTAACAGTAATATGCTATGAGTTTATATACAGAATAGGAGTAGTAGTACTGTGATGTGCCCATATACACAATATACAGGCAGTCCCCGGGTTACATACAAGATAGGGTCTGTAGGTTTGTTCTTAAGTTGAATTTGTATGTAAGTCGGAGCTGTATACTTTATCATTGTAACCCCCAGCCAAATTTTTTTGGTCTCTGTGACAATTGGATTTTAAAAATGTTGGATTGTCATTAGAACCAGGATTAACAATACAGCTTCATTACAGAAAGCTGTGATAACTGTTATAGCTGTTTATTGTAGCCTAAGGCTAAAGTACAGTAAATTGCCAACATCCAGAGGTCCGTTTGTAACTAGGGGTCGTATGTAAGTCAGGTGTTCTTAAGTAGGGGACCGCCTTTAGTAGTAGTACTGTGCAGCGCCCATGTTTACAGTATAGGAGAATTAGTACTGTACAACATGTAGAATAAATGTATTAGTGATGTGCTGTGTCCAAAGTAGGAAAAGAGTTACAAAGAAGACAATGGGGCACATTTACTTACCCGGTCCAGTCGCGATCCAGCGGCGGGTTCTCCGACGCTGATTCGGGTTCTGCCGGGATTCACTAAGGTCCGTGCGCCGATATTCACCAGGTGTCGCTGCTGCGCCGAGGTCCGCCGAAGTTCACCTGCTTTTTTCTGGTGTATGTGAGTGCTTGATCTTGCGACACAAATGGCTTTTTAAATTCTGCGGTTTTTCCGAATCCTTCGGGTTGTCCGGTGGCCACTCCCCCCGATTTCTGTCGCGCGAAAGTCGGCGCGATTGCGCCAAAAATCGATCGCGTGCGCCACAATCCCGTGAAATACAGCGCAAAGCGGAAATATTCGGGAAAAACCAGACGGATTCGCGGCTGCGGACCCTTAGTAAATGTGCCCCACTGTGCGGACAAAAAAAAAGGCCTTGGGAGGACTGTTGAAGGTCCTGGAAGATAATACATGTGTGTCAGGTGCCACAAACATGTATTACCATAGAGATTAGAGCAGAGCTCCACTGGTAAATGTACACAACTCTATGTCTTAGTAGGCAGTGTCGGACTGGTATACCTTGGGCCCACCAGAGAAAATTTTTTTGGGGGCCCACTCTTCATTTAAAGAGAAGGAATACCAGTCTACTCCTAATTGAAGTGTAAAACAACACGGTGGTATTCAACACGTTTGAGTAAATTTGTTAGAAGTATCTAACATTAGATATTGCAAGACAGACAGATTCATTACAGTTTCTTATGCTGGATGATAAATCTGGTGTATTAAAAATATGTCTAATTGTACTTTGTACCTCCTAATGGTGGGTTCAGATCATACCAGAAAATATGCCACATTATGGCACACTGTGACACAACTAAAGCAATGCCCCTTTCGTTATAAAAACTATACTGCCAAGCTCTGTACGTAACTGCAGTACCCCAGACCAGCCCAGTATAGAAATACAGCAACAAAATAAGCTTCATACAAACACTTTACAGCATAAATATGCTGTCAGAAAATAAAAACTTAGCAGGAGCAACACAGATAAATACTGGGGGTCATTTACTAAGGGCCCAATTCCCGTTTTCCCGACGTTTTACCCGAATATTTCCGATTTGCGCAGATTTCCCCTGAATTGCCCCGGGATTTTGGCACACGCGATCGGATTGTGGCGCATCGGCACTGGCATGCACGCGACGGAAATCAAACGAAAACCCGACGGATTCGGAAAAACCGCCGCATTTAAAACAAAAAATCTGTTGCGGAGCTTGCACTTACCTTCACTCAGCCCGAGCCTGTGAACTCCAACGCGTTCCGATGCTTTTCAGCGCAGCTGAACTACCTTAATAAATCCCGGCCGGACCAAAATCCAGCGCAGAGAACGCACCGCTGGATCGCGAATGGACCGGGTAAGTAAATCTGCCCCACTGTGTTCAGTAAATACTTGTTCTTTCCATGAAGTAACAATTATAATGCACATTTCATTCTAGTTCTCAAATGTGCTTTTATTATTCCTCTGGGTGTTACAATTTCTCAAATCAGCAGACTGAGCTAGATAGACCCTGGGAATACAACCTTTTGTAAGGCTGTATACTGTAGATGTACTTCCATGTATGGCTGTGTATTGTGGCTGTAGCTCCATGTATGGCTGTGTACTGTGTCTGTAGCTCCATGTATGGCTGTGTACTGTGTCTGTAGCTCCATGTATGGCTGTACTGCAGCTGTAGCTCCATGTATGGCTGTGTACTGCGGCTGTAGCTCCATGTATGGCTGTGTACTGCGGCTGTAGCTCCATGTATGGCTGTGTACTGCGGCTGTAGCTCCATGTATGGCTGTGTACTGCGGTTGTAGCTCCATGTATGGCTGTGTACTGTGGTTGTAGCTCCATGTATGGCTGTGTACTGCGGCTGTAGCTCCATGTATGGCTGTGTACTGCGGCTGTAGCTCCATGTATGGCTGTGTACTGTGACTGTAGCTCCATGTATGACTGTGTACTGCGGCTGTAGCTCCATGTATGGCTGTGTACTGCGGCTGTAGCTCCATGTATGGCTGTGTACTGCGGCTGTAGCTCCATGTATGGCTGTGTACTGCGGCTGTAGCTCCATGTATGGCTGTGTACTGCGGCTGTAGCTCCATGTATGGCTGTGTATTGTGGCTGTAGCTCTATGTATGGCTGTGTACTGCGGCTGTATCTTCATCTATGGCTATGTACTGTGACTGTAGCTCCATGTATGGCTGTGTACTATGGCTGTAGCTCCATGTAGGGCTGTGTACTGTGGCTGTAGCTCCAAGTATGGCTGTGTACAGTGGCTGTAGCTCCATGTATGGCTGTGTACTGCGGCTGTAGCTCCATGTATGGCTGTGTACTGCGGCTGTAGTTTCATGTATGGCTGTGTATTGTGGCTGTAATTCCATGTATGACTGTGTCCTGTGGCTGTAGCTCCATGTATGTCTGTGTACTGTGGCTGTAGCTCCATGTATGGCTGTGTACTGCGGCTGTAGCTCCATGTATGGCTGTGTACTATGGCTGTAGCCCCATGTATGGCTGTGTATTGTAGCTGTAGTTCCATGTATGACTGTGTCCTGCGGCTGTAGCTCCATGTATGGCTGTGTAATGCAGCTGTAGCTCCATGTATGGCTGTGTACTGCTCATGTAGCTCCATGTATGGCTGTGTTCTGTGGCTGTAGCTCCATGTATGGCTGTGTATTGCGGCTGTAGCTCCATGTATGGCTGTGTATTGCAGCTGTAGCTCCATGTATGGCTGTGTACTGCTCATGTGGCTCCATGTATGGCTGTGTATTGTGGCTGTAGTTCCATGTATGGCTGTGTACTTGTGCTATAAGTCCATGTATGGCTGTGTACTGCTGCTGTAGCTTCATGTTTGGCTGTGTACTGCTGCTGTAGATTCATGTTTGGCTGTCTACTGCCACTGTAGCTCCATGTATTATGTACTGCGGCTGTAGCTCTTTATGTAACAGTCTTATTTTCTCCTCATAGGAGAAAACAACAGTCACAGCACAGGGGATATGTTGCAGCATTGTGAGTTTAGGAGAAATACCAGCATTTACTCTAAATTTGTCGACTTACAGACACGGTTTGATATGTGGAGTCTCTCATCTTCCAGGATCTAGTCTGCCATGTTAACTTATTGAAGCCGCCAGGACTTGTCTCTGCAGATTTAGCAATACAAAAATTTTAGGTTCCATACTTCATAAACAGTAGTCAATATAGTAACAGTGTCCCACAGTAAGCAATTTTACAATGATGACCCCATATAACCAGCATCATAATTGTGCAGGCCAACAAGTGTAGTACCAGTGTCCCCACAGTAGCCAAAACTATAACAGCTTACCCACTGTAGCAAGTATAGTTACAGAGCTGTAGCCAACATAGTCACAGTCATTAGTTAGTCAAGGGGCTCCACAAAAGCTGTTATTGCACAGGGCCTCGAAAGCAAGGCCCAGTACAGTCACAAGATACCCTAGAAGCCAACATAGTCACAGGGCCCCCCAGCAGCCAGTACAGACAACCCCCAACATACTGTATAGTCACAGCTCTTCAGCAACCAGTACAATCATAGGGCTCCCCAGCAACCAGTATAGTCACAGGGCCCCCCATCATCCCAGGATCCATTATATAGTCACAGGTACCCCCCAGTAGCCAGTATAGTCACCGCCCACCCCCCAGTAGCCAGCATAGTCACCACCGATCCCCCAGTAGCCACAGTAAACGGTAAAGTTACAGCCCACATCCCCAGTATAGTCACAGCCCCCAAATAACATGTTTATTCACAGCCCCCCAGTATAGTCACAGCCCTCCAAGAAGCCAGAATAGTTACCGCCACCAAGTAGCCAGATTAGTCACAGCCCAGAAAGTTGCCAGTATAGTTACAGTCCTCCTACTACCCAGTATAGTGATGCGGACCCACCATTAGCCTGCATAGTCAAAGGGCCCCCACCATTAGCCAGTATAGTCACAAGGCACCCACCATTAGCCAGTTTAGTTAAAGGGCCCCCTACCATTAGCCAGCATAGTCACAGGGTCCCCCACTATTAGCCAGAATAGTCACAGGGCCGACACCATTAGTCAGTATAGTCACAGGGCCCCCACCATTAGCCAGTATAGTCAAAGGGCCCCCCACTATTAGCCAGAATAGTCACAGGGCCCCCACCATTAGCCAGAATAGTCACAGGACCCCCACCATTAGCCAGTATCGTCACAAGGCCCCCACCATTAGCCAGTTTAGTCAAAGAGCCCCCTACCATTAGCCAGCATAGTCACAGGGTCCCCCACTATTAGCCAGAATAGTCACATGGCCCCCCACCATTAGCCAGTATAGTCAAAGGGCCCCCCACCATTAGTCAGTATAGTCACAGGGCCCCCACTATTAGTCAGTATAGTCACAAGGCCTCCACCATTAGCCAGCATAGTCACAGGGCCCCCCATTAGCCAGCATAGTCACATGGCCCCCACCTTTAGCCAGTTTAGTCACAGTGCCCCCACCATAAGCCAATATAGTCACAAGTCCCCCATAATTAGCCAGTATAGTCACAGGGCCACCACCCCCTGAGCACCCAGTATAGTGTTAGAAACCCTCCAACTCATAGGGCCTCACCCCCCTTCCTTCAGTCCAAAGGTCCCCTCTCCCCTAACACCCCCCCCCCCCCCCCCCAGCAGCTCAGTGTGGTGCCAGTCCATAAAAATAAAACATTATACTTACAAACGTTCCAGCCAATGTGTGCAGGCAAACTAATGAAGCACCTCATAGGACACTGGCGCGAGTGCGATGACCACATGCGTGACATCCGACCAAAGAGATCAGCCTGGTACAGGCGATTATGAGTTCCGGCAGGGGAGGAAACAGCGTCCGCGGTGGAACTCTGTCATCACGTCCGCAGCGACACTGCCCGCTGGACCTCAGCGATCACGTCCGCACCGGCACTCCTCGCCGGACCTTAGCGATCGCGTCCGCATTAGCACTCCACAACAGACTTCAGCGATCTCGTTGGCGCTGGAACTCCGTGGCAGACACATGACCGGCGAGCATCGGGGCCCACCAGAGGATTCTCCGATCCTCCGGCGGGCCAGTCCGATGCTGGTCCTAGGGACACAAAGTTGAAAGGTCCTCAGTGGGCCCCTTTTGTCCTGGAGCCCAGATCCACTGCCCCCTTTGTCTCCATGGTAGCTATGCCTCTGGACGCATATATTATACACCCTTTTCATTTAATTACTTCTTTTTGTGGCCCCACACATTTATATTGCCCTAGCTTTCTGTACTTCTACCCCTTTCCCCTTGATATTGTGGCCTCCTGTCCTCCATACTCCTCAAATTGTGGGCTTCTGTCCTCCATCCCCCTCATATTGTGACCTCCTGTCCTTCATCTTTCTCATATTGTGGCATCCTGCCCTCCATCCCCCTCATATTACAGCCCCTGTCCCACATCCCCCTAACATTATGTGGCCTCTTGTCCTCCTTCCTTTTTATATTGTGGCCTCAATATAGAAAGCAAAAAGTATACGTATAAGGTAACGAAAAAGGACAAGCAAATCTGAAATGCAGCTAGCAGATGTGGTTGTGTTGGTTATATTGTTAGGCTCTATTCATACCTGACATCTGTTGATTCTTTTAATTTATTTACAAGATTACAGGAAACACTACTTGTATGACTACAGTATAGCGGAGATGGCTTTACACAGAGAAGGTCCACAGCTCCCTCCTCTCAGCTTTTTTCAGTCTTCACTTACTTCTCCATAGATCTTTTATGCAGCTGCTGCAGGCAGTAAATCCGTCCATCCCTGACCTCGCTGCTTATTGATCCCTCTGGCTGTTTATTTACCCCTGACTTCCCAGCACAAACAATTAATCCCTTATTATGAGCCGTCTGAACCCACATGCCATGAAGAGAAGCAATAGTCTGCATTAAGCTTCACAGACCTCTATGTTATTACACAGCCACCTGCCCAACCACTCTCCAGCCTGCCGCCACAGGAATAATAGCAGTGCAGTGATAACCTTATAGCAGGATTTATCTGTCATAACCACCAGAACCAAACCTCCAGGAATTGGGGAGAGGAGATCATGAACTAAATTCCTCAGTGGCACTGGAGCTCATGGACAGGGCACTGGATTGGAACCAGAGGTTCTGGAGAAATCAGGATGAGGCGAGAAGGTCATAGATGAAAACAGGACTTAGAGAAGTGGTAGTAAAAAAGGCTTGGTACTGGGAGAGGAAGTTGCCACTTAACCCTTAGGGTGCGGTCACACATGGAGTTTGCAGTGCATTTTTAAACATATAGGGGGACATTAATCATAGTGGGTGTCAGGTTCACCTATTTTTGTGCTATTTTTGGTTTGTTCTTTTTTTGGGCTTGTGATTTATGATGGATCTAGTTCTGCCTTAGTAAATTTTGCGCCTAATTTTTACCCTACAAAGTAAATCTCATTTGAGACTAATAATGGGACAAGATTCAAAAAAGGTGACAGAACGTTCAGGGCTTCATTTTTGCACAAACAAGTATCAGCTTGTACAATGTCCGGACTACATTGTGATGCAAATGCAGGCACTATAAGTTACAGATATGTCGAAAAAAAAAAAATTCTTGCTCAAATGAGTATTTGCCTTTTTTATTATAATGTATAGGAAATGGAGTCTGATAATATTTTCAGATCTGTACAATACTCACAGAGATGATCCTATAGAAGATGATGAAGTCGTTACTTGAGAAATTTTACATTTTAAAACTTCTCCGAAGTATTTTCCATGTTGCATAGAGGTAATTTTTCATTTGGCAAAGGAAAACCTTTGTTTTTAGTAATGAAAAGGGAAGTTTTTTTGAAGTGCACCTGTTCAGAGTAGGTGCATTTTTGCGACTTTTTAGGCGCAAATTAGTGATAGATGCCGTGCAAAAGTGCCGAACTTTGATGTCTGCCTGAAAATAGTGCAAAAATGTGCCAAATTAAATAACTGCGCTGTGTTTTTGCGCAAAAAAAGTCACAAACTGTCTAACAAACTATGATCAATGTCCCCCATAGTAGAAACACATGCATTTCAAAATCTATCGTTTTATTTGCATTGCTCACAGAGATATAACACTTTTACTTTTTTTTACTTTATGGAACATTGCGTGGGTTTAATAATGATTTCATTTTATTTTATGGGTCGTTACGGATACGGCAATACCATATAAGTAGGGTTTGTGTGGTTATTTGCATTTTTTTAATGTTACGTGTGAAATTTTTATTGATTCTCTTTTAAACTTTCCTTTTACTTTTTTCTATGCTACATTAACAAGCAATCATCGGATGGATTTCAGAGTATAATCACTGTCAGCTTAGGAAAAACGCATAGGCTGATACATTGGCCCAGATTTATCAATAGTGATACAAACTTCACTAAGTGCAGAGTGCGCCAGATTATTAAATACTGCCGCACGGTATTCAATAATCTGGTGCCCCCTGCACTCACTGATCGGGCTAGAACTAAGTTTTTTTGGTTCACTCAGTTTAGTAAACATACGCCACATTCCTGTCGTGTCGCTGTGTATTGGCATGGACACAGTGCAGTCGTGACAAAAAACTGGCACAAACACTAAATAAATACATGTGCAAGCAGTTTGCGTGTTCTTTCTAGTGGAAAGTCAGACAGAAAACTGGCACAGCCATTTTAATAAATCTGGGCCAGTGAATGTACAATTCTCCCTGTGACAGAATCCCGTTAAGCAATTTAAATGCTGCGGTTGCGCTGCTCGCTTAGGGGCTAATACTGTTTATACCCTCCACATTGATTATACGGTGCCCCAGCATATATCTAAATAATACACCCTGAAAAAAATGTTAAATGGACCAGAGTGAGAAACCAAGAGGAAACAAGAGATTGTAATGAAGTATAGCGCTTTTATGGATATTATTTATTTCTAAATCGTCCCCCATGACGGTCACCTGGAGGACGCCCTTTCAACCTCTGTAGGGACAGGAAGCAGAAGAGAGGTTAAAAGTACCCTCCAACCATCCTCCCGCTGGTTGCCTGGGTGAATGGAATCCTCCTGGAACAGCTAAAGGTCTGAGACGTGATCCTCCCGCGGTCCTTGGGCTAAAGGAGATTGTGGCGCAACATGCCCACCATTCTTTGCCACCATCACTGAAGTCTGAGGAACACTTCCGGATAAGAAGAACTTATCTTGTGTGAATCGAAGGATACGGAGAAAATCTCAATCATCAAACATTTTAGGAAAAGACTCCTCTTCAATGCGGAAGAATCTAAACTTTGGGATTTCTGCCCCAAAGTAGACATCCAAGTAACTAAGGTTGTTAAAAACCGATTTTGAAGATGTGACACAACTCTGCGATACAATGGACAGAAAATCGGAGACCTTATTGAAAAGAGCCTGGTCCTAAAACTATACAAGGAAGCTCCAAAAGTGAATCCTAATTGCTTGCAACAAAAGACCAACCAGGCTGGGAAAGAGGATTGTAATACCACAAAGTATAAAAGAAAATCTACTGTGGTGATGCCAATTTAAAGAATCAGTTCTATTGGCATATCCGTCCAAAGATCAAGTTGGGGGTGAACATTTCTTAAACCAGTCTATACAGCATCTTTGTATGGAGTTAATCAAGAAGAAATTATCAAATCACAGGGCGCTTCAAGCACTATGGGAAACGCTAGAAAAAAAATTGGAATTCGCTAAAAAAAAACAGCACATCCACATACTATCTGACAACACGACAACAGTTTCATACCTAAAGAAACAGGGTGGAACCAGGTCCGGTTCTCTCCTGTCCCTCTCTCACAGGATATTTACTTTGGTCATAACACAACATCCTATCAGCCACCTATCTCCAGGGTAAAAGAAATACAATGGCAGACTTCCTGAGCAGAAAGACATTCGAGACAAACGGCTGGTGCCTGAAAGAGGAAATATTCCATCACCTAACAACCCTGTGGGGAACTTCACAAGTGGACTTATTTGCGTCACGGAAAAACGCCAAATGCCCACATTTCTTTTCAATAGACGCCTGGGAACCAAAGGAAATCCTGGACGCTTTCTGTCAAGAATGGAACATGTAGCTAGCGTACTCCTTCCCTCCGATTCCCCTTATTCTAAAGGTTCTTTAGAAAATACGCCAAGACGTATCCAAAGTCCTCCTCATTGGTCCATTCTGGCCCAAAGGGAGCTGGTTCCCTCTTCTGGATAAGATGGCAACTCAGGATCATATCACCCTTCCATCAGAACCGGACCTACTATTCCGTGGACCAATATTCCACCCCAATCCGGAGAAACTATAGCTTGCAGCATGGACGCTAAGGGGGAGTTCCTGAGGTCCAAAGGCCTATCAACTAAGGTAATAGATACACTAAAAGCAAGTAGGAAGCCTGTCACTTTCCAATTTATTTTAAAATATGGAAAAAATTTGTAACTTTCTGGAAAGAGAAACCACCTAGTCAGGATAACCCACATATCTTACAGGTCTTACACCTGAGTGAAGTTGGCCCCCCCACCTTGTTCAAATCAAACAAAATAGGTGTCAAACGTTTGTGCTACGTTTGTGCTGGTTTGTGCAGCAGAAATTTTTGTTTGTGCCGCCATCGTTTTCGAGATTTTAATGAAAGTTTCCAGAGGTCATCAGAGGTCAACCAGCCCCCCCACATTGCCCAAATCAAACAAAACTGGTGCCGAACAATTCTGCTACGTTTGTGCTGGTTTGTGCTGCGCAAATTTTTATTTGTGCCGCTTTTGTTTTGAATATATGAACAAAAATTTAAAGTTCAAAAGTTCAAGCAGCCCCCCCACATTAACCGAATCAAACAAAACTGGTGTCAAATGTTAGTGCTACGTTTGTGCTGGTTTGTGCAGCAAAAATTTTTGTTTGTGCCGCTATAATTTTTAAGGTATGTTCAGGTGTTTGAAGTGTTTAGGATGAACTGGTAAAAAACAAACCTAGTGACACTTCCCTGGTTTGATCACCAGGGGGAGCTGGCAAACACATTGTACTTTGGAAGAAATGAACTCTGATGACCTTTGCAAAAAAGTATGAATATATTAAAAATGATAGCGGCACAAACGAAAATTTTTGCTGCACAAACCAGCACAAACGTAGCACTAACGTTTGACACCCGTTTTGTTTGATTCGGTTAATGTGGGGGGGCTGCTTGAACTTTTGAACTTTCATTTTTTGTTCATATATTCAAAACAAAAGCAGCACAAACAAAAATTTGCGCAGTACAAACCAGCACAAACATAGCAGAATTGTTCGGCACCAGTTTTGTTTGATTTGGGCAATGTGGGGGGGCTGGTTGACCTCTGATGACCTCTGGAAACTTTCATTAAAATCTTAAAAACGATAGTGGCACAAACGAAAATTTCTGCTGCACAAACCAGCACAAACGTAGCACAAACGTTTGACACCAATTTTGTTTGATTTGAACAAGGTGGGGGGGCCAACTTCACTCAGGTCTTACAGGTTCTGGATTTCCTGCAATCCATATTGTACATGGGTCTTTTTACAAGCACGTTGAGAGTGCAAGTCTCTGGGCACCTTCTTTGACCGTCCCTTGCTCGATTATAGGTTGGTGAAAAGACTTATCACGGCGGCAGCCAGACTCAGACCCCAGATTCTGAAACATTCTCCTTCTTGGGATCTCTCCTTGGTTCTAAACGCTCTAACCAGAGAACCTTGTGAACCAATATTGGAGACTAGTCTAAGGTACGTAACCCTTAACCTCTTAACGCCAAAGCCACTTTTCACCTTTCTTGACACGGCCCATTTTTTTCAAATCTGCCCTGTGTCACTATAAGTGGTTATAACTTTGAAACGCTATTTATGGGAAAATCAGATATTTGGTGAAAATTTTTTCAAAATTCAAAATGTTCTACTTTTTCCACACATGAGTCATAACACCAAAAAACGTAATAACTAACATTCACGGAATGTCTACTTTATGCCTCCGTGATTTTTTATGCATACTCTTATTTTTGTAGGATGTTATGGGGCTTTGTACGTTAGGTGCAATTTTTCACATTTTCATAAAAAAAAACAAAATCCTGCTATTGAGGGACCTGCTCAGGTTTGAAGTCACTTTGAAAGGCCTAAATAAAAGTAAAACCCCATAATTTACTCCATTATAGAAACTACACCCCTCAACGTGCGTAAAACTACTTTAATGAAGTTTGTAAACCCTTTAATTGGTTTACAGGGGTTAAAACAAAGACAGATGCAATTTCGAAAAATTACATTTTTTTGGCTAAATGAATGTGTTTTTCATAAAATGTACAAATTCTCAGTGGATAAAATACCAAAACGCTCCACAAAATTTGATACCCAATCTCTCCCGTGAATAACAATACCCCATATGTGGTGGTAACCTGCTGCATGGGCACACGCCAGGGCATTGAGGGGGGAGCTGCGCCATTCAGAACAGATTATGCATTGTCACATTTTATTGGCTATACAATCTTTATTTTTTTGGCAATTTGAACATATAAGGGCTTATTTTTTGCGACATGAGATGCACTTTACAAATACATCATTTTAGTGGGTCTGTAGCTTTTTGATGAGATTTTATTAACTCTTTAATGTATGGAGGAAAAGAAAATTGTCAATTTTTGGGGGGAGTTTGTATATTTTGGGGGTCATACACTGTATACTAAAAATACTATCATATTTTTATTCTATAGATCACTACGTTTACGGTGATACCTCATTTATATAGTTTTTAATATATTTTACAATTTTACAGGAAAAAAACTAATATAAAGAAAATCTCCATTGTTTTTGCATCGCCATCTTTTCGGAGATATAACTTTAATATTTTTTGGTAGACAGAGCTGGTTTAAGGCTTATTTTTTACATGTTGAGTTGTCGTTTTCAGTGGTACCATTTTGGTGCACATAACTTTTTTTGGATCACTTTTTTGGAACATTTTTGTGGATTTTATGAAAAATTTACATTTTTGGCAAGTTTTTCAGGTTTTGTTTTTACTGCGTTCACTGTATGGGTCCAAAAATGTTTCTGACTTATTGTACAGATTATTACGGACATGGTGATACCAAATATGTGGGGGGTTTTGATGATTTGCAGTTTTTTTTTTACTTTATTAGATGTGTATAGGGAATGTTTGTGTTTAGGGGACATTAACTTTATTTAATTAATTATTTTTATTAAAAAGTGTGTTGATTTAGTGTTTTTAACTTTTTTTCTTTACTTTTACAGGTTAGCTTGAACAAGCGATTCATGCTCAGTGTGTCGCAGCTGGGTTCTACCAGAAGGCAGGACCCTGCTCAGCGGAAGAAGATTGCGCAGCCCCGGGCTATATAATATATAGCCGACACCCGCAGCTTCTGCCAGAAGCTTGACGTACTATTACTGCATTTTGTGGGAACACACCTCCCGCCATGCAGTAATAGTACGTCAAATGTCGAGAAGGGGTTAAAACTACTCTTATTCTGGCAGTTACCTCAGCAAGATGTCTTGGAGAACTCCAGGCCATCTCAATTAGGGAACCCTACATGAATGTTCTAACTCTTGATCCTGAATTTGCTCCTAAGGTATCCACCATTTTCCACACATCACAGGACATTGTCCTCCCATCCTTTTGGCAGGACCCAAAAAATCCTAAAAAGAAGGAGTGGCATTTCTTAGACACAAGAAGAATTGTTCTTCATTACCTAGAAATGACAAATCCCTGGCAGGTAGACCATAACCTTTTACTTCAATTTCAGGGAAGGAATAAGGGGAAGAAGGCCTCCAAAGAGACATTTGCTTGTTAGTTAAAATCAGCCATAAAAAATGTTATCTTATACAGGGAAAACCAGTTCCAGATAATGTAAAAGCCCATTTAACTTAAGCAACATCAACTAGGCAGAAAAGAGGGGTGCTACCCTAGAACAAATTTGTAAAGCAGCAACCTGGTCATCAACCTGCACTTTATCAAACATCACTGCCTGGATCTTTGCGACTTATCATATGGCAGAAAAGTTTTCAAGCTGCAATCCCACCCTAATATTACCAACTCATTTGGTAAATCTCCAGGTGGCCACCATGTGCAACACTTTTGAAATTGATAATTAGTACCTACCTGCAATTCAGTTTTCATTAGTCCATTACGGCTCTGGTATTCCTTCCCTTGTGATCATCTTGCGTTGTTAGTACGTGACGAAAACATATTAAAGGGGTTAGCCGAGGGTTTAAAAAACCCTTAGGTGGCCAGGGTGGGGCGCGTTACCCCAGTCACTTTCCTGGGGCACGGACTGGAGAAATTACAGCGCTGGACGACGGAAGGTAAGGACATGTGCAACGTCCCTGCCAATGAATGCGCACGGCAGAGGAGTAGTTGCAAATAAGCCCTTTTTCTACCCAGTATATATAGAGGTAATTGAGCAGCGGTAGATACTGCCTAGACAGGCAAGGGTTAAGAATGTTAATGTTATCATCCAATGATGTTCCACTATTGTAACTGGAGCGTGATTGGTGGAGGAGACCACCTGACCAGGGATTAACTAGACCCTTAGTCATGGAAGGAGTTAGGAGGAGAGTTCCAGAAACTTCAGAGACAGCAGATCTCTCAGGCCCAGCTTTCACCACATGAGAAGCTCCTAAGCCTCATCAACTATAAACAGAGTGACACAGGACAAAGCTGCAGCTTCCAACATTGGACACAGCTACATCCCAGCCTGCCCCTGCATCCAGGCTGGTGACCCAACTCCTGAGGTTCCTATACAAGATCACTCCAGTACTGCACTTGTTTGGCATGTTGTTACCGTTGGTTCGAATAAAGAACTGTAAGTTACTTTTATGCACAACATTGCCTCCATCTGGTCCCTGCTACAGCTGTATCACCACCAAGGGACAAATACTAAAGACTTTAAGGGCTGCCCCAGGGACAACCAGCACTACAGCCTCTCCCTCCATATCATTTCTTGCCAACACCACCTGCTGAAGACCTGCCAGGCTGTAGGACAGCCCTCTGGTCCCCATACCAAGCACCGTGACACTAGCGTGCCTAGGCTGCAACCGCCAGCCGCTCTGGTATTCTGGGCCCCGGCTGTCTCCAGGCCCCAAGAAAAGGCTAGGCCCCAGTGGGGGATGTTGCACATGCTTATTTTTTTTTAAGCTGCCCCATCCCGGCCACCAATGGGTTTTTTATACCCTTGGATAACCACTTTAATAAACATTTTCTTTACATCCACCTGGTGTGGTTGTTTGATAGTCATTGAATGTGGGGAGGGTACTTTTAACCTCTCTTCTGTTTCTTTTCCCTAGAGAGGTTCAAAGGGCATCCACCAGGTGGCTGTCGTAGTGGACTAATGGAAACTGAATTACTGGTAGGTAATAATTTTCAATTTTTCACTGTGGATTTGCTTCTTACATACAGTATAGCCATCATTAGATCAATCTGGGTGACGTAAGGAAGGTTCCCATGTTTTTTTTGTTTTAATGATTTTTATTAATATTTTTCATTTTATAAACAATAGGCTTGCAGTAATATAGTACAAGTAAATGTCACATATTGTATAAAGATAAGCATTATATCAGAACACAGTGACTATGGCAAAGCAGTAGTGCAAATCAAATAATCTGTTGAGTAATATGGTTATAACAATGCAATATCTTGTCAGTGTATGAGTTAACCAGATTATGAATCAAAATGATCAGAACAAGTAAGGGAAGGATAGCTGAAACATAGATAACAGGTGGTAAAGGGTTCATGGTTTAGGAAAATTTGTAGTCGACTCAGAGAAATTCCACGTAGATCCTAATGAATGCTGAGTGATGTGTCCAGGGTTCCCACATGTTACAGCATGTTGCCACACCGCCCCGTTACCCCACACAAGTTCTCTCTCATATCTATAGATGATATTAATCTCTTGGTATAATACCTCTATAGCAGTGGTGGCGAACCTATGGCACTGGTGCCAGAGGTGGCACTCAGAGCCATTTCTGTGGGCACTCAGGTTATCACCCCGGGACAGAGTTCACCAGGAACAAATCCACCAAATCTTCCTGCAGTCCCAGGCAACTTAAGAGATACTGCTCACTAAAGCGACACTTTATTGGCTGCTTGGAACTGCAGGAAAAGTGAGAAGGTGTGGACAGGGCTGCATTATCTTTGGAGGTCCTCCTGCTGGACAAAACCATTCTTCCTCTGCAGAGAGACCATGGAGAGAAGCTACAATGAAAGTCTGAATTTGTCCTTCTTCTTTCAACTGTATTGGTGGCCTCAGGGGCTGATACGATTGAAAAATGTGAAAGAGCAGCAATAAATTACTGCTTAAAATGCCATGTTGGCACTTCACGGTAAATAAGTGGATTTTGGTTGTAGCTTGGGCACCTGGTCTCTAAAAGGTTCGCCATCACTGCTCTATAGAATGTACCACTAGGCATTTCCAGTTAAGAGTCAAAAGTAATTTGGCTAAGGTCCCATCTATTTGGGTAAGCAGCCTAATGCAAAATACATGGATGAGCAGCATTATTACATCGATATGGGCCATCTCCGGAGTTGGTCTGTCAGTTCTTCCTTGATACATGTACAGCAGATGGATATTTCAAATCAGGAAATCAAAAGACACCTAAAGACTGTCAGAATCTCCAATGTAAAAGCAAGCCATTTTGTCTCTGTCATAATACGTCCGCATTCTCCTGTTTTGACCATCAGTGCACATCAGACAGCTTTAGAGATAAGCACCTCGTTGCAGATGTGCACTTTAACATCAAAGCCCTGATCAAACCCTCATCGCCGCAATGCTGATCATGCCTCATTGACTGTTCAGATTATGTAGGGAAAACTCATTCCTGCTGTGAAGAGCCGGTGCAATGCCATGTACATTGTTGAAGAAAACATTTCTTTGTGATAACAAAAAAAATTGTGCTGTACATGGGAAGCTGTTGGTATATCTCATCATTATTGTACGGTGCTAGTGGACTGCTCTCTTCATGATAAACAGAGCTGTACAAATAGGCTGTAGTTGTATTTACAATTTCGCCAAACCCCTCCCATTGTGTTTCAAAACGCAATTCAAAAGAAATGTGTGAACACGGCCTAATGGTGCTCATAATGGCAGTGCTGTACAATACAGAGGATCCTTATGATACAGTTGCAGCATCCCCCACGGTGCCTAGCCTTCTCTTGTGGGCCTGGAGACATCCGGGGCCCAGAATACTGGTGTGGCTGGCCATTTGCGGCCTAGGGCACGCTGTTGTCACGGTGCTTGGTATGGGGACAGGATGGCAGGCAGGTCTCGAGCAGGTGGTAAGTGCAAGAAATAAGGAGGGAGAGGCTGATGTACTGGTTTCTCCCTGGGGCAACCCCTGAGTGTCTGTAGGGTGAGTCCCTGGCAAATGGATTGGGGAGCCCGTGGTGGTAAGCAGCCGTATACAGGGATCAGACAGAGGCAACGTTGTGCAAATCAATTTAAAGTTCTTTATTGAACAGCAAACAGCAGTCAACGGCCCAAAAACGGTTAACAGCAAATTCGGATTACCAGAGTCGTCATGGAGAGGGGTCCACAGGAATGATGCACCAGCCTAATAGCAGATGCAGGCTGGGATAGTTGAGGTGAAGCTGTTTCCAAATTGAGTCTCCTGACTCAGTTCCTGGGATTAGTTTCTGTGGCAACACTGAAGGTGTGATGCTCACACTGTCTCTCTTCATTCTGGAGACTAGCTCCACCGTAGTATGGCGCCATCATCCGTCGAAAGATAGGGCACCGTGAGGCCATAGAAATGTATGGGGGATGTATATATACATCGGCCATATATACAGGCAGTCCCCGGGTTACATACAAGATAGGGTCTGTAGGTTTGTTCTTATGTTGAATTTCTATGTAAGTCGGAACTGTATACTTTATCATTGTAACCACAGCCAAATTTTTTTTTGGTCTCTGTGACAATTGGATTTTAAAAATGTTGGATTGTCATTAGAACCAGGAATAACAATAAAGCTTCATTGTAGACACCAGTGATAACTGTTATAGCTGTTTATTGTAGTCCAAGGCTAAAGTACAGTAAATTGCCAACATCCAGAGGTCCGTTTGTAACTAGGGGTTGTATGTAAGTCAGGTGTTCTTAAGTAGGGGACTACCTGTACGTCCCCCACACGTTCATGTGAATGTAGACAGACTTGAGACCATGTGCTCTCACTGCACAGGGGTTTCATACTCCTGGTCAGGTGGTAGCACCTCTCCAATCACACTCCAGCTTACAATACAGCCACATAATTGGATAATTACTTACACCAATTTATCTGTTGCCTTTCCAGGCAAAATCTACAGCTGCAATTACACTATATTCTCCTAACATTATCTTCTGGGTGAGTTGCGCAGGCTCACCAGATAGATCCTGACATGGAGATGGCGCTATTCGCAACTACCACCTTCTGTGTGTTGCACAGTGTTGTATAGCACAGGAAGCAGGGTCGGCTCTTGGTGTTTCAGTAGGCCTCTGGGGGACAGAGCCTCAGTAGGCCCCTTTGCAGTGAACTCACATGGCGGCATATAAAATTCAGAAACTAAAACAGTCTCCTGTTCCCTCATATATTCCCTAGTCTATCATACCAAACAGCCTCCTCAGCTATTTTATATAAAGCCCCCCTCATGCCATGGATTCCTTATGTACAGCTTTATGTGGGCCCCCCTCAGCAGCTCTGGGTCCGACACTTGCCTTACAGAAATGCTTGTGATCCACAGTGCTGTACAATACCGGAGACATTTAATAGTGCTTAGTGGTTCACAGTATAGGAAGGCTATTAGAACTAGGGGGTCCTTAGGGTCTCTACAGTGTTGGGGAGGGGGAGTGCAGTGTGGATTTGTCATTCCTGAGTCCTTAAATGTATGGTATAAAAAGAACCAGCAAGTGAGGGACTTCATTCCTCACGTCGATTCCCTGTATAGGCTGTTTAAAACAATAATTGTAGGGGAACTGCCTGCATCCCCTCGTTGTGTGGAGCCTCACATAGTTATGTGGGTGGTGTTTTGGGCAAAAATTATCACTAGTGGATTATTGCTCCTTGCTTCTATATATAGAAGCTATATGCTTCTATATTCTAATGTGTAGAGGGTTCTCAACGATGCCAAGTAGTAATTCACAGTGCAGTAGAGAAGCGCTCCTCAGTACAGTACTATAAAGTATGAAGGGCTCTAAACAATATTAAGTGCTGTTTAGTTCATAGGCATACATACTCATTTATACAACATGAGGGTGGGGGTAAGCAATATTATTTACGTTACAGTATAGGGGGCTCTTAATGAGACATGCCAATGTTCAGTACAGGAAATAGTGTGCTGGGCAATAGTGAAGGTTCCTAATGATACTGATGATAGTTATAAATTCTCCACCTATCCTTTTGAATAGTCTTCAATGGAGGGCAGGAGATTCTTCCTCTAGTTTGTCTTATGGGTGACAAACAGTAACTCTTTCTTTTTAAAAGTATCTACTACATCACTACCCATCTGTCAGGTTTTCAGGGGAGAACGCTGGGACTTCTGGTTCTTCTGGTGGTGCTAGAAGCGTTTCCCGACCTCCGGCGTGTCTCCACGCAAACTTCACCACTTGTCCACCACCAGCGGTCTCTGGCATGCGCTCTGGGCAGCGGCTGCTAAGACCTTGCACTGTTTAGGGGTTGTGTTCTGGACTGCTAGGAGTTGTGGTACCTTTGCATGGTGCCTGCGATTGTGCTTGGTTATTCTACACCATAAAGGGTGAATTCCCAGAAGTTGTCCAGTTCCTATCAGGTTCTGGATTTGGGGTTCTGGCTGCATCAGTTGCAGCTTCACTAGTCACCTGTACCAGTGTTTGAAATGACTTTCATCGCTTGCTCCTTGCTATAGGTTTGACTTGTTCTGTGTCCTGAATTGTTGTGATCTCGGCTACTTTTTGACATTGACCCTTTTGCTTACTGATTTTGCTCTTGACATACCCTCTCGTTGTTTACTACTCTTTGGTGTTTTATCTTTGTCAGCCTGTTCGTGTTTTCCCTTCCCGCACTTATCTAGTGTATTCCGAGTCTTCAAGTAGTCTCCCCACGGTTTAGTGTGTGGAGGGGGGGCTATAGGAAATGACAGAGGTTGGGGCAAGCTCAGGGGGGCACACTATCCCCTGCCTTCTATGTTACCCAACCCAAACGCCATCCTTGTCTCAGCCCATCCTCCTAACCCCCTGTCTTTTTAAGCCCTTCACTTTTTGTCTCTAAACATTTGTCATAGTTGGCCTCCAATATACCTTTGCCTGACACTCCAGCCCTGACCATTCAGGAGAGTTTCATTATGCATCATTGCTGTATATTACATAGGTACTCTCAATGATATTTAGTACTATATTATAAAGGGTAGTCCATAGTGAATGTCTGTACTCTACATTATAGGAAAGCCTTAATGCTATATATTGGTGTATTCTACACGGAAGGTGATAGTAGAGTGCAGTAGGAAGGACTTTTAGTGATAGTGCTGTAAAGTACAGTGGAATTTTCTGTGAGCTGATTTCAGGAGATAAATCTTGCAGGTCATACACAGAGTGTGGAAGGTGCTGGGCAATCTTTTGGCATGATCATTATTCTTGATCTTTTCTATCTCCATTAATATTATGGATGTTATTTCAGTCTCTGTGGCTTTATTAAAAGACCCCCGCTATAGTATGTGTAACCTCCACCTGGGACCAGAAAAGGTCATTACAACCCAACTTCATTATTCATAGCACTGTAAATATTAGTTTTTTCCTGGGGTCACCACAAGCTATGTATGTAGATGAGCTAAATCAGCAAATTATGCTTCAGAGAGACTTAACCAGACATAACATCTACATTTTATGCAGAAATAATCCAAACTTTTCTCACCCATTAGTTGTGTTACATGGGGCACAGAACCATTACAGTTATACCAGGCTGGTGAAATTTTGTCAGTTGCACTAAGTAGGAAACCTCCAACTGGTACAACAGGTAAGGAACCTCTCACAGTTACTATTCATCAGATGGGTGTTATGAATTTGTTTTTATTGAATTTATTAAAAAAGGAGTTAACTTTATACAGCCTTGAAGAGACTACACGTCTTCCATGACCTTGAATAAGCACATCATATACATTCTTTGCTCCAGCACCATGAAACGTATATACATACATATAAGTAGACACATGCTATGTTTTTTTGCTATTTAGGCCATTTCTACCAATGAGCAGCTGCTAAATGTTGTATGGAACCTCAACTAGTTGTATCAGGCAAGGATTTTTTGCCAGAAACATGCTGTAGGGAACTCTGGCAAGTTATTCAAATTATGGGTTGATATCCCACAATTGAACTGACTCCTAACTCTTCTGCATCATGCTGTAATGTTTTTATTTGGTTGATAGTTTATTGTTAGTACTTTAATCCATCTCTGTAGATTCCTCCTCATAAAAGGAGGACAGAACAGTAACAGCAACAACATTTACAATAACAAGTAAAGACCATCAATGTAATGCAGAGGGTGTGAACCCACTGGGGGCATATATTAAAGGGGTTGTTCAATACATTAAAAAAACTACACGTGGCCACTTACTTCTGTGGTCCCTCCCGGTGTCCCGTGCTGCCGTCTCTCTCTGTCCGTGCCCCTGTAAACTAACAAGTCCAGACAACCCCTTTAAGACTGGTACAGTTACTGGGCAGGTAATTTTAAGCCCTTTTCCAATTGGATTAGTTACCTGAATCTTGCTCCTTCCTCTTGTATTCTGCAGCCAGTTGTTAGTATCATAGTATATAAGGCTGGAAAAAGACACAAGTCCATCAAGTCCAATCTTTAAGAATTAAATAAATGTTTTATCCCCATAACCCATGATATTTTTTCTCTCCAGAAGGCATCCAGGCCTCTCTTGAACATGTACATAGAGTCCGCCATAACAACCTCCTGCGGCAGAGAGTTCCACAGTCTCACTGTTCTTACAGTAAAGAACATTTGTCTATGTTGATGGTAAAATTGCCTCTCCGCTAGGCGCAGAGGTTGCCCCCTTGTCCTGGTCACAGGCCTAGGTGTAAAAAGATCTTTGGAGAGATCCTTGTACTGTCCGTTCAGGTATTTGTACATTTTAATAAGGTCTCCCCTTAGTCGTCTTTTTTCTAAATTGAATAATCCCAAATTTTGTAATCTGTCATTTTATTCTAATCCCCCCATTCCCCTAATAATCCTGGTTGCTCTCCTCTGCACCCGTTCCAGCTCTACTATATCCTTTTTATACACTGGTGCCCAAAACTGTACACAATATTCCATGTGTGGTCTGACCAGGGATTTGTATAAGGGCAAAACTATGTCTTTATCATAAAAATCTATTTCTCTCTTGATACATCCCATCATTTTATTTGCTTTAGCAGCAGCCACCTGGCTCTGGTCACTAAAATTAATTTTACCTTCCACCAATACCCCCAAGTCCTTTTCAGCTCCAGTTTTGCTAAGTAATTGACTGTTTAGAACATAATTATACTTTTTGTTTCCATGGCCCAAGTGCATAACTTTACATTTATCTACATTAAACCTCATCAACAATTTCTCTGCCCACTCCTCAAGCTTCCACAAATCCCTCTGTAATGCTAAACTATCAACCTCAGTATTTATTACTTTACACAGCTTAGTATCATCTGCAAATATTGAAACTTGACTGTGTAAACCCAAGTGGCCCCAATGCTGACCCCTGTGGCACTCCACTGGTAACGTCAACCCAATCTGAGAATGTGCCATTAATGATGACCCTCTGTTTTCTATCACTAAGCCAATTACTTACCCAAATACACATATTTTCCCCTATTCCCAGCAGTCTCATTTTATATACCAACCTAAGATGACTCCTTAGATAGCTATTGCTAGGCACATTCCATCTTCACTGAGGAGCTGACTAAGGAGGGAGACAGCTACCCCCCCCCCTCTGCTCCCAACTGTTTACCTCATAGCTCAGTGCTCCAGCACTCAGTCATGTGCTGCCAGGAGCCCTAACTAATGTAGTAACAAAACACCTACACTTATCTCTCCCTCAGCTTTCCCTACACTTGTATGTAACAAAAAATCCACACAGACACAAGATGGAGACCGATCACAATCCCCCTCCCCCATTACCTCACACTCCACAGCAGAAAATGGAAGGATAGATTCTCCAAGTCTTCAAGCTGGCCCCTCATGTGCTGTGCTAAAGTTTTACTTAGATAGGTAGATACATAGATAGGTAGATAGATAGGCTTGTAGATAGGTAGATAGATATGATAATAGATATATGATAGATAGATAGATAGATAGATAGATAGATAGGATATACATACAGGCAGTCCCCTACTTAAGAACACTCGACTTACATATGACCCCTAGTTACAAACGGACCCCTGGATATTGTTAATTTATTGTACTTTAGTCCTAAGCTACAATGATCAGCTGTAACAGTTATCAAATGTGTCTGTAATGAAGCTTTATTGTTAATCCTGATTCTAATGACAACACAACATTTTTAACAGAGACCAAAAAAGTTATGTCTGGGATTACAATGATAAAATATACAGTTCCGATTTACATACAAACTCAACTTAAGAACAAACCTACAGACCCTATCTTGTATGTAACCCGGGGACTGCCTGTAGATAGATAGGTAGATAGATATATAGATAGATATGACTAGATAATAGATATAAAAATAGATAGGATAAACATAGATAGATATAATACAGAAAGATATAACATAGATAGATATGATATAGATAGATCTGAGATAGATAGGATATACATAGATATAAAGATATTAGATAGATAGCCACAGGGGAGTAACTATCGCGGTCGCAGAGGGTGAAATTGCGACCGGGCCCCCTAGCGGAGAAGGGCCCACGTAGCTCTGGCATCCCGGGTGTAGCAAGGGATTTATCAGCTTTGGGCGAAGAGAGTGTCAGCTTGCGCATTGGGCAGCGGAGCAGGCAGCAAGTCGCTACTGTGGCCATGAGTCAGCAGGTTGGCAGTAGTGCAAGGACGTGAGCCAATAGGCCGCGGGGTACAAACCCTGCTTCGAAGGTCCAAGTAAGAAGTGTTACTGGGTGACAGCGAGGCAGTGGCATTAGTAGTCACACAGTGCAGAGTGTTGACAGTAAAATCAACATCTCGGCGGTGTGGCAGTTTTTTGTTAAGACACCAGAGGAGCCGCGCATGTGTAAATGTAGAATCTGCGGGCAGAAAGTGAAGTGTGGCCAGGAAGCTACTGTTGGCACCACGGCCCTGCGTCAACACATGCAGCGTCACCATCCAATGGCCTGGGAGATGTGGAGGTCCATCCTGCCGCCACAGCAACAGCAGCAGCACCTAGTGGCACACATACCATTTCAGCCAGTCAAGGCTCCAGCACCTCTGCTGAAGGGAGCTGTTTGTCTTTTACATCATCTCCCGGTCCAGATGCTTATTGCTATGCATGGCGCCAGCAGTCGTTGAAAGAGGTCATTACAAAGAGACAACTGTAAGCGTCCAGCCATCCTAAGGTGCAGAAGCTGACCGCGCTCTTGTCCAAGTTGTTGGTACTGCAATCCCTCCCTTTCCAAGTCGTGGACTCTGCACCCTTCAGAGAACTAATGGCTTGTGCTGAACCAAGGTGGAGAGTTCCAAGCCACAATTTTTTTTTCAAAAGGCAGTGCCAGCCCTTCACAAATATGTAGAACAGAAGGTGGGCCAGTCCTTGAGCTTATCGGTTTCTTCCAAGGTGCACAGCAGCGCAGATGTGTGGCGCTGTAACTACGGTCAGGGCCAGTACATGTCCTTTACAGCCCACTGGGTGAATGTGCTTCCCGCCCAACCACGCCAACAACTTGAACAAAAGATGCCGCTTTCTCCTCCCAGTTGTCAAACTGCTGCTCCTGCGCTAGGGTCCGCCTCCTCCTCCTTCTCCACCACCACCTCAGCCTCCACAAGTCTAAGTGCTGCTCCATCATACCACATGTGCAGGGCACAGCGGTGTCACACAGTTCTACACCTGGTTTGTCTGGGCGAACGAAGTAACACAGGGGAGGAACTGTTCCCCGTCATGAAACAAGAAATCAATCTGTGGCTTTCTCCGTGACAACTGAAAATCGTAACCATGGTGACAGACAATGGGAGGGACATGGTGTCCACACTGCATGGCGCACATGTTCAATCTGGTTGTCAACAGGTTCCTCAAGTCTTCCACCCATCTGCAAGATATTCTAAAAATGGCCAGGAAACTGTGCATGCACTTCAGCCATTCTTACAAAGCCAAGCACACCCTTCTCGAGTTTCAGCGTCAGAACAGCCTCCCCCAACATAGTCTGTGTAACTTTGATGTCAGCTACTGGCAGCTCATGCGTGACACCTGCCGTTTGCTCAGGCCCTTTGAAGAGGCCACCTCATTTGTCAGTCGCCAGGACTCAGGATGAATAACGTCATTCCACTGCTTCATGTCCTGGAACTCATGCGTCCAATGGGGGCTGAACTGGAGGAGGAAGAGGACATTGGAGCACAAGCAAAGTCTGGTGAAATCAGTGGAAATCAGAGGAGGAGCATGAGCATCCGAAGGAGGTAGAAGACGAGGCAGATGACCCAGAAGCACTGTGGCAGTATACAGTGGAGATGGAGGCCGGGAGTCCCTCAGAGTCACTTGCTTAGATGGCCAGCAGCATGCTGCTTTGCCTAACTAGTGACAGCCGAATAGTCAACATCCGGCATAGGGATGAGTTTTGGCTCTCTACCCTCTTGGACCCTCGCTACAGGTCAAAAATGGGTGACTTTTTTCCAGCTGCCGATAGGGAGGAACAACTGGTGGACACTGACGAGTGAAATGAAGGGCAAAAAGATCAGTGATGTCAATGCGAAATTACTGCCGACACTCTCTGCACTCTTTTGGGGGGTTTCTATATGTATCCCCATTTAACACAACAGATTCTGTCGTAATCTATGGAATCGTCTGATTTCATTGTATAAAGAGTGCACTCTTTGATGTTATAGTGGGATCTTGGCCCTCAGCTCAGTCCTTTCGAGCTGGCACCTTGTCAAGCTGCAGCCAGGAAATACCTGTTATTTAACGTGATTCGTCATGATTCGGTTCGGGGCGCATATAATTTTTTCGAAAAATTCGGTGAATCGGGTCGAACTGAATTTCAACAAATTTGCCCATCTCTAAAATGGGATGTCGCCGTTATTGTACTGACTCACAGAATATAAGTAACATGCTATCTATGCTATACAGTCAACAGCAAAAATGATAAATTGAATTCCAGAGTTTTTTGCTTCCCCATCCCAAGAAAGGGTTAATTAATTTTTTTATCAATAATGTATTAATCATTTTTGAAGGTGGGGAGGGGAAAAATGAGGAGGGGAGGAGATTTGGAGGACATGGGAGGTTTTCTTTTTACTTGAAATCGATTCATGATGGAGCAGTTTCCAGACGGTGGGGGTGAAACCACTCCTCACTGGCCACTTCCATGAGACTACGGACACAGCTCTGCATGTAAACTTTGATATTACTTGTCTTTTTTCGTATAAATGCATTTTTACTATAAAAATTCTTTAGCAATGTGTACACTATTCTCTTTGGGGACATGGGGGAGCCAGAAAAACGATTCCTGATGACAGGGTCCCTTTAAAATTAAATTACAACCCAAAGAAAAAGTATGACAAAATATAATACAAAGTTAACCTCACTGAATCTTAAACTACACTTAAGACAATGCACATTGTTTATGGCCCTTTAAGAACCCATCGTCTTGTGTCTCCCTCTATAAATCAGGGCATTCTCATCACTATGAAGACATGACGGTTGATGACTGATTGGGGGATGTTGAGTATAAATCTCTGACTTGATCGTTCATAATCATGATAGATAAGAGACTAATGGATGGCACATTGGCTCTCTGCAGTGGTGGTGTTTATTGAATGTGAGGCCTGTGTATATCATGAATATATTTCCCAGTATCCAATGTGTACCAACAATATCAATCATCGGTAATTATCTATCTCACCAGTTTGTAATCTGCTGATGCTGCGCACTATTGTGGGCCCTTACTGCTGCCATTTTTTAATCTTTATGCAACATAGGGATATTTCCACTCTTTTTTTTTTCTCTCATGGGCTGGATAGCAGTGATGGAGATGGAGCTGACTGTTTTTTCTATGGAACTCTAACTTGCATTCTTTCTCTGCCATTCCTGTAGTAAAATCTCACAACAGAATCAATTGTAGTGTGAAAGACAATGAAGATTGTTGTATCGGAGAAAACTGTGACCATACGCGTCAAGGTGCTGCAGAGACTATTAATAAGTGAGGTGATATGTCTGGATGTGTTTACCTGCAGAAAAGCAAGACCCCAGAATCATCCAGATGTCTCTGGGAGATGAGTGGAGGAAGGGACATGTGTCATAGATGCTCTCTATGTGGATGGTGTATTTCCTGCTCACATCCTACCTCCCCCTTAGAGACTCTGCAGACTGTCACACCCTCCCCTGTATTCTGCACTTCTCTCCAAGCACATTAACACTGCAAGCATACAGGAATATCTGAGCTGTGGGGGGTGAGGAGCCAGACGCAGAGCGCACAGCCAGGGAGAATGTTAGAAAACAACAGACAGAACCTGGCAGGGCTGATGTGCATGTCAATAGCGAGTACACAGCTAAACGTTTTTGAGATCTCCCCTGAGACATCGTCAAAATCTCAGCACCCGTAGCGGCCACAGCACTGCAATACTACAATAGTAGTATACACTGTATCAATACGGTCATGGACTGCAGCATCCACACTAGTCACCTGTAGGAGATGGCCATCCAGCTATAACTCATACATCTTCTCAATATAAATAATCATGAAAGTAAAACCTGTTTGAATACAATGGTTTTATGTGGCATGGAAAGCCATACTAATAAAAATGTCTTACAAAGGTCTTAAAAACAACACACAACAATTTTACCATGTCATTATTTATTAAACAAAAATGAAGCCAAAATGAAAAGGTTCTGTGTGAAAAGAACCCTCCATTAATCAATAACTTGTAGAACCACCTTAACATCAATTACTTTAAGTAATTATTTTCTTTTTCAATTAGTGTTTATTAGAGGCTTTGGTCACTTTTCAGAAAGTCTCTTCTATTAGACATGTTTATCCATGCATATGTACTGTACATTTGTCTTCATTTCCTTTGAAAGCTTTAGCCATTCCTGCAACGTTACCCCACAGAGGCCTGACCCCCACGTGGGGGCAGGTAGATTCCCTAGTACCTGAGTGGCTGGCTTTTAGTGCGGTCTAGCGCCCAAAAATGTTATGGTGGCCTGAACCACAATAACAGGCCTCGTCCATGACTGTCAAGGCCAGCAAGGAGATGCAAGAAGAGGGGGAGGCTGCAGTGTAGTGAAGGGGTCCCCCTGGGGCACTCCTAGTGTGTGTGTGGTAACAGATGCCCGGGCAGATGTTGAAGGTGAGGCCCGTGGTGTTAGCAGCAGGCCAGGGATTACACTTGGAGACTGAAATCTTCAACAATATCGAACAGTCTCTTAAATGGAACACAGTCCAAAAAAGCAGCTGATAACAGACTGTAAACTTTCCTTTCTGCAGGACACACAAGTTGGTGGATCGGTCATTTGTGGATCCGGAATATGGTGATACGGTGGAGGGATCTGGAAATAGGGGCCATGTTGGCTATGCTGCTTCTTCAGCAAGCAGTTAGCAGAGCTCACATTTCAAAGACCCTAGAAATGTAGTCAGAGAGACTTTCTATTCTGGGGATTTCAAGGAAACCAACCAATGACTAGCCTGTGTTCTGCGGAAAAGTATATAAATAACATAAATAAACATTTAACTCTATAGTGGCAAGCATGATGTAATATAAGGGTAAATACCTCTTTAAGAGAGCAGAAGGCAGCAAAGGATAACTAACATGGTAACTGCAGAATTAGAGAGTTTACTTTAGTAAGGATCCATCCAGTAGGACTTTACATTCCCAGTACTCTGCATTCTGCATAAACAGACACTTCCAGTCTGTAGAAGCACTGCTGAAAGTCCATGTGGGAACACTCTCTTTTCCTTTCTCACATAGTCCATCCACTACAACCCCATTCACCTACTTCTTTGAGGTCACAGATTGGGGGATATGCATTAATGTGTCTGTCTTTAGACAAGTGCAGAGTAGAACTAATCTAGTATTAGGAAATGCGCTCCTCTAAGGTAGATAAATCACAATCGAATGGTGGAGACCCCTATCTATCCCTATAAGGGTGGGAGTCTACCTTATAAAAGGCTTGGTTCAAGCCTTCCATTATATTTCCAGGAGGAGCTGCTCAACAGTAGCGCCATTCCAGTTACCCCTCCCTGATCTCCCAGAGTAGAACTAGACAGTTCTCTGCTGTACCAGATTGTCATTGTGTCTGATGCTTATTCTGTTACAATATAAGACTGGTGAGTCGTACTTTGCACCTTGTGTAAGTTGATCTAGCTTGCTGCGCCAGAATATTTCCTATATTATATATTTGTATAATATTTATAATATATTTATAATAATATTTGGGGCACAGGCTACTTTCCGCCAGGCCACACCTGCTTTTACCGAGGAACTTTTTCAGACAAGTCGGGAAACTGCCTAAAAATGTTAGAAAACCCTTAATAAATGTAGATTTAGGTGCAAATTACTCCAGTATTCTGACATAGACAGATTGATCCATTTTCCCTTTAATGAAACAGGAAGGGGGAGGAGTCATGATGTGAAGCGAGGGAAGAACAGAGGGGGAGATGTATCAATCTGTCTATGTCAGAATTCTGGAATAATTTGCACCTGAAATGCTGTCCTCCACCTATTCAGCAAAGCTCTCACATATAAATGAAGAAGGATACAAGCCTTGCACAAATTATAAAAGTTAGTTGCAGGACTGCTTATTAACTTGAGAAACATTTAAGGATTATGTACAGTACTAGCCAGGATGCTGGCCTTCAGGGCAGAGTGGCAAAGTAAAAGCCATATCTGAGACTGGCTAATATAAGAAAAAGATTAATATGGGCAAAAGTACACAGACATTGGACAGAGGAAGATTGGAAAAAAAGTGGACAGACGAATCTAAGTTTGAACATTTGGATCACACAGAAGAACATCTGAACATATGCTGGAAGATGCCTGACGCCATCTGTCAAGCAATGTGGAGGTCATGTGATGGTCTGGGGTTGCTTTGGAGCTAGTAAAGTGGGAGATTTGTTCAAGGTCAAAGGGATTTTGAATAAGGAAGGCTATCACTCCATTTTGCAACATCATTCCATACCCTGTGGACAGCACTTGATTGGAGCCAATTTCATCCTACAACAAGACAATGACCCAAAGCACACCTCCAAATTATGCATGAACCATTTAGGGAAGAAGCAGCTGGTATTCTTTCTGTAATGGAGTGGACAGCCCAGTCACCAGATCTCAACCCCATTTAGCTGTTGCGGGAGCAGCTTATGGCACGGAAAAAGTGCCAATCAAGCCTATCCAACTTGTGGGAGGGGCTTCTGGAAGCATGGGGTGACATTTCTTCAGATTACCTCAGCAAATTAAAAGCTAGAATGCCAAAGGTCTACAGTGCTGTAACTGAAGCATTCTCTGATGAAAGTAGAGCCTGAAGGAGAAAATTATTATTTCAAATACCTTGTCAAATAAACCTTGTCAATATCTGGACTATATTTTCTATTCATTTTGCAGCTCATCTGATCCCAAACATTTGAGCAGTAGTGTAGAATGTAAAGAAATAATTGCCCTTATCATAGATTATACAGCAATACTTGGAAAGACCAGCATTTACTGCATCATCCGGCAGATCTTTAAGGTCCTGTCTCTCTATAATTTTCAGCTCCAGTAAAATCATAAATCACCATCAATCATATCTTGATTGTAAAGTTACTCCTGTCCATGAATAGTGCATAATAATATGTAGATGATAAAGTTCTGTTGTCAGTGAATAGCGCATACTAATACGTAGATCATAAAGTGCTATTGTCTATGAATAGTGAGTTATTTGATCCTTTATGCAAATAACTGGGTTTGAACACCCAGATTACTGTACTTTTAACTGCTGTGACATAATTTTTTAAATTATATTTCTTTGTTTATTTTTTATGTCATATTATTATTTCAAGTATTTACCCTAGCCCTTTGTGGGCTGGGAAACTGCCCTGTTACTACCAACATTTTCAGCCATCTAGCCCTTAATAGCCCCATTTTATATCCAATTTCAGGTGTTAAAATATGGGATCCCCATTCACTTCCAGGTCAAAGATTGTCTTGAAGTATGAATCGTGAAGTGAATTTTGTTCCATGTTGTTATCAATAGATAACACACGCCATAAACGTCTCTTATGTGATCTATAAAACACATGTACTAAATAGTCCCGTGATAGCCTCATAGAGCTCAACAAAAGGGAAAAAGGAAAAACTTCACCTTAGCACAAGTGTGAACAGGGCCCTGACCCCAAAGTCTACTCATCTACTCATCTAGCCAGAGTCCTAGATTGGAGCTGTAATTCTAGCCTAAATACGACTAGATATGACTGGAGCAGTCCTTCATCCCACTCCCACTACATGTAATGCCTTGGTTAGACCCCAATTAGACGCTTGCCCTAAAAACCCATCCCACGATTGGCCCGACCATTCTTTACTGTTAGTGTGAAATAGTGAGAGAATGTTTTCACATTATTATTAGTTCGGCGTTTGTGCAATGGCATATGAAGTAAACTATAACCCTCCACTGCGCCTGATACATCAGCCGGCTGCGCTGGCTTAGAATAGCGCTACTACATGCTGCCCATCACATTGCCTGTCGCAGGCAATTGCAAGTTTGCAGGCCCTGAGCAGGAACCTAATCTGCAGCCAGGTTTCCTGCTTCTCACCCCTCCATCTTGGCGTGAAGGTGGCGTAAACTGGGAAATAACTGTACTTCCTGACGGTAACTGTCGTACAAACCCTGATAAATATTCCTAATTCTATGCGACTGATAGATTATACAACCTAAGACACAGTGATTCATTTTTAGCCTGCTAATAATGTATAGTTTTTTACTTTCAAACAATTATTAAATCTGGGTCATTGACTTTATCCAGCCCCTTTGTTAATCTCACGTTTACATATCGTCTGGTATGTGTATCTTTGAGACTTCAGTTGAGTCCTTCATAGAAACTGAATGGTTATCTAATGACCTACAAACTATTTGTCTCAGATGAAACTTTCAATGGCAGTTGCACACTCTACTCTACACTCTACTTCCACACATGTTGGAAGTAAGTTTACATTCATAAGTTACTATGGTGATGCCCTTGCTTTCTATGGAGCATATACATTTCTAACCTGTTTATTCCACTGTCAGTTCTGAAATGTTCTTGTTAACCTTTATGCAAAAAATTACAGACTTTTATTTGATACACACCATAAGATCAGTCAGTGACAACAGCCAGAAGTGGCTTCTAGGAGCTTACAGGTAATGATTTTGCTCCATTAGGTCATATGTATTTATTAAGTTTTGCAGTTGGACTTTGACAACTTTAGAAAACTGCGCACCTATAGGGATGTGCCAGAATTTGTTTGCACCACAGTTCTGCAGCATCATTTGTACAAAGTAAAAAGGGATTAGATTTATGTGTAAGTTAATAATAATAATAACCTGCTTCCCCCACTTCTCAAAGAGCCCCCCATGTCCTTCCTCTCCTCACACTGCCCTCTGTTTCCCCTCTCCTCACACAGCACCCCATAGTTCCCCTCTTCTCACACAGCTCCTCCATGTTTCCCCCTCTCTTCACACAGCCCCAGGTGTTTCTCCTCTTCTCACACAGCTCTCCATGTTTCTCCCTCTCCTCAAATAGCCCCCATGTTTCCCCCTCTCCTCACACAGACCCCAAAGTCTCTCTTCCCACATAGCCCCCCATGTATACCTTCTCACACAGCCCCCAAAATCCCCTCCTCACACAGCCCCCCCATGTCCCCTTTCTTACACAGCCCTCCATGTCTCCCCTTTACACAGCACTCCATCTCCCCTCCTCGCACAGCCCCCCATATCCCCCTATTCACACAGCCCCCCACGTCCCCCTTCTCATACAGCTCCCCTATGTCCCCTTTCTCACACAGCCCCCCTTATCTCCTCCTCCTTTGTTACGGCAGGCCTGGCAGAGGAACAAAGTCAGACATCTTGGAGAACGGGTTTGTTACCACCCAGACGGTATTACCAGTGGAAGGTGGAAGATCCATGATAAAGTCCATAACCACGTGAGTCCACAGGCAGCTGTGTATCGGTAATGGCAGAAGAACCAGCTGGTCGAGAAGGCTTATTTTGGGCACAGGAAGTGCAGGAGCACACAAAATCCTGAACATCCTTGATTAGATCTGGCCACCAGTAGAAAACGGTAAATGAGGGCGACAGAGCGTTACACTCCAGGGTGCCCAGCCACATGAGAGCAATGTCCCCAAGTCAGTATCCTCTTCCGAAGAGCAGGTTGGGTTTAGGTCTTGCCAGGAGGAAACTTCTGCAGATCCACAGGAACACTAAAAACCAGGCGTTCAGGTGGAACAATATGTCAGGGAGCATATTGTAAGTTTACATTCATAAGTTACAATGGTGATACATTTCTAAGCTGTTTATTCCACTGTCAGTTCGGAATTGTTCTTGTTTATCTTTATGCAAAAAATTACAGACTTTTATTTGTCACTCACCATAAGATCAGTCAGTGACAACAGTACTGATCAGCCACAGCCAGAAGTGGCTTCTAGGAGCTTACAGGTAATGATTTTGCTCCATTCGGTCACATGTTATTAAGTGTTGCGGTTGCACTTTGACAACTTTAGACAACTGTGCACCTATAGGAACGTGCCAGAATTCGTTTGCACCACAGTTCTGCAGCATGAAGCAAAGTGCACCAAAAAAATAAAATGTGCAAGTGTGCACATCCTGAAAACAGACCAGAAGTAGCGTGTGCCGCTATTGGATTAGCTGGCACAACCTGCACATTAGTGAGTCAAACTGCACTGAGTCAATTTTGTACCACTATTGATATATCTAGGCCAATATCTTTTGGACAAGACTTATGACTTGAAAAGTTAAAGGGGTTTGCTACTCTTCTACATAGGTTTTCCAGAAACCTTTATTGCCTTATAAACAGGGGTGAACCTAGGCTCTTTGCTGCCTGAGGCGAACTATAGAATGACGTCCCCTCTTCACCGTAATTTCATATATATATACTTTCATTGTAATGCAAATGAAAATAATATAAAAAGCTCCCTGCCTCTGTATTCATCTCTGTGGCGCTGAGGAAGATAGTGCTACAACTATTCACACAGCCCTCCACATCCCCCTTCTCATATAGCTCCCCCATGCCCCCCTTCTCACACAGCCCCCCTTGTCCCCTCCTCACATAGCTTCCCTCATCACACAGCACCCCCATGTCTCTTCCTCACACAACCTCCAATGTTTCCCCTCATTGAGCCCCTTTATGTTCTAGTTCCCCCTCACTTTGTCTCCCTCTCCTCTCACCTCACTAGTGATGTGTCGTTCATGAACGAACCGGCTCTAAGAGGGGCATGAGGGGGGCTGCATGGGGCATTTCATTGATGGGGAAGGCTGCGACAGAGTATTTTATTATTGGGGGGCTGCTGCATTTGAAATTTTTTTACTGGTTGGAGGTTCTGCATTGGGCATTTCATTACTGGGGGAGGCTGCATGGGCTATTTCATTACTGGGGGAGGCTGCTGAGCATTACATTACTGGGGATGGCTGCATGGGGTATTTTATGACTAGGGGAGGCTGCTCAGGCATTACATTACTGGAGGAGGCTGGAGGAGGCTGCATGGGCATTACATTACTGGAGGAGGCTGGGGGAGGCTGATGGGCATCACATTGCTGGGGGAGGCTGCATGGGGAATTTCATTTTTATTCCTAAAACACAGTGTAATAAAGATGTATTACAGTGTGTTACAGCCGGGTCCTGCTAGGAGGCAGGACCCTGCTCCCAGAAAGGATCGTGTAGCCCCTGGGGCAGACCCCAGGGATGCCATCGGAGCAGCGGACCCTCCTGGATAATCGCTGCGGGGGGTCCAAATCATAGCTGGGGATCTTCAGCAGGAGATACTTGTAGGACAGCCACACATTGTCACCTGGAGAGAAGATGGGAGGAGGCCTGCGTTTCTTGTCGGCCTGGGGCTTGCATTGAGCAGAAGCCTGTAGCAGGGAGTGTTGAGTCTGCTCCCAGATAGCCCTAAAGGGAACATACCACCACGAATCTACCTATAAAGGTAGATCAAGAACATCCTTGATTAGATCTGGCCACCAGTAGAAAACGGTAAATGAGGGCAACAGAGCGTTGCACTCCAGGCTGCCCAGCCACATGAGAGCAATGTCCCCAAGTCAGTATCCTCTTCAGTGAGCAGATGGAGCGTAGGTCTTGCCAGGAGGAAACTTCTGCAGATCCATAGGAGCAGTAAAAACCAGGCGTTCAGGTGGAACAATTTGTCAGGAAGCAGGATCTTCCCCACTGACACCTGAGGCATGAGAGAGAGCATCAGCCTTAAGATTCTTCTCTGCAGGACGGAAATGTATCAGGAATTTGAATCGGGGGAAGATGGGAGACCAATGAGCTTGTCTTTGATTGAGATGCTGGGCAGTCTGGAGGTACAGGAGGTTTTTGTGATCAGTAAAGATACTGACTGGATGAGGAGCTCCCTCCAGAAGATAACGCTATTCTTCCAAATCAAGTTTAATGGCAAGAACCTTACGATCACCAATAGAGTAGTTCCTCTCTGCGGCTGAAAAGGTCTTAGAGAAGAACCCACAGGTGAGAGTTCAGCCTTTGGGCTCCTTCTGGGTGAGAACCACTCCAGCACCAACAGATGAGGAGTCAACCTCTAGCAGGAATGGTTTCTCAATATCAGGCCGGCTGAGAACGGAAGCAGATACAAGGGTACACTTCAGCTTAGTGAAAGCTTCTTAATCCGCTGGAGGCCAGAGTTTAGGATTGGCATTCTTTTTGGTCAGTGCCACAATGGGAGATACCAGAGAGGAGAAATGTGGAATAAACTGCCGGTAGTAATTGGTGAAGCCCAGGAATCTCTGGATAGCTCGAAGTCCTACTGGGTGTGGTCTGAAGTACTACAGACAACTTTGCAGGATCCATCCGTAGTCCCTTGTCAGAGATAATATATCCTGGAAATGGGAGACTCTTCTGATGGAATTGGCACTTCTCGAGCTTGGCATATAGATGATTGGCCCTTAGGCACCTGAGAACTTGTCGTACACGGGCCAAATGGGACTCAACGTCGGTAGATAACACTAGGATATGGTCTAGATAGACCATGACACAGGTATAAAGTAAGTCTCTGAAAATGTTGTTGACAAACCTCTGGAACACTGGAGTCCAAAGGGCATAACAAGGTACTCGAAGTGCCAATCTTGAGTATTGAAGTTGGTCTTCCATTCATCGCCTTCACGGATGCGGATGATGTGGTATGCCCCCTGCAAATCCAACTTGGTGAAAACCATGGCACCACGTAGACTATCAAATAGTTCCATAATCAGGGGCAGTGGGTAGCAGTTTTTTACTGTTACTTCATTGAGACTGCGGCAATTAATGCAAGGACAGAGGGTACCATCCTTCTTGGCCATGAAGAAGAATCCAGTACCGGCAGGAGAAGAAGATTTGCTTATAAAGCCCTTTTACAGGTTCTCCTTCACAAAAGCCAACATGGCTGCGGTTTCAGGAACAGATAGGGGATAAACTTGAGGAGACATGCCTGGCAGTCATAGGGCGGGTGTGGCGGCAGAGTCTCTACTTGCTTTTCTGAAAAGACATAAGCAAAGACTTTGTATGAAGCTGGGAGACCCACCAGTGGCTTGGTGGACATTGAAGAGTCCGTGATGGACACAGCATGAGGAACCACCAAACAGCTAGACTGGCACTCCCGCCCCCAGCAAAGAATCTGTAATGAAAGTCCCTTTTTAAAGGCTGCGATTCCTTCCAGGCTTAATTTCAGGCTAGCTCAGAAGCCAGGGTACGGAACTGAACCACATAGTCACCGACAGATGAGTCCCCTTGATGCAAGTTCAGCAATGCGGTTTCAGCAGAAGACTCCCAGGTAGTTTCCTCAAAGACAGACTGGAATTCAGCAAGGAATGTGGTAAGAGTAGCTGTGACTGGATAGTTCCTGTCCCAGAGGGGCTAGCCCACACCAGGGCTTTCCCGGAAAGAAGGCTGATCACGAAATACACCTTAGCCTGTTCCATGGCAAACTGTGAAGACATCAGTTCTATATGTAAGGAGCACTGGGTAATGAACCCACTGCATAACTTGGCCTTACCGTCATACATAAGATGTTGCCTGGGTTCAGCAGTCAATGATGCAACCGATGTAATGGGATGTACTGCAAGGGCTGGACGCTGGTGCTGGGTAACCAACAATTGCTTCAGGATGGTGGTGAGTTGTCTAAGTTGCTGGCTTTGCGTGGCAATCTGCTGGGACTGCATGACCAGAATGGTGGTAAATCAGCCAGTTCAGGTAGTGGAAACTTAGCGGGATCCATGGCCGGATCTTACTTTCAGGATTCAGGGGTAGTGGACCCAATGGACCACCGTCGACGATGACGTAAGCCGACACCAGGGAGCGGAGTTTAAGTGCTACCTGGTTTACACCATAGCCGAGAATCGTGATTGAGGATAGACATGAGGTCGAGACAGGTAGCACAGGTTCCACGTCAGAGGCAGAGCAGAAGGTCAGGGCAGGCAGTGGAGAAGCGATATCAGGAATGGAACCGGGGTCACAGCGGGAAATCAGACTAAACACAGGCGATATGGGAAACAAAGGCATAAAGGCAAAGAAACACAAAGGCATAGAAACACAGAGATCTGGCATGGGACACAGGAGGACGGAAATTAGCAGAATGGGCCACTGTCCAGCGCCAATTATCGGCCGGGCTGCCGGACCCATTGCTGGAATGCAGCAAGGTAAGACATACCGCTGCGGGGGTCCTGGAGAGTGGAGAGGCGTACAGGTGCGCCTGCGTAGTCCTACGTCACAATGTTGGAATGGGGTTAAAATTTTAGTGACTCAGTGATTTTTTCTGCCTTTTTGCTTAACCCTTAAGGATACAGCTCATTTAAACCCTTTACGACAGCCTGATTTTTCAAATTTGTCATGATATGCAGTTATAACTTTAGAACATTTTAACTTACTGAGGTGATTTTAGTTTTTATTGCACTTAATCATTAAAAAATTGGAAATCGGAATCAGTAACATTTATAAAAACGTATGATTTTCTGATTTCTAAATGGTATGCTTATCAACCAAGTTAGTCCAACCACCCAAATTTGTTGATAACTAGCCTTAACCGTATGCTTTATGTTTGACTATATTTGTATGTTATTTTATAATAAGATTCCACTATTTTAAAGCACAATTTATTTTTATAAGGGTCTTCAAAGTTCTATTTATTAGACAATTTGGTAATTTGTAAAGCTTGTGAACACTTCTCACAATAATGAAAACAAAATGGAGGTTCTATTTTGAATTTTTTATTTGTGACCAAATAATAGATTATTTAGCCCTAAAATGTACTTGTTCATGCAAGATAAAATGAGAAAATTGATCTCAGATTTTGTTGTGCAGTTTGTTACAAAACCCTTCATGTGAATATAAACTACATTTTCAGGGACCCACAGCAGCGCACAGAACAGAAGGAGGGCAATTGAGCTTTTGTAGTGCCATTATTTTCAAGTTCTTTAGGTACCAGCACAGTGACTCCCCCCTTCCCACACACACAAAGACACATAGACAAATGATCCTGCTTTCTAGAAAGTATAAACACTGCCTTGTAAATATAAAATCTTTTTTCTGTATATGCATAGGCTGACACCTGCACTGCTCAGTCCTGTCCCTGACAGGATCCAGCAGACAGTCAGATTTGGACCCCAAGGTTGTTATAGGTCCCATAGAATTGTATGTAAATGCAATCAATATACATGAAGTAATTAAACTTTTGGCCTTTAAAACATGGCCACTTTTTAATTTCTTTAAATTCTAAAAGCTTTAACTTTTTTATTTCATCGAATGGCACAAGAATCATAATATACTGGTTTATGTTTAATTGTGTTACATCCTCTAATTTTAGCTAAAAATCGGAAATATCTCGTATGACCTTCAGTCAACTGTGAATTTACATTCTGTCTAAAAAAAAAAGATGTTGAAACTATTGGGTGACCTGGGGGATGAGTGTAATTGACTGTTGAGATCTTACCAAGGTCCTCATATATAAGTCCTCCCATCTTTTCCCTATAAACCACTACTTTTGCAAAATATATATAGTGTACCAGGAGTTTGTGCTATATAACAGTCAGCTCTGTATGGAACAAATGAGAACGACCTTGGTGAGCTGCTTTGTAAGCCAATTCCCATTAGAATTGATAGAATTGTAAGTGTCATTCAGTGAATCGGCAGTTAAATACCTTCTCATCTCTTCTGCTCCACAGTTTTGTGTAATTCTCAGGGGCTCAGTGAGACACAGCAATGAAAGGAGGTTATAAGGACAGCGGCAATGGCGACTCAGCGCTCCCTTAAACATTTTTCCTCATTCTCACTCTATGAACATTTTCATTCTATGCAAAACCTCTGGGCGAATCTCCCAGCTGTAAAATCTGCAGCGCAGTATTGATCTATACTTAAAATTTCATCTATGTTACTCAACATTTGGTCCATAAAACTTAGTCCCTGTGAGATAAAGCGACTGGAAGAAATGTGGCTGAAGTTTTATCAACGGATCAATAAAGAATTAAGTTTTAACCTCTTTATCTTGAATATGTTCATCCTAATATCTCAATAATGTGATATAGCTGGAGCCAGACATGCAGCCCCCAACTTCTACTGACGCATTGCAGCGATTTGAGCAAAATTCCATCTCTGGGTGACAGATGCAACATCCCCCACCGGGGCCTAGCCTTTTCTTGGTGGCCTGGAGGCAGTCAGGGCCCAGAATAAAGGAGTGGCTGGCTAATGCGGCCTTGGGCATGCTGTGGTCACGGTGCTTGGTATCGTGACCGGAGGGCTGACCAACAGCCTGGCAGGTCTCCAGCAGGTGGTGTGTGTAAGAAATACGGAGGAAGAGGCTGATGCAATGGTTTCTCCTGGGCGCAAACCCTCAGTGTCTGTAGGATGAGTCCCTTGGTAATGGATGGGGAAGCCCTTGGTGGTAAGCAGCGGTATCCAAGTATCAGACTGAGGCAAAGTTGTGAAAATCAACTTACAGTTCTTTATTGAACAGCAGGCAATGGCCAGAAACGGTTAACAGCAGATTTTTTATTGCTGGAGTGATCATGGAGAGTGGTCCGCAGGTGCACACAGCCTGATAGTAGATACATGCTGGGCTCGTTCGGGGAGAACTGTGTCCAAGTAGTGGAAGCTGCAGTTCTGGGCTTCAGTCTCCAGACTCGACCTAGGTGCCAGGCAATAGGCCTGGGATTGATGGCTGAGGTAGCACTGAAGGTGTGCTCCTCACTCTCATTGAAGAACAGACCATGTACTCTCACCCAGCAGGGGTTTTTATACTCTCACTGGTCAGGTGTTAGCACCTCTCCAATCATACTCCAGCTTTCATAGCAGACAGATCATTGGCTATTTACATATACCAGTTAATTGTTGCCTTTCCAGGCAGAATCTACAGCTGAAATTACACAATGCTCAGGTTCCAGAACCTTCCTAGAGGGTTTGTGACTCCCCCTAGCAGCTCCTGACCTGGAGAGGGCGCTATTCACAACTGCCAGCTTGCCTAGGAATTGGGAGGGGTGTTGCACAGTCTTCCAGGGTCAGTGTGAAGGAGTTGAGAGAGACACTAGCTGTGTATGATTTTCTGAATAGAAATCAGCTCTCTCTTATAACCCCCCCCCCCCCGCCACACACACACACACACACACACACACACACACAGCCAATGTTACTTGCAGCTCCCTCATTTCCTCCTCTCTAATGACTTCTCTTCAGCTTCTGATACACAGAAAGCATCTCTATGAACTCTCTAATTTTCCCCACCCTCATTCTTGAGGTGGACTGAGTTAGGATTCGGGGTCGCTTGACTGTATGTTTAAGCTTCCCCACCCTAATGACAGGATCTCAGATAAGAGAGAGCATCAATAAAAGTTTTTTTTGAATGATGGTAGCTCTAATCCCA